>NW_027042946.1:330000-930000 GCF_036884685.1 Scheffersomyces xylosifermentans
TTCTTCCCCTGGTCTTATTATCGCACCTCTGCTATACGGTAATGGCTCCCTCATCAGCCCCTCTCTTAACCCCCTCTGTACATAACTACATCAATATAACCATATCATATGATTCGTTCTAAAAATACAATATTTCGCCCCTTCAAACTGGGGTCTTGCATCTCCAGCCCCGTCGGCATTCTCTGTAGTTTTTTTCTATTTCTGTATAGCCCCCTTGGACCCGTTGGATCACCCTTTCCCTACTTCTATATATATCTATAGTGCATCTGCATAAGCACGCAATTTTTCAGGACAACGTCTTCGAGGGTCTTTGGTGAGTTCTTATTGATACTTGTAGAAGTTTATATCTAGGTTGTTCTTATTCTTTGTTTCTTCATACAAGCTCTATCTTTCGCTAGAAGAATTCGTCTCCTGTTTTACCATGAAATTCTCTCGCTCGTTAGCCTCCGTGGTGGCCCTCTATGCCGCTGCCGTGTCCACCAAAGCTACTCCCGTTAAGAGAGCTGGCTCCGGCTCGGAGTCTGTTTCTTCATCTTCATCCACAGCAACCTCCAATTCCAAGCAGGTCGATGTCATTGCCTTCGACAACTTGGGCTTCAGCGGCACCTACAGAAATGTCGAGTCGTTCAGCAATATCTACGATGACGACTGTTCTTGTGTGCTAAGTACTGATACCGTGAGCTTCTCGGGTCCAAACGCTCCATTGAACGAAGCTGTTTCAGTTCACTTCAGAGGTCCATTACAGTTGAACTCGTTTGCTTTCTACACATCTCCAGACTTCGTCCATGGAGCTTCCAACTCCTCGGCTTGGGAAAGATTGGCATTCTTCGAGGCTTCTTCCGGAACCGCCGAGAATGTCACTTTCTTGACAGCTGCTGGTAAGAACTCCACTTGTCTTGGCAGGGCCTTAACGTTTGCTGATTCCGACGGTCTTTCAGCTGCTGATTCGGCAACGGTCTTGGCAGAAGGAACAGTTCTCAACTCAAATGACGAGTTCGTTATCTTCTCTAACTTGACATGTGATGCCTCTGGCGCCAATAACAATTGTGGAGTCTATAGAGAAGGTATTCCAGCATACCAGGGATTCGACGGAACCGTCAAGATGTTCTTGTTTGAGTTCACTATGCCAGAAGCTACCAGCGGATCCAAGGACTCTGTAGCAAACTGGAATATGCCAGCTATCTGGTTGTTGAATGCCCGTATTCCTAGAACTGCCCAGTATTCGCTCAATGCCAACTGTTCTTGTTGGAGATCGGGCTGTGGTGAGTTTGACATCTTTGAGGTTATGAACAGCACCGAATCAACCCATCTCTACTCTACTGTCCATGACTACCAAGGAACCGACAATATCGAAAGCGGTCTTGCTGCTTACGGTCACATGTTAAGAGATACCACCGGAGTCATGCGTGGAGGTGTAGCTTTCGATGCCAATGGTAAGGCCATTGTCTTCATGCTGAATTCTACCGAGTTCAACTCTTCTATTTCTGCTTCGGACTTGTCCGGTTGGATTAAACAAGCTGGAGCTCAAGTTACCGACAACTTGTCTTCTGTAGCTCCAGCTTCATCTTCTTCCACCAAGAAGAGCAGTGGATCCAGTGGTTTGATCAACACAGAAAACGCATTAAGTGCTTTGGTGATGTCGTTGTTTTCCATGGCATTCAGTGCTTTGTTCTAGTGTTAAAGACATCGCTATAAGGATTTGGGCATATTCTAATGTTTCATGACGTTTCATGTTTGTCTAAACATCTAGGTTATTCTAGAGTATTACTTTTTGTATCTACTTCTTTGGCTCATAAGGGCTAAAGTATCTACTTGTCTTTTATTTAGTTCATGAGGGCAATAGCAGCCGTATCATTGAAATCTGTTTCTTTACTTCCTAAGGTGGTCTTTTCTTTGAGTCTTTTTATAGAGATGGTTATCATATAAGTATTTATTGAGGTCAGCTTGTAGTACAAACGATTTGAGTTGTACAAACGAGCTATGAGTAATTGTAAACTTCTTGTTACTACTGTGAAATGGTATCTTGTGTGACAATACAATTCAATGGTTGTGCCATATGAATAGCACTCTTTGTTCTGGAATTTCATCAAAGTATTCTAAATGAGCCATCTTACGATCACCGACCACCCCTTATTATGCCAAGATCATTGGCACCATACTTCATTTACATACTTTCTCTAAAAGCTCCACTGCATCGTTACTCATTCCGAGTCCGCAGAGGTAACCACAACCGCCTGCTCCGTAGTTGTGAATGACAGTACCATACTCATGCTTCTCCAATTCAATTCGAGGGCCGCCTGCTCTAGATGGTCTAGCACCAGCAACTACTCTCAAAATCCTCAAATCACCCAACGTCTTTCCATACGGATTGGCTTCCAAGAGATGGGGGTATAACTGTGTGGTTCTTTGAAGAATATCGTCTGTCTCGAAGCCATACGTATTTGCGTCTAAGTTCTTTTCTTGATAGAATCCCCCAAGAATCACCTCATCTGTCTTGGAGTGAGGTCTTTTGATGATGTAGGTAGAATCATCACCCCACATAGAAACACATTCTTTAACATGGGGGGCATTAACCACAACGACTTGTCCTCTTGTGGGATAGCACTTTGGATCTTCAACACCTCCCATTGTAATTGAACCATTTCCTGAACAATTGAATACAACCTTGGTACTTTTACCAAATGCCTGCTTGATATGGTCCAATATCTTTCTTTCAAATCTTACCCCAGCTTTCTCCAAGTAACTCTTCAAGTTACCAATGAAAAGAGGACTATTGAACACCCAAGCCTTGTATTTTACTCCAAATTTGGCGTCTGGTACCTCAGGATCTTGGATAGTCTCGAAATCCTCGAGGAATCCACTGATAATCTTCAAATAGCCACTTGAAGGACGTTCATCTAAGTACTCTGTCGAAGGTACTGAATCTACCCCAGATTCTTTGCCCAAGCTTTGTTGTACTCGATGTATATTCTCATAAGTAAACTCGCTGTACTTGAGAAGCAGCTCTCCAATACAAGCAGAGAAATATGCTCCAGCATAAGGAGAAGCATAGTTAATCGACTGGTCTCCAGGATGATACTCTGCAATTACAGAGACATTAGCCGGATGTATACCCTTTTCAAGTAGTAAAAAGGTGGTATAAAGACCGATTACACCGGAGCTTTCGAAACAAAAAGTCAGTTTTAGTCTACAAATATCTCTTAAACAACAATTACATACCCAATTACCACATATTCCGTCATTTTATGTTATAGTAACCATAGCAATCATAACATTTAAATGATTATCCACTGAAGAATCCTGATAAGCTTATCTATGTTACGTAAGATGTTAGGTAATCATTTTCAGTCTGGACACGACCCTATTAATGTGTGCAAATAGAGATAAGGAAAGGTGGTTAAAATAGGAGTATAATTATAATGGTCTTTAGAGTGTAAATGGAACTGGGGGTGATGTTTGTGAAGGTATAATCGTTCTGATTAGTCGGAAGTATTTTTTGTGTTATTTTATTTAGGTGAAATCGAGTAATTGTAACCACTTTTAAGCGAATTAGTAGTTATTCACGTCGTAGGGTGCAAACTATAGGGATTACAACATTTCTTCAGTAAATAGACCAATCAGAATAGTAATAATAGCTGTAAGGATATGGCTTTATTTATTAATATAAGAACCAGGCAAAATTCCAACCATTTTAGCCTGGAGCTTTAAAAATAACCCACAAGATATCACTACAGAAGCTATTCTACGTGTATATGTATAGGTTCATCAAGCTTAAGCAAGTAATGTTAAGCTTATAAATATCATGGTGAAGTACAAACCCATATCATCAAGAGATAGGCAAAAAAGATATGGCTCATAATATAATAGTTCAAATTATCAATTACGTTGTATACAATTACATCGGTCTTAAAACGAGACTACTTCGAATGTCTTACATGCAAAAGTTATATTATAATAATACAATGCTAAATTAAACCGCTCAATGTTAACCTTTCAAGGAATGGAGGAAGATCGTCCTTTCTAATCTCAATGACTGAGCTATCGAAACTATCAATTCTGATCTTGGCTCCCGAGGTATTGGCTAACTGCTGGAATGCTACACTAAACGTATTCAAACGGGTAGTAAGAGTTGAGGAATCATCGCCCTTATCTTCTTTGCCTTCTTGAGCCAATCTCGCCTTGGCAGAATTATCCATTCCCCTAGGATATTTAGGAGCCATACCAATAACGAGGTAGGTGTCACTTGCGACATCTAAACTGGCGACAACTAGTGGCTTTAGAGACTGGTTGGAATTCATGATGTACAATTCTGTTATGTTCTCGAGTAACCAAGTACCAAGCTTGGACAACATTAAAGGGTTGTTGAAGATAACTAAGTCAGGAATTGAGCCATCGTTAAGAACGCATAACCTGTATAGTCTTAAATTCTTAATAAGCTTTCTTTCTAGCAATGACATTCCGGTCCTGAAAATTATTTGCTGAATCTTCTTGGCTTGCTCCAATCCCTGCATGAGTAAGTCAAACCCTTTAGACTTCTTGAAATGAGAGTTTATGGTCTTGTTGGTACTTACAGTGTTTGGGTTCATATTCAAAGCATCCCAAGAGGACCAGAAGTTGTTGATCCAAGACTTCTCCTTACGGTCAATCTTCTCCAGGATTCTCTCTTCCTCATCTTGGGAGTCGTCATCATCACTTTCATTATTAGGAGTGCTTTCACGGTCTCCGCTAAGCAATCTCTTGTCTGATTCAAGAAGGGCTGTCAAAGCTTCTACACATTCCATTGCGGACAACTGACCAGTGTAACCAAAAGTTCTGATGAAACCTTCTCGCACAATACCCTCGAGACCATATGTTGGTAAATACTTATTAAATATAAATGGAAGCTGTCTCTTGACTGTCGTGTCCATATAAAGCCACTTCTGTTGGGCCACTGCTAACGAGACACCCATTTTGGCGAATAATTTGTGGAGCTTTTTACGACCATCTTCTCTCCATAAGTTCAATTTAGAATTTACATGACTCGAATAGAAGAAAGAGTCGTAAAGAGTCCAATGACGTAAGAGAAACAAATGGTAGTCCCTTTCAATACTGAGGGAAGTAGAATCTGCCGTCTTTTCGTTGATATTATTGTTACTGATGGAATGGTTGGATGGATTCAATCTCAATACTTCGTCCTTGAGAAGAGGTTGGAGCTTATCGTAAACTTCGGGATACTGGTTATCGAGCGAAGAAGTTCCTATTACAGCTAACCAAAGGTTTTCTATACTTGTTTCACCAATAGCTGCTAGAACACCGTAGATAGTAGTAGAAGTAGCTGTCATTATTGTTGTTCCTTGGTTATAGTATGTTTGAATCGTGTCTTCGTACTTGGACTTTTCGATTCGACGTTGTTTCTTCAATCTCTTCAATCTTCTTTCCTGCTTTTTTCGTTTTCGAGATACCGTATCTTCGGAATCCTGCGATCCAATAATTATCTCGTCACCATCATCATAGACTTCCTCGTCTTCTTCTGTGAATTCCTGTTCAAAATCATCATTATCTGAAGAAGAAAGTTCATTCTCTTCATCTTCTTCGTCCTCTTCGTCCTCTTCGTCCTCTTCATTCTCTTCCACTAGCACATTGTATGCTGATTTTTCTTCTATCAAGTTAGCGTCTATAAAACCATCGTCCAAGCATACTACAACGGACGAACCAAATACGTTGTCCAAGTTCCATGGTCGGTGGCCATCTATGACGTATATCTTTCTTTTCCAGCCCACATTTTTGTCTGGTTTTAAGTCATCGTTTACATTGAGGAAGTCATCATCAGGTTTGCTTCTGCCATTATCTTTGAGCTCGTAGGCGAGTTCTTCGGCATTTATCTCGAAGAAAGACTCCAAGTCCAACATGGCACCGCATCCTATGAGTATTACGTTTGTCACTTCTTCATCGAGATTCGAGTAGTGAGTTTTCAAATCGGTGTAACCTACCACTGGGATGAGCTGGTACTGGATCAACTCCTTTCTGAGCAACAAACTGAGAACTTTGGCGGCACAAAGAGAATCGATGTTCAAGCAAGACACGAAGAGCACTAATTTGCAAGTTGAATGGGAGAGCGATGTCCTCTTGATATCCTGAAAAACCTCCGAGTAGTGACTCGGGGTTATGTACATGGTCGATAGTGAGTTTCTGAGCTAGATTTTGGGTTCTTTTCGGGGCCCAAATGTATGAGATGGCTGTTGAGCCGTGCAAATGATGCTTATAATGTACTCAAAACGACGGGCAATATCGTAGTAAATGGCTGGATAACAGATGAAAATTGATGGTAAAAACGCGTTATCAACGTTGAGCCACTGTAATTGGCAACTTCACTCCCCGAGATCTCTTTCGACTAACGGGCTGGCTCGTACTTGTGTGTTTAGCAGCTGTGTTCGGACTAAAACTTCACTGTTTTGGATTTTCAGAAATCAACAAAAAGATTTGGCGTGTCGCGTGTCGCAAAAAAAAAGACGAACGCGTTTTTATCGCGCGCGTGAGGGAGAATGTCGCATCAGGAAGATGAAGACGACATTTCCAATGTGTGTGTGTGGTTAGGTGCTTTAGGAAGTGTTGTGGGATGTACTGTAGATGAATGTGGGGTGTATAACGAATGAATAATGTGAGGACAATGTGAAACGATGTACGTATAATGCGAGTGCAATGTATGAATATTGAACGTGTAATTTATGAATAGTATATGTATAATGTGAGTGCAATGTGAGAGCAATGTAGTATAAATAAAGTACAATTTATGTATATTGAATGTACTATTTATGTACATTGATAGTACATTGAAAGTACAATTTACGTAGACATAAGCATATCTATAATAGAATGTATGTAATGGGATATCTAAAATTGTAGGTGAATACGGTAATCTATAATTGAAGGTTAATAAAGTATATCTATAATTATAGGTAGAGGAATATCTATAAATGTAATGCATGTAGGTTGTGGTATATCTATAATTGTAATTACTATGAAATATCTATAGTAAATTTGATTGGGCTCAAATATGGTTTGTCAACTATATATGTGCATAGATAAGTATTTACTCTATTGTGGAGTAACCGTAACATTGAATAAGAGTTCTTGTTGGGTGTTTGGGTGTTCTATCAACCAAATCTAACTGACGTCAGAGAGTAACTAAGGCTTTCCAGTGTGTCACAACTTGTGTCTCTTGCTTACATAATAATTCATTAAATAAACAATGCATACCTATAGATATGTCAATTCTCTATGGCGTATTACCTGAAGGATACTACATATCTTTTTTTTTTGAAGGGGTATATCTTTATTCCTAACTAACTAAACGAATAGAGAGATAAGAGAAAGACAGTGTGATAGTGATCAAAAGCCGGGGTCACGTGATTGATCACGTTCAACACCAATGACAACAAATCGTCATCCAAATGCTTCAACAAATTGGGGCGTGTGGCGTAGTTGGTAGCGCGTCTGCCTTGCAAGCAGAAGGTCACTGGTTCGATTCCTGTCTCGTCCAATTTCTTTTTTTGCAATTTTTGTTAATGGTGACTTCTAAATAGCACCTTGAATGGTTGCTACATCATTCCAAGGAGGAGCTCATAACATGTAGCACAAATCTTCCCTGATGATTGTCCAATCGTAGTTTTTGCAATCATATATGGTATTTCCCCTGTTATTACTACATGCGGAAGGAAGCAAAGTCTTTCATCTAAGTCATGTAATTGGCCTCGTTAGGTCAATGTCGCTTGACTGCAATATCCAATTTACGAGTCTTTACGAGCACCACATTTGTAATCACCACTTTATAGTTTTCATCTCCACATCCTCCCCATGGGCAATATCGTACCGCATCTTGCTTCTCAGCATGTAGACCCCAGTTTGCACCAGATCATTTGCAGTGGGGGGGTGTACCTCAATCCCACGAACCAGCGTCATGTACTCCAGTATTTCCATCATAGCCAGCATCGCTGATGCATCCGGGATCTGACCTTTCGTTGGCCAAACCCTAAACCTTCGCTACACCGATCCCCCAACTCCCGCAAGAAAGACGTTGGATCCCCCAAATCACACTAACAGTAGCCCCCACGCAACTCCACGCCAAGTTCCCTTACAGCGTGGGGGACAAACATGTGGAGGCTCCCACCCCGCCCCCACTACTGCGGCACGGCTGTGTCCGACGACGCAAATGTTATTTTTTACATATCGCTTCTATCATATTTCAAAAAGAAAGAAACAGACAGCTGAAGGGTTTTATTTTGTGGGGTAGTTATTGTTCCTGGTGGACGATTTGATGGTTCGTCACATTCAGTAGAGTGTAAATAATTATTAGGTAAGTTATAGTTGGTGGGTTGAAAGTGGAAAGCCGAAATTTGGACGGAGCAACACTGTAGATCTCAAGCCTATATAAGCGAGGCGTCTGCCGTTTCATATTGGATTCCGTTCTCAGAAGGATAAGAAGCATCGCCCAGATCTTTCGTAGTGTAAAAAATCAAGAAGCAGGAGAGCTCATACATTATCGTGTTAGCCTCAGCCGAACATACACCATTCAAAAGTCTTATCTAGTCGAAGCAAAACGAGAACAGAACACCAATCAATGAGTATCGAAAAGGATATGAGCTCTCATTCAGTTCGGTCACGGAACGAAGACTCTTTGACGGCATCCATCGTCTCTGAAGAGAAGGCGGTGCCGCAAAAGAAGTCGATCTTCCGCTTCAGAAACATGTTCCAGAAGGATGAGGACAGACCAACCCCTCCGGAAGTGTACAACATAAGAATATACGCCACAGCCCTCATGGCCTCTGCTGCTGCTATCATCATTGGATATGATGGAGGTTTCATTGGAGGTACTGTGGCCTTAGACTCCTTTAAGGAAGAGTTCGGCCTTGATGGCTCAGCTCACTCCAAGTTCATTGTCTCTAACATTATTTCGGTTTTCCATGCTGGGTGTTTCTTCGGAGCCCTTTTCTCATATCCATTCTCCTACTACTTAGGTAGACGTATTTCCTTGATTTTGGCCGCAGTGTTGATCACTGTCGGTTCTGCTATTATGTTAGCTGCTTCTAAGGATGTTGGTTTGGCCCCTATTTATGTGGGAAGAGTGTTGGCTGGTTTATCGGTTGGATTTTCAACAAACTTGACAGTGGTCTATATATCTGAAGTCCTGCCTCCAGCTATTAGAGGACAGTTGACAAGTAGTTATGAAATCGGATGGAGAGTCGGTGACTTGGTCGGATTTTGGATTTCCTACGCTGTTGACTCCCACATTGCTACTTCTAAAAAGCAATGGTTCATTCCATTTGCCGTTCAATTAATTCCAAGTGGTTTGTTCCTCATTGGAAGTATCATCATGAAGGAGTCACCTAGATGGTTATTCCAAGTGGGCAGATACGAAGAAGCCATTCAGAACTTGACTTGGTTCAGACAATTACCAGAAGACCACGAGTACATTATTTATGAGGTCAATCAGGTTAAGGAATCAATCAACTATCAGAAGGAACACATTGGATTGGGATTATGGGATCCATTCTTCGAAGTCTTCTTCAAGAATAAGAAGGTTTTGCAAAGATTATTTATTACATGTGGTTTGTTCCTCTTCCAAAACTTCTTGGGAATTCAAGCTATCAACTATTACTCACCAACTATCTTTGCTGGCTTAGGTGTTAAGGGTACAAATGCTACCTTGTTTTCTACTGGTATGTTCGGAGTCGTCAAGTTTGTTTGTACATTCACTTATATCATCTTCATTGTTGATACAGTCGGAAGAAGGAAAGCTTTCATGTGGTCATCTTCTTTATGTTCGTTGTGCTTCTGGTATATTGGTTCGTACTTAAAGTTGAACGACCCAACGCAACCTGGTCACCTGGCTGGTCCAGGAGGCAAGGCTGCTATTGGGTTTATGTATATTTGGATTGCATCTTTCATTTTGGCATGGTCAGGAGGTCCTTTCGTTGTTGGTAGTGAAGTTTTTGATCAGAATATCAGATCTTTCGTCCAAGCTATCAACGCTGCCGTGTCTTGGGTGCCAATCTTCATCATGTCCAGATTTACAAACAACATGATTGACAAGATGAAATATGGTATTTACTTCTTCTTTGCTAGTTTGGCCCTCTTGTCTATTCCTTTTGTCTACTTCTTTGTTCCAGAAACAAAGGGTATCGCTTTGGAAGACATGGACAAGTTATTCGACAGAAACTTGACTGCCCGTGACGCCCACAGAATTGTCTTGAGCAACGCCAGACTTGAAACCGAAACCAGATTACACAACAAGGATCTTTTCAAGACCGACACCAACAAATCTAATGGCATTCAGATCATAGAGAACAGCAATGACTCATTATTGGTGAGCAAGAGAGTTTAGTTTCTACACGTAGATAGTCATACTATGTACAATTTAATTGATATAATACTTTTGGGGGTTGATAGAATGTAATGGAAAAGTACAGACGCATTAGTCAAACATTAATTAGGCGACCAATAATTAGTCGAACCTTGTGTGTATAATTTTAAGGCTCATTTGAACCGGGAAATAGAAATCGTCGTTTTTTTTTCATATTCACTAATTAACTATATGAGTCACATACGTGCCAGAAAATCACCACTAAAAAGACAATTATTTACATCCAGCCGTACAGGGTACTATTACAATGGCTATCCGCCTTATCATGTAGTAGTTCCACTAATTCAATTTTAAATGGGGCTTCTGGAACTTTCCAAGTAGAGGGTTGTAGAGGTGCACTTTTGATGCAAAATGCTGGTAATTCGCAACAACTTGCTCAAAGCTTACAAATAGCAACGCAAAATAGATCTTAAATCGACCCGTTCAATAGTAGCAATCCGCATTGCCACACCTGATTACATCCCATAAGACATATTATTCAAACCATAGAGATTACAAACACTAAAGGAAGAACGTGGAATTTAGCCTAACCAAGAAAAAACAAGCCGCACCTCCCCGATTGGTATTTATGCTCACTAATCATTAACCTTAAGACAATAACACAATTAGAGTGATCCCATTTTATACGTATACCAATTGGGATAACCAGGCAAGGTATGAGTAATCAGAGTCATTTTCTGTGTAAAATAGTATTTATGGTGTATTTGTAATTTTTTTAGGAGGGGTATTTTTGCAACGTGAAAAACGGTATAAATAATAGAACAATTCTGTTTCGATGTGTATTTTTTTCTATTTAATTATCAACCAAGACTTGATTATACTTATAAATACAAACACGAACAACAGCACTAATGTCAACATCATTGAAAAAAACTGATTCTTCGAACGAATCTTTTGCATCCGTTTCGACGTCTGCGTCTTCTTTGAAGACGAAAGCTTCCAACGCGTTGAAGACCTTAAAGTTGAAGGCCAAGATAAATTCGAAGGTAAACTCAAACCCCCAAGCAACTCCTCAGGAAAATAACAATTCTCCTCCGCTAAAGAAGAAAAATAACGAGCAAACCAGTATGTCTACCATTACCACTTACTTGGCTCTCAAGTAAAGCATACTTAACATAGTCACTTCTTTTGCAACTAGTGATTCAGGCAGTCGCTAAATTGTTGCTACACGTGACTGCACATTTTATAGATTACCCCATAGTATTCAGTAACTCAGGTAATACACATAGAGATCATTAGATAACGCTACAATGTAAAATATAATTCCGGAAAAGGATATGACTTTGATACTTAGGTTTCACCATATTTTTACTCCTTAGGGAGGAGGAGGTGAAAGCCTGTCATAAATAATGGTGAAATACAAGTCGGGAGGTGTATACTGGTATTGTGAGATATCGTAAACTCCTGGTTCTGAAGAATCAGAGATATCCTCTTCAGTTAATGTTTGGTTAGTAACCTTTCCAAAGGGTATTTGTGATAGTATTGAATTTGCTAATTCTTCAGAAAATTCCAACTTATTATAGTTTTCTGGTGAAATTAAATGCAATTTTCCGTCATAAGATTCAAGCAATCCAGTTTGTTCTATGCGTGATAATTCGATATATGTAATTGGGGGTCCATTGACGTATATCTCTTCATCTATTTGAGACGAATAAAACGACAACCCTGTGTAAGGGTATGTTATGGTATCATTTAGGTCAAAGTTGTATCACATAACCAGATTCAAAAAAGCTAAACGTTCAAAATACACTAAAAATCACAGATAAGTCAATTTTTCAGAAATCAACCCCGCAGAAAAAGAACAATTTACATATTTATATTCCATGTTTCAAGTCATTGATATCTCATCCTTCCTCGAAATAGGTTCCGTAGTGTCCGCTGTTGCAATATTTCACAACCACATACTTAAGCCAATACTACATCTTTAACCGGTCGTGTTCTAACCGATTTAATTCATTATTGTCACGTGACTTAAATTCTCTCACTCTGTTACCACATACTATTATTTTAGTTGCTTAAGTAAGAAACCCGCCAAAGCTTACATAATCTCAAGGATCTGCCACCCCAACACTAAGTGATTATTTCACAATGACATGAATACAAAGAGAGATCGGCACCCAAAATTGTCATTACTACAGATATTCTACTACACTACTCATATATATGGCCCACTGCTTCCCATTGAATCCCATAATCCAATTCGTACCCCATGACGTACGCAATTCCAGTCTTATCTCTGCCCTTCACCGGAATGAACCAGCCCTTTTCCTCGTTACCGGATTTCCTGTTCCGTGCCTCCTTTCTGTATGTCGGATGTGATGCATTCGGCCCATCAACTCCTTTCGGTTGCACCGGAATTGACCTGTCAAATATTGAAAATGCCAAATCAAGCCATAATTTGAGTTGATGGTTAGTAGCTTATTTCCTTCGAAAGCTTGCTTATTGGAAATCGGGCGAGGCTGAAGAACTGTGGTACCTGTATTTATTGAATTGAATTTACTGTAGAATTTTTGATCACGAATTGACCAAGTTATACCAGTCTGAAGCTGAAAAATTTGTAGTATTCTAGCATTGGCAACAGTATTCAAGAAAAGATCTTAGATTGACATTTGGAGAAGTCTTGGTAAAACCCGATATGGCTTCGGATAAAGAGAACGAGTCGGCCGAGGCTGAGTCTCGAAAGCCAGTAGAACTGTCACTTGATACTCCAGAGCCTCCTCGACTTCCGGATACCATTAGCCACAATGCCGAATCATTGAATTCACTTGTTTCGCCAGACGAAGAAGAGGAAGAGTACTATGAAGAAGATGACGAAGTGGAAGAAATGCCTGTTGATTTCAGCTCGTCGACTATATTCGAAGGTAACCATAGCACGGCTTCATTATCTCGCCGATTATCGAGAAATGATGCCAGTTCTATTGTTGGAGGACAGTCTTTAGATGAACTCTACACTAAGAAGAATGCTCATCCGATAGCAGATGGTAATAGAACCACTCAAGATCAGGAACGTATAGCAGTGGAAAGTCCCTATAAGGATGATGTGATAGATAGTGCAACCATAAGAGATCATTCCCAAAAGGTGTTTTCTTTCGACTTGCCTTTTGGTGGATTGACCAACATCAGATCCAATTTGTATAAGCAGATGCAATCATTTCGAATTGATTCAATTCCTATTATTGGAAACCATGATATTCACGATGAAGATAAAGAGGAAATAAGGTTAAAATTGGAAAGACAGCAGTCAATTAGTACAGTAGAGGAAGCTAAATACTTCAAAAAGTACAAGGGAACAGATGACACTAGATTCAGAGCTGTTAAGCATTCATTAGCTGTGAATCTTTTGCCGGAATTTCTCCAGAACAGGAAAGACGAGAAGAGTTATGAAAGTATATACAACGAGATTGAAGGAAATATCGTTGTACTTGGTGGATATAGAGGTTCCATACTTAGAGATACAAAGACAAAGAAGAGAGTATGGATCCCAATCAAAGCAGGTTTTAACTTAAGGAAAATTAACCTTTTACTTGGACCGACAATCGACGATGAGATCAATGCGGTAAAGTATATTTATCCAGATGGAGTCTTAAAGAACATCGGACCTATTGATATTTGTAAGAGATTTATCAAGAAGCTTGATAGCAATCCTCGAACCAATGTCCATGAGTTTGGGTACGACTGGAGGTTGAGTGGACACATAATATCGAAGCAATTGGAAGACTTTCTTCAAAAGCTCTACGATGAAACAGGGAAGCCCTCCTTGGTTATTGCCCATTCTATGGGTGGTCTCATGGCACATGGAGCCCTACAAAGGAATCCTAAACTCTTCAGGTCTATTATATACGTTGGTGTCCCCAGCGAGTGCTTAAATATTTTGGGACCTATCCGTTTTGGAGATTCTGTCATCTTGTCTGATAAAATTTTGACGTATGAAACGAACTTTATGATGAGATCAAGTTTCATTTTCCTCCCATTAAGTGGTAGAGTCTTCTATAATGAGCGAACTAAAGAATGGTATGATTTGGATTACTTTGATCCTGAAACATGGGTCGAGTATAACTTGAACCCTCTTGTCGCAAAGGAAAGAAGACTTCTTGAAGAGAGCGGTTATAAGAGTACTCCATTATCTCCATCTGATTCTTCAATTTCATTTCCCAGTATCAACCTGATTAGTAACGCTTTCAAGAATTACCGTCCAAATGTTTTGAATAGGAAAATCAAGCACTCGTCATTGGATGAGAATTCATTGAGTTCATCGTTCACAAATGAGAAAGGACAGAAGTTGGAATCAACAATTCGCTCGGCAACATTCTCGACTGCATTGCGTGAGAATTCCACATCTCCTTCTCTATCCTCCATCCGTTCCAATTCTGACGATGTGGATGCAGAAAGCCTCTTCAGTTTCTCATTTTCAGAGGCTTACAAGTACCTTTGCGAAACATTGAAACTGACGAAGGAGTACTTGTTGACGCTTGATTTCAGAGAAGATTTGGAGCCTGAGTATCCTCCTATGGCGATGGTTTATGGTAATACTGTTCCATCAGTGAGAGGTTCTAATGTTAGAGGTTTGCAGGATATCAAGGACGGAAACTACTATGAATTCTTCTATGGTCATGGAGATGGAGTAGTTCATCAGAAGTGGTTGATGCCCCAAAGAAAGGGGTTCCGTTTTTATGACAATACTACAGGAGAAGGCGAGATTGTTGGCAAATTTGCTAGTGATTGCGGCCATGTTAGTTTAATGACTGATTTCAAGGCAATGGGACAAGCTTTGTGTGCAGTGGTCGAAGCAGAGATGTTCTGGGAGGAAAAGAAGGCGAGATTAAGAGAAAGACGAGCAAAGAAAGACCTCCCTCATCGTAATTTGGACTCTTCAGAGTTCCAAGAAGTCTAGTAGTATTTCCACGGGATTCCAGCTGATCAAGGTGGCTAATAAGAGAATGAGCAATGTTTGCAGTTCAAAATGACAAGGTTACAATATTAAATGACGTAAAATACTAATAAGTACTTATGAAATTTTAATGAAGCTACTGAAGTAATAGGCATAGTCTATCATGATTTAATGATAATAATTTAATTATTTAATATACGAAAGTTAATATCTAGAATAATCATCAGCTTATTCAATGGGATGAAGTTTGAAATAGTCCATATTAGGTTTATCCTATGGATATCTTATCCTTCTGTTCTTTATACAGCAAGCAATGGCTTGGTGAATCTGTCTGTGTCGTCAACATCGATACTGCGCTTTGGTAATACCTTTCCTTCTTGCGGAATCATGAATCTTTCGAAATAGTTTCCAACCTCGTCCAATCCACCCAAGTTGTACTCGGTCACTTTAGAAACGTAACCATCTGGTCTGACAATGATGATAGCACCTTTCTTCTTGTCAATACCGTAAGCTTCGTAAGCATCGACGTCTCCTTCATGGTATGTTGGACCAACACCAGAGTAGAGTCTCCAGTAGTCACGACGGCCCTTGAAATCAACAGGTCTGGTGAACTCAGGGAAGTCGAAAATCTCCACGTCGTGACGGTTCGTAGCGTGAATGGTAATAACGTCAATGACAGAGTTATCGAGGGCATTCACTGGGGTGTACTTCTTCAGGAAATGATCCTTTGCTTGCAAATAAGCATCAAACTTATTCAAAGTTTCTAAGTTCTCTGGATGAGCCTTGACATCACCTGGGAAGATCAATACTCTGAAACGACCATCTGAGAGTAAACGGTCGACGATATGGTATGGTCTTCCATCTGCCTGGGCCAAGATGAGGTTGGTTTGCAATCTTCTTCCAACTGGCACTTTGGATGCAAAATAGGAAAAAGCTCTGCCGTCACTATCAGGTTCTTCAGTGTTGGACTTGTCAACTAAGATAGAGTCTGCATAATCCACAATAGTACCAGAAGCAAACTCATTACCCTTGAGGAATGCTTTGTGGAACTCGTCCATATCTACACCTTCCTCCAAAGTTTTGGAATTAGGAATCATTGGCTTTCCACTAAACATTCTAGAGAGCTTATGATCAAAAGCGATCAAATCTCTGGCAACTCCCAATCTTTCGCTTTCGTAGGTCTTCAAAATGTCTAATTTTGCAAGGCCCTTGCAAACCAATGCCAACTTGAAACCAAGGTTGAAAGTGTCCATCATTGAAACATTCATTCCTTGACCGGCCTTTGGAGAGTGAGTGTGACAGGCATCCCCAGAGATGAATACACGACTGAGTTTGTCAAACCTAGGACTAACTCTTTGACCAATTTGATAACCAGTAAACCAGTGCAAGTCGGTCATTTCCAATTTAAATGGTTTCATAATCTCTTGGGCGTTCTTCAAGATAAGCTCTGGTGTAATCTTTGAACGGTCAATTCTACCCTTCGTACTTGCTTTCTTGTCATTGACATTACCAGTGTATTCTGCTTTGTCGGTCTTGGTTGCTGGGTCTCTGTCGACTTCCTTCAACTGGATATAAAATCTAACCAAGTCGTTTTCTCTTGGGATGACCATGACAGATCCAGAATCTTTGGAGTGGATACCACAACGGTTTCTGATATCTGGGAAGTCAGTAATTGGAACCATGTCCAATACTCCCCAGACGAAATCGGTGGTCTCACCATCCATGTCAATTCCTAACTGCTTTCTGACCCAACTATGAGCACCATCAGAACCAAGAACATACTTGCAGTGAATAACTTCGTAGTCTTCCGTATTAGCATTTGGATCATTTTCAAGGTCAGCACTAAGATTGGCGTAGAACTTCTCTTGGTCACCTTCAAATTGTCTGTAAAGACCATTGGCTACCTTTGCACTGAATTGTTCTGGTTGAGAGAGGTTGTCTTTACTCAAGTCCTTAACTAAAACTTCCACGGCATAAGCGTCTTGGTCCTCGGCAGCAGTTTCGTCAATGGAGATATTTAATGGCAAGTAAGGTCTTTCGACATGGACTTCATTACCAGAGAAGTGCTTGATACTTTCTTCGAACCATTTCTCAATGTAGCCCTGGTGAATGACAACCTGTTGGAAACGAGAGATCCCTGGAATTGTGTCAGGAATTCTTCCTGATCTCACTAACTGACCATTTTCATCTGGACTCCAGAAACACATTTCGATCATGTGGTTACCCATTTTCCAAGCCGAGTCCAAAGCGGTCATATCAAAGGTAGATCCAGAGAAAGACTTTAACACTTCAAGCGAACGGCATTGCAAACCATCGGCTTGACCAGAGAAGATCTCGTTTGATCTCTTGTCAATAATTCTGAAGGGAACTCCAGCTCTGGCCAACCACGTAGCGGCCATCAATCCCGAGGGACCAGCCCCGATAATTAACACGTCTGTGTTGCTGTGCTTGATCTTTGGATTCGTTGGTGCTGTCATTATAAGTGAGTCTGTTTAAGAAGGGGTTATTTTTTGCAACTAATAAATATAAGGAGGGTTTTTTGGATAGTAGTTATCAATCCTAATTATTCATTCGATTCAACAAGACAACTTGGCACCTTTAAATATACAAGAAGACTCACCTAGAACCTGGTGGGGTATGACGAGTTCCTGGCTCCAACGGAAATTCTCGATGAAATAATCCATCTTGGTATTTTGCGTTCCTAGTTAGATGGATTATCCGCTTGTCGAAATGTGGGGTAAAGCCATCAACACCCGCCATTAGAAACTTTTATGTAATAAAATTAATGTTGAGGAAGAACTTCTCACTTGCGCTAACAAATAGAGGCAGGGGCCAATAGAATAACATGCAATGACAACTTTGATACTGCTTGCTATTTTATGGAAATAAGGGCTTATATGGCTGGAACTTTGTTTATCCGCTTTTTTTTTTGTGGCCGATTTTCGTGGGGTATCCCATTACCAATTTATTTGTAAAGAATTAGTTCCTGGGTAACGGTTAAGAACCGTTGAAAAATAGGTGATTTTATTTATTAGTAGTATAATATAATTTTAGCGAAGTCCGTGGGTGCAATCTTTCCAGATTGCCGGAGTACAATTGGGGAAAGGCTGAAACGAGGGTATAAGACAAGTAATGCCCGGCGATTCGGTATTAATTAGCTATATAATTTAGAAAGGGCCTAAATATCAAAACGGGGATAAATCAGTAAAATAATAGTAATGGGATTCTCTTCGTAGATTTTTGGGGGATTATCGGCCGTTACTAGGGTTACTAGCTTGTTCCAGAACATCCCAGAGCCCGTAAATCACTCATCTGGAAGCGTTCCAACAGAGTGGTAAAGATCTCCATCAATAGGCCCAATATAGGCCTGGTTTCCAAATCCCCCAACGAGGTAGACATCCTCTACCACAAACTTGGACCAATGGGACCTATGTGGGGAAATGATGTTGTTGGGGAGCCAAAGTCTAGCGTCCGGGTGTCTCTTCAAGAAGCAAGCCTCAAGTTTGAGCAATTCCGCATCAAGAGGAGACCTGAAACTCACATTGACGAGCTTTCCTGTAAGTTGAACTCTTGGTGAGCCAGCTGGGGAGGAGGAAATACCTCCCGGATAACTAGAATTTACAGTTTCGTAGTCAGGGTGGTCACCCACTCTGATTGTAAGAGAGTAGTCTGAACCTCTGACTATGTTCTGAAATGTGGATCCTATGTCCACAATAAGGAGATAGGGGTCGCCGTCTTCTCCGCAATCAGCGTAGTATTCCATACTTGAGACAGGCAAGTATCTAGTACTTCCATCGGACTTTTCTACCCTCTTCACCGTATTGACATTGGTCAAGGATTCTCGGTAAACCAATGTTCTAGCAACCAGGGCCCCCTCTACTTGTGAGGGAGGCTGTACAAGAACCGATTGGGGGTTTTCTACGGGAACACCGAAAACAGCGTTTGAAAGTGCAAGAACTACAAGACTACTTACCAATTTCATGATAATTCAAATCCTCGGTAAACAATTATACGGGTCTTATGGTAATTGCTGCAATTGAGTTATCGTTTAACAATGGATTATCGTTACGTATATGCCTCCTTTATCTGGAATGTCGCATTAATGTCGTGCATTTTATAGCCGACCTCGGGGTAGATGGTCGTTTGTGGTGATGACAGAGCTTGTGACGGGTAGCGCCAAACAAGTTGAGGAGAAAGAGTCAAACAAGGTGATCTGTGTGTGTGTGTGTGTGTGTTGCAGTTATCCGCAATAGATGAAATCCGCTTTTTTGTTATATCAATGGGGTATAGAGAAGATAAATACGAATGATGGATTAGGGGTTGACACTTCCTTCAACAATGGACTCCTGATGTAATTATGCATGAATTGCAGGGTAAAAGTGGAGACAATAGAGAAGCTACCCATCAAATTTTGATGTTATTGAACTGTAATTACGTTTATATACGGGGTAACAGCATTTGCGCTGTAATGTTTTATTTACAATCCAGCAGATACTATATTGCAAAATGAAATTCACATAAACCCAATAATTTTCATCGACGAATTCTAGAAGGGACCGTCAACTAATAGCTCATGTTTAGAAGACCTTAGTAGATGTGCTCTGGTCCAGAGTCAAAATCTAATTTATGTTCCGAACGCCTTGTTCCTCCTGCCCATATACAAATTGAATTATACTTCAATAAAATGTGCTTCGTTTCCAGTAATACAGAAAAGTATCCTGACGTTCCCATGTTGTCTTTCCTATCTCGTCAACCATGCAAACAGTGCAGTGATCACAGTCATAACCGTAGTGAAATACCTTATGTGGTGCATGTACTCCAGACTCAGCACGACTTCCCAGATGCAACAATAATAAAATATTGCGGTGCATTGCTCGCTGCACAAGTATGCATTTGGTTTAAAATATGACTGATGCAAGATCGTCTTTGTAGTGTTCTTACAAAATCTCAGCAAAAAGTAAAAAATATGCGCAAGCCCGGAATCGAACCGGGGGCCCAACGATGGCAACGTTGGATTTTACCACTAAACCACTTGCGCAAGCAAAACTCCGCGACGGGGAATTGAACCCCGGTCTACCACGCGACAAGCGGTAATTCTAGCCACTAAACTATCACGGATGATTTATGTGAAGGAAGAAAATGTACTTAGTGTAATGTTTTTTGATCACGTGATGTTTGACACGTGAAAAATCGAAAACATCCGTGCAACCGTAGTTGTCACGTGATTATATCTCTATAAATTCATCACCGCCATTTCCAAACCCCCTGTCTGAAATGAGAATGGGCAATTTTTGTCTGAGATTGTTTGTGTGCAAAGAGGCGTTTAAGCCCAAGTCGAACAGGAGTGTGATTTTGGTAATGAAACAATCTCTGTTTCCTTTTAAGTCGAAGTTTGAAGTAAACAAAACAGTAATGACGACATCTTGATTACATGCAAATGCGTTTTCATCTGCGATAAGGAAGGGAATGAATGCATGCCAAGATTGACATCATGCCAGGCCTAGCATACATAACTATGCATGCTGCCAGTACCTAGAAATGTGCTAATATGAATGTAGGACCTAAGTATGCAGAATGTGGTCTATGTAAATTGAAGTAGTATGGTTTGTCTTGTTTTTTAAGCATTTGTCTTGTCTCTTAATCACTAAATGGAACACTGAGGCGATTCGGGCGAGCCAAGGGGGTCGACCGAGGTTGGAACGTATTTGGGATAGTATAGTTCCAACTTCGTACGCCTGAGTAAGTAGCGACAGCAACGAGACGACGGCAGTTGTCAATCACAATTTACACGATTAGATGGTATCAGATCGACTGACAAAAGTCTCCATCTGCCCCGTTGATCGGCTAATCCACCCTCCGACACCTTTCTACCTCCTGTACAGAAATTATTGGTGTCATTATTACTTCTGATGTAGCTCATCACCTTAAGGGTATTGTAACTGCAGAAGAAGGCGGCACACCGGAAATTGGGGGTACCTACATTCTCGTATAGTGGCACTGTAGGGGAGCAGAATGTTCGATGCTTTAGATGGTCCCCTGTGAGCACTTGTCTTTCAGCTGCAACTGCAACTGCAACTGCAACTGCAACTGCAAAGGCCGAGGATCGTTGTACATAAATCGGCACGACGTCAGACATGACAATAGTTTGAATCTAAGTATAGTCCAATGGAGGTAAGGGTTCTTCAGTTTAGATGCACAGCAAATGCAAATCTAGCACTCGGATCTTATTGAGAGTCGTCTAGCATGAACAATCTACTCACCGATTCCAACTCCGACCATGATTCATAACGGGTCTGGCCTTACGGTCGGTCAGTTGGCCCCAAAATACGCGAAATAATATTCTACAATAATACCACGTTTGAATAGCTTAATATTATGGGGAGAGGTCTGGTTTAACTTTTAAGTATGCATATTAAGTTAATATTGATCAATCTTGTTGGGTGATATCAACACGTTAGACAGTTGCCATGAAGAAGGCGTGACGACTTCTTGTTTACCCGAGTCATCCTTGGATTACCCTGTGCCGCAAAAGTTTAACAGAATAATATGCCTTTCGTCCTCGTCACCAACAACGGCGGTGTCTGTTTTAAAGTATTATTCTACTGTCGAAGTGTTCTTTGACATGATATACATGCGTCACCATGGTACATACTATGACCTGCGTTCGTAAATATAATTTTACACTGCGTGATGATGTCGCTGATGGCCCGCAAACGGTTATAGTTACCACAGTGCTTCAAGTGCTTGCGACGTCATGTTCTCTGCATAACTGAGGGGGGTGTTCTAGTTGTCCTAAATCCGAGAGTTGAGATTTCTCAACCTATGAGGATGTAGGCTGGGCACGGCTTAAGGTACTGATGCAGCAGTGTACAGCTTTGACAGATCCGTCAGACTACATAACGTGCAAGGCTTGCATCAACTTGACGTATTGTACATTATTGAGATCTAGTGAGATCTAGTAGGAACTAGTAGGTAAATACAATGTACATAGCTATAAAAAAGTAGTTCACACATATAAAAATGGGAAAAAGACAGTTATACAAAAGATAAATAGATAGGTAATACAATACTTTGGACAATAGAACGGAACATAACAAAATCAAACGTGATACTTATTGTAAAATGATGGATGAGCAGCAAAAGCAATGGAGTAAGTAATAATTATGATGATAATATACTAGTGCAATTTTGGAATCAAGAATATAAATCTAGTGGAACAGGATTTTCTTTTGAGCAGATGTGGTGGATGAAATGTACGAGCAACTAACTAGATAATGAATAGTGTCATTGCTTTATAGGAACTTGCGATTTGAGAGTTATTATACTATTGACTAGATACCACAACTGAGATAGCCAGATTCAATATTAATCATATTAATTTAGTATAGAAAGAACAATAAATGTCATAATCATACAAAACTTTACATGGTTATTCTATCGATTATTGAATGACCTGGTTTTCTGCGGCTGTTTCACCCCTGTAGTCAATATATTCAGTGGCTGTTAACGAGTCCACTCTCTCTTTAGCTATGTGTGGATCTGTCGATCCACGATCTGGTTCTTCTCATTCCTGCTCTATTTGTCCTCCTTCTTCTCTGCATTTGCCCCGGACTCTCCAGCAGAGAGAGCGCCGTTAGAAGTAGCGGCCACCAGAGCACCACTAGACTGGGCACCTAGCGAATGCTGTGGCTGCAGTTGTTGTGGTTGCTGCAGCAGCTGTTGGGGTGGCATCTGATGAGGCAACTGGTTCACGTAACCATACGAGTAGACTGGCTGGGAGCTGTATGCGGAATAGTTGGCAGCACTCGGGTTAGTGTTGTATTGCTGGTAATATTGGTTTGGAGCAGCACCTGGAGCAGCGTAGTAAGGTTGTTGATATCCATAAACCTGCTGTTGCTGTTGTGGTTGTTGTTGTTGCTGCTGTTGTTGTTGCTGTGGAAGCGACTGTTGAGCAGCCACGGCAGCCTGTTGGAATTGCAATTGGTACAGATCACTCGCAGTGCTAGTAGCAGCCTGTTGTGGTGACTGCTGTCCAGCAGCTGAAGCAGATGCCAGAGTGGCTCCCGTCGTGTTGGAAGCTCCTGTGGACGAGGCCGACACGGCAGTTCCAGCAGTTCCATTTACCTGTGGGTTAGCATATTGCTGACCGTACTGCTGGTTGTACTGTTGATAGAAGTTGTTGAGTGATGGTTGTGCGGCTGGAGTCGGAGTTGACGCTGTCTTTGGTCCGACAGCAGCTCCACCAGCGGCAGCAGCAGCAGCACCTGAACCACTTGGAGTAACACCAGTTTGAATGACACGCTTAATGTCGCGCACGAAAAGAGGGTATAAGAGATCTACAATTCCTTCTCTCTGTGCCATGGCTAATGCTCTTTCGAATGGAATCCAAACACCTTTCAAGTGCATGGATCCTATCTTCACGACATGACGTACTTTTTCTGACTTTAAAATACCATCACGACGACCTCTAGTCATCTGGGCTACATTCAAAAGCTTAGTACCGTTGATCATGTTGTTGTCAGCTCTTCTAACAACTGACACATTGTTAGCATCCACTTGGTAACATAAAGTTTTTTCATCTTCCCACATGGTGGTTGTCACCCTAGGACGAATTCCTGGGGGCTGGTATTGACCTACAGTCGAATTACTAGCAGAATTGAGTGTATCCTGTATTGGTGTGGACTGGGTATTGCTGTTAGCGCTAGCCACGGCTCCAGAAGCAGCTGTTCCAGCACCATATGCACCCAGAGCAGCAGTCGAGCTGCCGGAGCCCAATTGGTTGTAGTGGGTTGGCTGAGGTTGCGATAACTGACCTGGTATTGGTTGTTGATACATGGAATAGTTAGGTGGAGCACCATACGACGCCTGGTAACGGACGTAATACTGATCCAGAGGGTTAGACGACGATTGTTGTGCCTGAGGGTTGCCTTGTTGGGCCTGTGACTGGGTGGCCTGCTGTTGCGATGGAGTTGACTGCTGTTGTTGAGTGGACTGTTGGCCCTGTATGGACGATTGAGCTCCTTGCGGTTGTGCTTGTTGATTCATCATGTAGTAGGATGCGTATGGCTGTTGGGCAGGGAACTGGGCCGAGGCCAGTTGTTGAATGCCAGAGTTGAAATTTCCGTTCATTGTTGTGGACGAAGATGTGCAATGGAGACTGAAAAAGATGTGATCAATTAATTGTTGGCCAGTTGAAGAGCTATCTTGTTGCTTTGGTCAATGTATATGTAGTGGTGAGACTGAAAGGAGGTGCCTTGATAATCAATGGATGGGACGATTAACTAAACGGCTTGCTGGGTCATACACTTTGGAGCTACTCGGAGTCGTTGTGGCTTCAAAAAGACGTTCGCTTGGTATTCCGAGATGGTTATAGTATAAACAACCTTCAATTGGCGGTAAAATATTAACAACAAACCTGTGTTTATAACAAGATTAAACCCGGTCGAGAAATTAATACACAAAAATCAAAACTTTTCAGTCGATTATTTTTTTCCGAGGGCGAGAATACCGACAATTTCGACCACTGATTCGGGTATAAAAGGGGCTATTGGGGGTTGGCGGGTAAATGCACTGGACAGTCAGAACTGAAGGAGTAGACTGAATGGGATGGATACGGAGTGTTATGGATGGACGGTTGAAGACAAAGACGGGATACGAATGCAGAAGTGCTGTCGCGGGTGTGCTACGTCGATGAAGGGGTTGGAAATGCAGATCAAAAGAGTGATGTCGTTCGTTTTCGATGACGGACAACGGATTTGGCTATTGGTGGATGGTTACAGGTCACGAAGACGGCGAAACAAGCCAGAATATGGGTCAGAAATCGACAATAGGCACCGCAAAGGTTGCAATTGGCCTCGAACGGGGTTGTTGGCGTCGTGTTTGGGTGTTTCTTATGAACAAAAGTGGGGATCGCTGGTTGTCCAAAGATGCCGACACTAATATGATTTACACCTGGTTAAAAGTACAGCCGGAGTCGCTATGAATTCGACGACTTTTGATGCTTTGGGAGATATAAATCGAGATATATCGTCCGTATATACAATGGTAGGCGTGTATGTATCTATGGATGGACGTCTGTGGTTAATCGCAGTTAACTGGAAGAGCAAACAGACACCAAAATATAAACAACAGTAATCCGGTTGTTTATATATATGTGCTTAGATAACTGTAGTAAAATAAAACCAAAAAAAGGAATGCAATGGGAATGCCATCCAAAGTTCCTTTTCACTATGTTAAACCCAAACTTCGATATTATAGTAGGTGTTAGTAGTGAAAACCCGAAAAAAATGAGAGATGTTTATTTATATATATAAGTGCACATCGAATAGATATTGGTATTTTCTAGGAAATAATATGTTATGTAGGATTGTGCAGCGACAGCCAAAAATAATGGGAAGGCATTAAACTTAAAAGCAGTCCCCCTCCCAATTCTATGTGGGGAGTGCATATATAAAACAAAAATTAAAAAATATGAGAAATAATTAAATGATGTATGATATGTGTAACGTAATGCATGAGTGCATGCATGATTGATACGAAGGAATTCGCAGGTTCGGACACGAACCTTGTCAGAGGACAAATATGGCACTCATTATGGTTCTAAGGCAGCCCGATTTACCTATGATCTACAGGGTGTGGAGGGCTGACGACATGAGATCATGTTGTATTGTTTAGCTCAATATGGGTGATGTAGCAATGGAGAATTGGCCCCTTATAACAGTCACAATTTCACAAATTGTGTTCACCGACACGACCTCTACTATCACTCGGAAGAAAAAAATTTCCTATGAAACAGGAACAGACACAACAGACAAAAAATAGCGGAAGGCATCAACCAAAGCCGGAACAAAATAGCCTGGTTCTTAACGCCAGATTTCCATTATGGCCCATAACTTTGTACGGCACTTCACTTTTTCAACAATAAAACCACAGAAACAGTCACTAACTAAAATTCCATATCTGTTCACTTGCTTTGCAAACGGCCCAACGGTCTTTTCGGTTGCATCTTATTTCGATTAGTAGTGGTCATCTTTGCTTCTGGGCTCACAGCCCGATGAAGTTCTCCTGTTCATAGTACGTACATAGAAGGAAAGACTATCTGTGCCGTGTGAAGCCTGAAACAACTGGTAGTGAAGTGTCGGGTGAGCCAAGTTGCAAGTCGAAAATATCAGTCCAGTGGAAATCGACACCCACTTTTCGTATTATGATATTCGGTGGAAAACCAATGCCAAGCTACAAGTTCAATGTCGGTTTTTATAATTGCTATTGATTTACTATTATGTTGACTGGGTTATATTGTACCTCTTGGTTTACTTCAATTAGGTTTCCAATTGACGGATATACCCTGGGGCATAGGCTTTGCATCGATAGAAGTTTTTAAATGAATAATATGAATAATATGCATTATACCTACAAAATTAGAAAACTTTATATAAGCCTTGACAGTTTTGAAACAGGGTTTCAAGTTGAGGTGTGTCTTTGCTGGAACTTTTAGTTCACAATTTTGTTGATTTGAAGAATAGGGATGTTGGGGTTAGTGATAAGCTGAATAAGCGTGTAAGATATCCAGATTAAAGTTTTAGTAGTTTTCAATTTAAGTATTAGCACGGGGATTGGTTATATTGGTTGCGCCGTTATATTTTATATATACTTCTATGTATTCTTCTCCTACGGCATCTGAAATCGTGCCAATCAGCTTGTTTTTTGATTTGCTCCAGTGCCGATATCTAAAAGAATCATGTGCATTTAACTTCTCTTCAGCAGACTTTTGGGGACGGAATCAATGAATTTGGTGCAGAAAGCTTAACTTCAGAATTTTATTTGCTATCGACCCATTTTGGCTTTAGGAGTAACCTTATCACCCACAATTGGCTATTGAAAATTGCATCTATTTTCTTCTATTGTTGCTGTGCTTGCATTTAGATCCTCCTTTCTAGAACGCTTATTCAGCCTTGGAACCACATCAGATTGTGAATGGGATCTTACACGTCTTCTCCATCCTCGTTGAAGCCAGAAAATATAGTACTTAATTCCATATTACTTATGCCAATAAAGTGTCTGCTGTATTGTTGCATATTGATGTAGTCTGATAATGTAGGAATTTAATTATAATTGCAACTTCCTTTGCGGCTAACGCTATAAGAAGAGTATAAGAAGAGTAAGAGACGCGGCCACGGCCTTCGGATAGAGTTCTCCCCGACCATCATTAGATTCAATCTCGTTCGAGTTCTTAAAGCGATAGATGCTTTCAAGAAAACACGCTGTGTTTCCTATATACGTACATCTTAGCACATTCTTCAACACTACTTGTAAGTGAGAACCTTCAAATCATGCTCAACCCCACACATGGAATGGTTTGTTGGTAACTATGGCGACCACACGATGAAGACGTCCATTATTTCGATTTCGGATCAAAGCACTAACATTCGATCAGGAATCTCCCAGATTTATCCAGACAGACATTTCCAATGCGCCGACAGACAGCTAACAGTTGCTCATTGTGCAATAAAAAAAATAATCTTTGCCCATTGGCCTTTATACGTTTAGGTCATGTATCCTGCATATTTCAATTCCCGCAGTTACTAATTTTTTAAATGTTGGAAGGAGTCAGTGCATGTGTATTATCTTTTGGAGTATTCCTACTACGGGTAGGTCTCTATACATTCTCTTCATGACAGGCCACAAGTCAGATCATAACAACACAGATAATACTTTGAAAATGGTGACCGTGAGTAATGCCAGCGTTAAATAATATGTGTGGAATATTGAACTAATCCAGTCCTACTGGTTCTGCAAAGCGAATGAGTATTTTTTACTGTCTTCTGGTTAATAATAGGAAATGATGCGAGATTTACGGTAGGGGAAGACAGCGGAAACGTCAGTGAGCCAATTTTGGCCTAACAAAAGAGATCATAACCTGAGTTACATCGGCCAAAAGTTTGAATGCATATATCCAACGACCGATGGAAGGTAGAGCAGGAATTTCGGAGAAGTGCGAGTACAGCACTTGAGCCCAAGCCTATCCTTCCTTCGTATATCGTTAGTTCTTGCATCAAAGCAAATTCTTAATAGAATGGATAATGGTGAGTTCCAGATTTAATTTGGGGACTGAGAACTTGCCCTTTGTTAACTCGTCTCATGACTTTTGAAGTCCCCAGTAGCAAGCTCCGAAATCGTTGTGGCTGCGTCGGCAACCTGGTAGCCCTGGATCAAGAAATCAAGATGGAGACCTATTAGTGGAATTCGGGGCGTTGGTCCCTCAAGCACCATTACTCCACGAAAGAGCAATAAACGGTTTCGCTTGAGTTTGTTTCTCGCTAACAAAACATTTTGGCGTACGTGCCATGCCTTGAATCCCTTTCCCCAATTCTTTAAATGCAACTTCAGCTAAATAGAGCAAATTTAACGACAAGAAGGATTGCCGGTATTTTTAGCTTTTTGAAGGAATTGTGCAGAAAAGATGGTATATTCACATTATTAACTAAGGTATATACTGTAAACTCATATACACATAAAGTAGCATATCAAAGCATCAAACACATCTAAGGAAGGATCTTTACTGCTCTAGATCTTCCCTGCTTGGGAGATTATACGATATGATTAAAGAATTATAGACAGCATTGTTCACTGTGACTTTGCTTTTATCAATAGTTTAGTCCACCAGCAGCTAGTTACTGTCGTACCTTGCGCATCCTTTGTTGAGCCTGTAGCCGTCCAGGAGGTTGCTTCTTCAGACCTTTTTGCAGCAGGAGCATTAATTCGCCAGTGCAACATTGAGAATTTCAATCAAGAAGCTTCTTTTGCATCTGCAAACTGGCGTATTATCTCTAATAAAGGCATACATTCTACATCATCACGTTTCTACATTACATTGCTTGCAAACCGTTGACTGACAGCGCTCAAGCACACAAATAAGAGTTCCAGCATGGCCATAATATATGCTACTTGCGCTTATTTGGTTACCTGACTAGCCACTCAAGAAATATGTTCTATTGTTGAATCTGGTTTCTCATCTAGTTGGCAAAATTCAAATCTACTGTATCTCTCTTTCTAAACACCGAGTGATGCCTGGCCGACGCACCGTCATAAATTTTACAAATATGTAAAGGAAAAAGTGTCGTGCAGAGCCATAAAAGCTTATTCTACTCTCAACGGACCACACACGCAACGCCGAACTCAATTTCCACATTAAAAATTTTCATTGTGCATATGGAGCATTAATAATATGCATCACGCATGGGACAAAATTATAAGCTAGATTCAGTTGGAGCTGCATCCTGCGAGAGATGAAATTCCACATGACAACTAAGCACTAAATTGGTTGGTACAATCGAGCTCATTACTTAGATTTGTCTGTCTCAATGCTTAATCACGAATTGACATTCGTTTAAAGCGTGCTGAGGTACTCTGAAGAAGAAATTTTAACCCGAACGGCGCGAGGCTTTACTTATCACATTTTTGATTTTACAATAACGGAACATTCCAAAACTATGATTTGTACAGGTGGCTCAATTGACCGGGGATAGATTACTGATCGTCTCATCATAACTACTGCTCTTGTAGAACAATTATATAATTGGAGTTCAATTAATATATTATAAAGATAGATTTGAGTTCTATATTTTTCAACATCAAGAGTTGAAAATGCGTAGTATGTATGCACCACGCACAATCCACATCAACCTGTAGAAAAATATGATTACTTTAATCGATCCATTTCATTCCTTGCGTTAATCTGAACTTTATACTACAGCAAGAAAAAAGAAGCCATGTTATTTGTCGACCCCAAGACAGTTTGTCCGAGGACCATCCCGTCGCTAATATCGCGTAGATAAAGATGATAGGGTCGGGGGGTTCTTGCAATCGTATATAACAAAGACGACGCGTCGTCAGAGCCTTCCACCTTAGGATGCTCTACATGCCGCCAGGTACGAAGTGGCTATATTGTTGAACGACACCGTGTGTCTTTAAAGTAGCACAGATACATTAAGCTGCCAAATCGAAATGAAACGTTTCTTCTTTACCGAGTAGATATTATGTTGGTCGAAGAAACTACTCCTAATCATTTACCCTTTTGCGGACCCCTCCGCAAAGAATTTATTCTATTGACATCTGTTTACTTCACTACTATATCAGGGAAATTCTTCGGGTATTTTGCAAAATGGTATATTTTTAACTGCATTTTTTGGTGTCCACACATCTCACTACAGTGCATTGCATAATGCCTATAAACTTGCTTCAATTCAGAGTATATCAACCTGCAAAATTGGCTCCATTAAGGAATGATAATGTTCGCTGTCTTTGGTAGGACGATTATTTCGATAAATCATTGGTGAAATTCGTAGTTCTTATCGAAGGCCATTTTGCGTCTTATGCCCATTTTTAAGCTACGCTGCCTCTTCTCCAGTAATGCTCTTGTAGTTAACATAGTTTGGTCCTATCAGAGTTTATAGGTTTAGGGGGCTCCACTTACGAGAAAACTATGAGCAGAACATGCCAATTTTAGTAGTACTTCCTCAGGGAATTGCCACAGTAGGCATAGATGAGTATTGGTGAGAGACCTCAAAATACTGTCACCATGAGGGGATGAAACGTTGCAGAGTATTGAGTTTCCATATCTACATGCGAGGAATACGGCTACAAGTTGAAAGTTTCACTATTTTGTAGCTTGTAAGGTAGGGATTAGAACAGGGTGATTCTCCTGTATTGGCTTCTTAAGCATAGTGGCAGAAGGAAAGGGCTACAACGTCTATTTTTTGCATCTTTCATATTTTACCTTTAAAGAGCAGCCCTTCATCAAGTTACTGCTACGATTTAAGGTTGTCTTTTGATACTTTTTCTTTAAGGAAATCTTTCATGAGTTTATTTACAGAATTCTTAGCCTCCTCCATAGTTCTCCACTGAACAATTCAGAAATCCATGCCTTTAAAAGTCAGCAACACTGATACATTGCCTTATTCAATAACTAGAGTTTTTTAACAGACAATCCACTGAAATTGGTTGCTTACCAGCTGAAGAGGAGAGCCTATTTTTAAATCAGCAATTTCGGTTAATGTTACCCCTGAAAAGTCAACGTACTAGAGGTTCAATAAAGGGCGTAATCATTCTTTTAAGATTTAGAGAAAGAACAATAGCTTTGGGTCATACTGGTCACGATTGAACTCCACCCCCTCGAAGCATACATCATCAAGTCAAATAATTTTTGAAAAATATTACTTTGACAATGATCATACAGAAATAGATACGAAGTCCTAATTATATTGGAAATTGGGGTAGTAAGCCTTTTTTCCAGAACAATTGAATACGCCAGTATGGTCATAATATGGTAGAATTTCCTAATGGCTATTCCAAGTTTCTCCTCTTATTCTTAGAGTTCCACGATATTTTCATTATTGATTTGGGGACATCAGCAAAGGTGACATGGAAGATAAACTGCTTAAAATGCTGTTATTGGAAGAGTAACCACTTAGAACATCCATGTTAAGTGAATTAGAAAATATTCCCGTCCCATTACCTTTTTTTTTGCAATGAACCAATAAGTGTTTTAAATTCTTGCAAATGGAGAAATGATTGTTAAACTTTTCAAGGATCTAAAGTATTGATATCTTTGAATAAAACTTGACATTGCTTGCAGCATGGTAATGGTTCTCTAGTGAGAAGTTTCCGTCACACCAATGAATATTTAAATTGGTTGTTGTACAATAAAAGTATCTCGTAAATACTTTCAATGACCACAAAAATAAGACCAAAACCCCAATCCACATAATATACCTACTGTTGACATCCTGAAGCGTCTTCACCAAGAAATAAATTTGAAAGCTTATACAAGGTCTTTAACAATAGAGAAATCTCTTGATCATATTATTTGAATTTGAAGAAGACTCACCTGTTCGATGATAGATGCTTAGTCGAGACAGCGACAGTGCCCGTTAATTTGATCACTTTTTGTCGAGATACTACCCTACAATATGTATTAATATACCAAAAAAGCTTAAAAGGATGTCTTCATAATAAATGGGACGACTGTCACTGTTAAAATTACTTCAAAATATTATTATTCCTTCAACCTAAGTCCAGAGATCCAGATTTCCGGTAGCATTTTAGCTCTGAAGGCATGCCCAGATTAAATGATGTGGAATGACGTTGAAATTTGGCTTATAAGAATGATTTGGTGGATTGGCCATTAGAGTTGATTGGTGAAGTAAGTAACTCTTACCGCTTCGATAATACTAGTTATCTCGCTACTACCCCTAACCTAACAAGGTTTAACAGTGTCTGGTACGCTATATAGCAGAATCAGAATTCTGCTCAGAATTCCTGTTAGAAATAATACTACCTTGTACTAACAAGCAGTACGGTTTAGATGAGCGATTTTAAGCCTTAGATCAATGCACTGGCAGTATTAGATTATACATCTACATGGCATGAAGCTTGAGCTTGTTCATACTTCGACCATTGATTTATCTTACCAATTGTTCCAGATACCACCGACGGCCCCTAATTGTTATTAAATATGACATGTTAGCTACAAAGCCATATCTCCAGTAATACTGTACAAGGAATCCAACTTAGGACATTTTTTCGGGAACATGAGGTGCACCCTCGGATACAAATCCGGCACCTCCCGCAAATTACCAAACGCGGTGGACTCTAAGGGTTGGAAGGGTAGGGTCGCAATGCACATAATTTTTTTCTTCAACAATTTTAACTTTGCTGTCCGCAGCTGAACATGCAGCTAGGCACATTGTAGCCTATTTGTAGCCTATTGTTGCGTTTTCTCTTATCTTCACTGCCCTGGACATTATTCACATTACCTCCTTGTTAGGAGAAAAGTTGGGAATATTTTGATAAGTAAGAGCTGATCCAGCAGCACAGGCAGCAGCATTAGCTAACTAGGTTCTGTAACCGAGTAAGCCTTTACATTAGGCATCAGGGGAAATCTTTGCAATTTTTTTAGCTGGGGGTATATTACAGCAATTATGTGGCCAGCACTCACAGATTACACCTATATTCGTGGTCTACACTTTTAGAGGAGCTCCTTTCTTATTATTGATCTTCGACAGCTGACTTCATCTCCACAGAACCTTGTTTGGTGAAAAGCTCATGCAAAGAAAGTAAAATTATACCTGGTTTTGTCTTAGTCACCTACAGGGATGCGGAACCAATTTAACTTGCTATCGGGATCTGACCCCTAATAAAGAAATGTGAATTCCATGTAAACTCCTAGTTTAGTTACTTTGAAATGATAAATCATACCACACTTTCGGTGATCTGAAACTCGAGCTTACTAAGTGGAATGTGACGTTTGGTTACCTTGACTTTTTGCGCAGTAACTCCTTCAGGGTTACTTATTACTAATTAGTGCCGCTGCATTGGAAAGATATGTGCGTGCTTGCCATTGCTCATGCAATGCCCATAGTAGTTTCAATAAGTAACAGGGACTTAGACAGCACTTCAGACATAAGGTTTATGTCCATGCACAAGTGCGTTTCATCTATTCTTTCGCCAAGCACTCCACATTGAAACCGTTGTTCCGCAGGGTTGTTATTTAATTGCGTTTTAAACTATGGTGGAGAATGAATACTTCTATGCGTGGAAGTCAAGGGCCCCCGAGAGTGCCGATCTTCTCCTATTTATGAAATTTCAGCTGCTTGAGGTCGTAAAAGACCCTGAAACCCAAAAGACTGCGGTTATGTAATACGATGATCCCGGCTAAATTATCTGCCAACCATGTTCACGGATTTTCTTTTAATAGTCGGACTGGTGGAGGATTACATTGGGATCGGCAGTAACACTTTGATTGCAAATTAACTGAACCAAGTGTTAACGATAGAGCGGATAAAATTTTCCGAGAACTCTTGGTATATTCAATGTAACGTCGAAATTTGTGAAAATGTGCAATTACATTTCCATGTTGGATAATGGATTTGGGGATCTTTGAGCGATGATGAGATCTCATGAGAGTTAGAGTTCTATCTTATTTCTTAAACTTTATAATTCCGGATTAAAGTACCAATAATTATTTTACTATATGAGGTAGTTGCATTCAACAATAGAGAGATTAATCTAGCCGAAATAATTATTTCAACAGCATATAATGCCTACACACCAAAGTACCCCAGCATAGTTGTGGAGCTGCATCTTATGGCAACGACAGGAGACACTTCGTTGCATTAGAGTCTCTATCTAAGTCGACGGCTAATCTAAGTTTGTCGATCATGATGCTCGGGTATACGAAGTCTTTCACTGGACAATTGTATGACAATGCCCTTAGGGTTGTGAATCACGCTCATTGGCTCATTGGGGCCTGGTAAGAGATTTACGCTCTAAACAAAAGAGATGCCAGCAACTGAATCATTTAAAGGGCAACGAGTTAACATTCTATCCCAGGCTGTTTGGAGTAGTTAGAAGACAGCGTAATGGGGACCTTAGAAAGTCAAGTTGTGATTATCTCTGTTACTTGGTTGTGCTGTATTGTATTCACGTGCCATTATAGCAATTGGACACCCATTGTTCATAAATCCCCCGTGCCCAGTGAACAATTCTTGATCAATGAGATTGGCAAGTTAGAAACTCTTCATGTCTGTTCCCTTGCTGACTCTCTGATAAGTTTGGGTTTGTCATATTCTCCTACATTCTACTGTACGAGGTGGTAATGTTCTCATCCAAAGGATGAAACCAACTCTATTTTTGATATCCTAACCACTTGTCTACTCCTGCCTATTCACAAGTTTCTTGCACTATTTACATCTCTCCATCTCTCCATCTAATTCTTTTTACAAAGGTTATCTCTAATCATTCAACTGTCCCCGGTATAACTCAGAGATAATGTTTCCTTTTTTGATTGTCTCTGAAACAATCCCATATACACGGTCCGTAAAAACTCTCCCATACCACACTATTTCCTTTTCACTCTTTCTCGGAAGATAAATAACATTTCCAGCATATGCATGGCCTCCTATGTGAGATATCAAGCCAACATCGGTATCCATATTCAAACACTCTTTTCTCAATACCTCAGAAAACTCTCTCTCAAGCAATGGTGCCAACACTCCGCATCTGACATCTCGTTTCGTATGTCCACAGATCAAGACTATATCCTTTTCAATAGGAAATTCCGTGAAATGATCAGAATCAACTTCCAGATATTCTTCTACTTGAATATGCTCAGAAGCTGAACTCTTTTTGAATGGGTTATACACCTCTTGTTTCTTATACCCCTCTGGTACAAGGTACTTTTTAATGAAGTCTTTGGTGTGCTTCTTATCGAACCGAATTACTTTCCTGTCTGGATATAAATACACCAATTGCTGCTCTCTTCCTGCTAGATCTACGTCATATTGACGGAGAACCAGTTCATGACTTGTTAAGAGTATATTTGAAACCAACACTGGATGGTGTGGACTTATGTTGTCACGTTTTAATCCGTTGATTTCAGAACTCAAGGAACCAGGAATAAGCTCGATTTTAGATGGCATTTCGTCAAAATCGTCCATACCGTGGCTAAGAACCAACAAATGCTTCCATGGTAGCACGCTGGTCCCGTTCAAATTCGTTTTAAAGTCAATCTGCTTCCCGGGAGGAAACTGGGGTATAGAGCAATGAGTACATCCAGTATCGTATTCTGGTGGAGGGCAAGTTGGAACGATACTCCGTGCATTATACCCAAGACTCCGCCGGAAAACTGGATTGACTAGTATTCCACGTCCAATAGCAAGACTCATCTGTATCTTTCCAAGGTGTTTAGAAGTTCCTACACCTCTTCTTGGGAAAGAACCATTTTTATATTTAAAAGAACATAGTAAATTATTCATTCTGATATTAGAGATGATATATTCCCCGATTGGGCCGAAAATTCTCGTGCCGATCCTTCGTGCCGAGTCTTGGCAAATATAGATTTAGTATGGGCTACAACAACCGTCTGGTAATACCGTTTCTTTTATTGTTACATTTTATAGAAGCCGTAGTAACGTGGCACAAGCAGACAAGCAGCTACGTTCGTTGAGAGCACGTCAGAGGGTATACTGCAATAAAATTGCCATATTTGTTATGTGGGGCATTTTTCTTTTACTTAACTACTGACATATATACCCTTTCAAGAAACGGTAACCGGTAACCTTTTCCATATTAAAATACTAACGTAAGCGAACTTATTATTAAATATTACTTTACCTATAATACAACATTAATCATTGACGTATTCACTCTTAAGCTTCCATCCTCCTTTGGGTGCGCTCCACACAGCAATCTCTCGTAGCATTGACCGGATCAATATCATGTCGTTCTCATTAGCCAACAGTATTTTTGCATCCTTTAAAATCTTTTGAGATGTACTAAAATTATCGGGCTGCAGCTGCAAATAGGAAACCAACTTTTCTACCGTTTCCTTTTTGTCCAATTTGTCTTTCTCTTGTGAATCTTTGTTGGTCTTCTTACCGAAAACAGATTCCTTCACCACCTTCTTCTGCTTCAATTCTCCTAAAATGGATGCAGAAGACAAGGTGCTAGGACTGGCCGACTTACTAATTCTAGTCATAGAAGTAGTCGGTTTCTTCTTCTGGCCAAATTTCCCAGCAAGACCAAACTTTCCTGTCCAAGTTGGAGTTCCAATTTCATTCTTACGTGCTTGCTTTCTGGATCTTTTCAAGGCTTGGGCAGCTTCATTGGCGACTCTACTGGCTTCCTTCTCAATCAAGGAAACTTCCTGGTTACTGGAGTCCACAATCTCATCGTGCTTTAAGGTACTGTGGACACCACTATTAGCAAATATTCCTTCCATGATTCTGCTCTCGTCTTTGGACTTTCCATTATCGTCTTCATTATCTGAGTCATCACCTTGAAACTTGTCTAATTTGGATACACCCATAATGTTAGCAACCTTATAGAAGTCGTCATCATTTTTATGTTTCTTGTTAAGAAGCATGCCAGGCCCCCTCGGTTTGCTTCCACCAAAATTAGTTTCTGAACCATTGAACATATCTCCTGTCTCGGTACCAACCTCATTCTGGTCACCCAAGGTAAATAAATCGTGCAAGTCATTGACTTTGAAAAACCTTCTTTGCTTTGGATCCTTCAAAATCTTATTAGTCAAGAAGGTCTTGAAGATTTGACGATGATATATCTTTTCTTCAATTGATCCGGTTGTCATTAATCTATAAATTGTGATATCCTTTTTCTGACCCAATCTCCAAGCTCTCTCTCTTGCTTGTATATCAGTGGATGGATTCCAATCGGGATCATAAATGATCACACGATCAGCACCTGTTAAATTCACTCCCAAACCACCGACTTTAGTGGTCAATAAGAAAACATGCAAATTTGGGTCACCGTTGAATTTATCAACAAGATCTTGTCTTTTAGCAATAGGAGTTGAACCATCCATTCTTAGATATGTGAAGTATTCATTCTCTTTCTCTTCACCAGGCTTTTCTATATCTAAAACCTTCAAATTGGCGACAAACTTCTCCAATATATCCAACATTTGTCTTGTCTGGCAGAAAAGTAATGTCTTATGTTCTTGACTTTGCCATAACTGCAACAAATTCTTGAGCACTTGCATCTTTCCCGACTTCACCGGATTACCATAGTTGTAGTTCTTTTTATGCTGAAGTATATCTCGGTTGACTAGATCTGGGTGGTTACATATCTTTCTCAAGATATCTACTCCCATCAATACATTTCTTCTTCCTTTCAAGATGGAACTCAATTCTTCACTATGCAAAAACTTCTCGTATAGTTCTTGTTGAACTTGCGTAAGTTTAACGAATAGAACCATCTCATTCTTCTTTGGCAAGTCTTGCGCCACGTCGCTCTTCAATCTTCTTAATAGATATGGAGATATCAAATCCCGCAAAATCACAGCACATTTGTATCCCGTTTGAACCTGAACATTGGAGGCATTTGCGTAACCTCCCATATTAATCGGTATGGAGAACTGCTGTTGAAAGACCGGTAAGGTTCCAAGCCGTCCTGGAAAGACGAAATCAAACAATGACCATAATTCAATCAAATTATTTTGGATAGGTGTACCAGATAGAATGATTCTATTATAAGTCTTTATCTGTTTGCAAGTCAAGGAAATATCCAGATCTGGATTTCTAATTTTATGACCTTCGTCTAAGACAACATAACCCCATTCTCTTGGAAGGATATGCTTGGAGTATATTCTTAACCCAACATATGTAGTGACAAGAACGTGCCCCTTTTCCATCACTCTATCTATAATTGCTTTAGCATTCATTTGACTGCTGATTCCCTTGAATGAATTGGAAGATTGGGTTGGATCGGCTGTCTCCAATAACGCTTCTAGTTTTTCTTCAGATTTAACTGCATTTTTGCCCATACCCGAACCAATGCTGTGCAAAATGACACATCTCAACGGTGGCCACCACCGATGAAACTCATTGACCCATTGATTTAAAACTGTAGCAGGAACGACAACTAAAACAGGCTTCTCGAGCAAACCTGAGTAGTGGAGCCCTGCTATGAATGATATAACTTGGATGGTTTTACCTAATCCCATCTCATCTCCGATGATTCCACCCGTTTTCTGTGAGTACAACTCCCAGAGCCATTGAACACATGTTTTCTGATAGTCGAAAAGTGAAGGGTATATGTCACCTGGAAGTTTGAAAGTGTCATTAAGCTTAGAATCAGGGATAGTTGGATGAGCTTTGAACCACTCTTCCTTTTCAGGGCTGCTATCTTCAGTTCTTAGTTGGGATCTTCTCTTTATCCAGTTTTTTAGTCTTTGCTGGTAGACATATTCGTCCCCATCATCCACGTTACGCTTATCTTTATACTGAACTTGGTCATCGATATCGCTTTCAGAGGACAAGTCCTCTTCCTGAATGGCCACATCTGCATCTTCTATTACGTCGCTTTCAGTCTCGTACTTTACAGACACCCCAGGATCTGATTTGTACTCTTCATCATCGTCATCGTAGTCCTCATCATCAACAAAATCGGATTCTTCGCCCGATGCTGGTTCCTTCTCTCCACTTGCTTCCGTTGCCACTCTTCTTTTCTTCAAGGGAGCTTCTACAATTTCTTCATCATCATGTGGTCTCGTCTTGACCACTTCCTGTTTGACGCGACTAGTTCCCAATTGCAGTGATGCTGGCGCGTCATCAAAGCCAGGAGCCCGTAGATAAACATGACTCTTGACTTGTTCGTTACTATTGGTTCCCTCCAAGTCCTGGTGGAAGGCGTTTTCATTTCCAAACGCGGTGATTTTACCTGTCCGTATCAAGAACTCCTTCTCTGTCTCGCCTGGAAGCTTCTCATTCATGTTCTTGGAAGTATTATTAGCATCTTGATTCTTAGCTCCCTCCAACAGCTTCTTGCTCTCTTCGAGTCTGCTTTTAATGTCATCTACATCCTGTTTCCTTGGTATAAGCTCATTTTCTTCAAACCACTTGATTTCATCCCGGAGCAGCTTGCGCTGGCTCAATTTCGTTCTGGGGTTGTTTAACCGGCTCTCCAACGTCTTTATACGTGTGAGTGTGCTGTTCAAGTCCTTTACGGCCTTATCGAGCCGTTTTTGATCTAATTCGGCGTCTTTCGAGAGTAGCGCTTCGTTTGCCTTCTTGGTAATCGAAGATTCCAATTGGTCTTGATCCACGAGCTTGGCCCCGAGGGCCTCTAAATCCTGGTCATAATCTGCCATTGCTACGTTTCTCCCGCTGGCATCTGTGTATATCTACAAAAGCTATATACAAAAATATATACTTTCCACCGCTGACCACAACTGCGATTGCAAAAGAAAACACTTCAATTCTCCAACTTCTCTCTCAAATACTTTGCAATCCCCAAGAAGCAGCAATAATCCGAATAGAGATGCCGGCTGATATTTTTTTATCGCACGTCATGTTAATTTTTCGCTCCAAACCTTATCGGAAAAACTTTGGGATTTTGCAGTCGGTGGTGGGTGGAGGAGGAGGAGGAGAGGAAAAGAGGGATGGAAGGGTGAGGGAGTGGATATGTGGAGGTGGAGAGGATGGGGAGTTTCTTATTGACAGTGGGTAGTGAATTGCATAGTGGGAGTATGTTTGCAAGAAAAGAGGGAGTTGCAGAGCGAGGAAACAAGAAGTGGTACAGGCACATTTTGCAGTCAATGAAGAAAGGTGGCATAATTGGTTTGTTTGGGAGGAAGAAAAGGAAGAAAAGGGTTTTCAGAGAGAGAGAGAGAAAGGATCGAAATCCCGACTTTGTACTAGCGATTTGAAGATGACAAGGAATTCGAGATATGGGATAAGCTGAGATTCGAGAAAACTAGATGGATTGGAGACCATTAAAGACACAGTACGGACCAGTTCTTAAAAGCGTCCTAGACACAAAAATATGGAGAGAGGCAGACGGTAAGTAGAGTAGTAGGAATACGGAATCCTATTGAGCATGCTTGCCGTAAATAAGTGCTCAGGATAGAAAGATCCCAGTCAAAACCTTTGACTTACCTCAGAGCAGATGACTCCAAAACTAAAGTTGAAAACTTAAAAGTGCTCCTACGTCATTCTTATCTCTATCATCTATTAAACTTTATATATATATATTACATTAATTGAAGAGTTGCTTCTGCATCTCCTCCAAAGACTCGTTATAAGCCGCTTCGTCGCTCTCGCTCACCAAATCCTTAGTTTTAATGTCAACAAGTTCCACATCTTTGGCTCCCCGTCCAACATCTTGGGCAAGCTTGCCAAACCATTTAGCCTCTCCCTTTCCAAAGCAGAAGGTGTACGAGCTACCGGCTTGGTTCGCTCTAGCGGTACGTCCAACTCTATGAACATACTCACGGGATGAATTGGGCAAATCGTAGTTGATAACGTCCGTGATAGAAAGTATATCTATACCACGAGCGATTAAATCGGTGGCAACCAAAATATTTATCTTTTGCGTAGAGAACTCTTTCAATATCTTCGAACGAACTGATGACTTGTTGTTAGTAGAGTTTATATATGACACCTCAAAATCCTTAGTTTGTGGTAAGAGTCGCTTAAATATCAATTCAAGCAACTTGGCCAATCTTATAGATGCTTCGTTCGATTTGGCGAAAATCAAAACGTTGGACAATTTGTTCTTCTGAATCAAGAAACGAGCCAATATTAAAGGTTTCAAGGATGACTTGGCCGATCCGAAAGTTAATTTATACTCGGCAAGAGTCGTTGGAACGGAGAAAATCTCGTTAACCAATTGTTTTCTATCGTTCACAATGACAAGACGAGGTTTTTGAAACTTCAACGCTGAAAGTTTACCGGCGTCTGTGGTGAGTGTAGCTGAAAAGATCAACTTTTTAGGGGTAATTCGCCATTCTTCCGCTATATTGACTTCAAGATCCATGTTATTCATTAAGACTTGACACCAGTTTTGGAATGACTGGTTTAACAAACGATCAGCCTCATCAATGACTAAGTATTGGAGACTCTTGAGGTTTATCGAACCATCGTTGATGTGATCCACTAAGCGTCCGGGAGTGGAAACAATAATATCAGGTGTATTGCTTAATAATTTTGCACCTTCTTCTTTAATAGAAACGTCATTTCTTAGACTAACCACGGAAAGGTTGGTCCCTTTAGACAACTGCAACAACACTGACTTCACCTGATTAATAAGTGGTTTTGTGGGTACCAAGATAATAGCCCTGACTCTTGGAACTACTCTGGTATGCAAACTTTCGATGATAGGAATCAGGTATGCCAATGTTTTACCTGAACCAGTAGATGCGTTGACGAGAATATCTCCTTTTACATCTGGTTGTAATCTATTCTGTCTCATGTCTTCCAAAAGTAAATTAAGTACGGTAATTTGAACGGAAAATGCATTTTGGAAGTTGTTACGTTCAAGGTTCTTATGCATAAAAGGAGATAATTCGAATTCGCTGAATGGTTTGGTCTCTTCTGGCGATGCATATATTGGTTCCGCTAACCAATCAAGGTTCTTCAAATGAAGAGTGTTAGATACTAATCTCTTGTCTCTTGGAAGGGCTGGTTGTGGAAGCGGTGCTAAATCTTGCATTTCCACATCTTCTTCTTCTTCTTTTTCATCATTGTCGTTGTCACCATGGTCATCTCCATTAATGTTCTTGTTTACTGGTACTGACTTCTTGAACTTGTCAAATACACTTTTAAATTTGGAGATGTACTGCGTATCATTTTCTATGGGTTCTTTGTCTATATCCATATTATTCACATTATTCTCTTCTTCCTCTATTTCTTCCTCTGACACAGACACATTGTCTGCGGATGCTTTCTTTGAAAGTTCTTTGGAGGACGACTCGTCTTCCGATTCAATGGTGGACTCATTTTCTGATTCTGATTCCAGATCACTCAGATCACTCAGGTCACTCAGGTCACTCAGGTCACTCAGACTCGTATTTTTATCTTCATCTACATCTTCTTCACTGCTTTCTTCTTCATCACTACTCTCCTCTTCATCACTACTTTCTTCTTCACTCTTAATAGAAGTCTCACTTAAACGCCTTTTCCTCAACACATTCAAATTTCTTTTCGGCACCGCCGATTCAACCACATCATCGTCTAGTAACGAAGGGTCAAAACGAGCCCCAAACATCTATACTTCGGTACCAAATATAATATAGATAAACTATCTTAAAGAAATTGAATTGACATTAAATTGCAAAAGCTCATCTGATAAAGTGAAAAATTTGGCATGTGATGTAGATCACGTGAGAATAAATTGGAATATATGCAGCACTGGAGATGATGATGGTTTCAATGGGTGCAAATTTGTGTTATTTTGGGAGTTTGAAAGAAGGTGTGTAAGGGGTGTGTTAGAGGTGGTGACTTTTACTAGAACAAGGGGAAATTGCCCTTTTCCGAGTCATTTCACTTTTTTTCTGTGTCTTTTGAAAGCTTGTATGTGTATTGTATGAAGTTCATTATAGTGATTGTACGCTCTCTATTCATATAGTCACAGCTAAAAGTCACAATTCTCAGTACTCTTCTCACCCAACTCCCATATCTCTATACAGCCACTCCAATAGACCTCAAAACACTTATTATAATATCTAATTCCACTCCTCCATCGGCCTCCATCTACTTTTTCTTCCTAATCATCCCCCTTCATCTACCCATCATTAAAACATACAGAACATACCAACCATGCTTATGTAATCAATCAATTCTCAAAACGCCAAAAATCTTTCTTGCACGTGATCTTGCGCGTGACTATTTTTCACTTTCTTCAAACCTCCAAAAGCTTTTAACTGTGAAAGAGATCATTCGACAGTTGTTCTTCTTCCTCTAACAGAAGACTCAGCAGCAGTTCGAAGCAATGAGACCAGCATTGTCGTCGTTGAAAAGGTCGGTGTGGAAAGGACCACACGTTGTGCCGTTGCCTATAGCAGATGCCATCAAGAATGGTACTCCTATTAGAACCAACGCCAGAAGTTGTACCATTTTACCTCAGTTCGTGGGATTGAAGTTCCAGATCCACAACGGAAAGGAGTACGTAGAAGTCGACATAAATGACGATATGGTCGGGTCCAAGTTGGGGGAATTTGCTGCCACCAGAAAGAAGTTCATGTACAAGTACACCAAGAACTAGAGATCGAGACTCATAGAAATCGAGTGGAAGTAATTTTTCACTTGTGAAGAGAAATAAGAAAAAGTCAGATTTTTGAAGAAAATGGAGAGAATTTGGTTGTTTCTATGATAGTAGTTATTGCAGCAGTTTATGTAACTATGTTAATGGTGAAAAATTTGAAATTCAAGAGCATTTGTTTCATTTATTTGCATCATTTCATAGTCATTTGATAGTCATAACTCTATCATAACTCTATCGTAAAATCTTCAACATTCAAAATCATTATTCTAAAACGATTTTTCACTTAACATTTAAAACCATTACATATTTGAAACAAGCTGCTGGAAGAAGCTTACCATAGGAAGCCCCTTTTCTGTATGTTCACAATTTCAAATACTGAAAGTCCTTTTGGACTCCTACCTTGTACATATAACAATACATTTTCGTAATAAATATACATTACTTTTGTCTAGAAAAAATCTAATATGAGCTACTAGGTAGATATGATTTACTTCTAATGAAGCAGATTCAAGTAATGGTGGATGGACTGGATCAAAACAGTACCCATCGCTAATGAATTGGGAGAATAACACAGTAGAATAAATCTACCATGAACCTATCGATGTGTTTTTCATGATGGAATAGATAATGATAAATAACAAAACATAATATCCAGCATTCTAAATGCGATTTTGGTCAAAACCTGGCATAATAACAAAAAGGTAAAGCGATAACGTGATGTCACATAAATGATGCAAAATCACCGACTTGGTAAAATAATGGAGGTTGACTCTCTCTCTAACCTCCTCTTGTTCTAGGGTTGAAGTCTACTAATCTTGCCTGCCTCAACTCTCCGGTTCTGTCACTGACAGCCCACTTTCCCCATCCGTTTAATCTTATAACCAAACATGTGGCGTTGTCGTCTCCTCCAACATACTCCACGAATCTGATAACTTCCTCAGCACATAACTGTGGTGTTCCAGTCTGAAGTCCCTTCATATTGAAATGAACCATCACGATATCGGCAATCTCCTGGTCCGTAATCGCATCCGTTACTCCATCAGTACAGAGAATTAAGAAGCTTTCGTCTCCACCAAGACCTCCTATGGTATGCTGTTTGATTTCTTCTGGAGTCATTTCCGATTGTATGGTCTGAGCATCACCTATGACCAACTGGGTGATATCTGGCTCTGCCGTAACTCCCATTTGCTTGAAATTGACGTCTCCAAAAGCTCTGGTGTTCGCCAACGATACGAACCGCTCCTCGCCGAACGAGTCGGTCATAAAGAAGTTAGCAGCATACTTCCTGAGTCTAGCTGCCTCTACTGGGTTCGATGGGTGATGAGACGGAGTCAATGTATGTGCTTTGCCTGTTCTGTCGACCAATATAGCACTGGTATCACCGACGTGCGCTATCGTCAACATCGAAATGGTTTTGCGGTTAAAGTAATAGTTTTCATACACCGGCTGGAACGCTCCAGGTTCCGAGTAAATGGTTTCTATCAATGCAGAAGTGCACGTCGATCCCGAGTGGTTATCGTCTTGAAGAAAGAAGTCGTAATCTGTTTTCAAGAATGCTAGTGGTAGCCTATAAGGCAAATCATTCTTGATATCGGCTATCTTAGCGAGACTCCATGCCGTGGAAGCATCCAGCATATTCTTGAAATTTTCATCTTTATGCTTGTACCATCTCTTCCAATACCCTCCGATGGTTTTCCAGTATGTTTTAGCCAACTCGTCTCTCTTTGAATCGCCTTCTTCACCGGGTTCAATAAGACTCGAAGCGTTCTCAATTCCAGCAGAGAGCTCTTTGGAGAGATATGTTGAGCACTGATCCCCACCATGACCGTCAAAAATGTTGAAATTGAACACGGTTTTCTCTCCGGGCAACTCTAGAACATTGGCACTGTACTTATCTTCATTATACATCCTGTTTACTCGAGAAGTAAAGTGTCCGAGATGTGAAGGACTCTTCAAGAGTGGAATGCGGAGACGGCCCTGTTTAAGCGGAGTCGTCGTAGCCATAGGGATTCCAGCAGATCTATCGATGGCCGTAAACGAAATTGTCGACGACACCGCCCGGACCTTGCCAATTGGCCCCATTGTCAGTCTTTTACCCTGTCTCCATAGTCGAATCTTGGCCCATTGAGTGCCAGCCAAGCCCGTACCGGTCATTGATAGAGGAGAAATACCCATTACTGTGTCAGTAAAAGATGGATATCACTCGGATTTTCGCCGAAAAAAGCACCCCGGCCACACAATAACGTCGTTACCTGCTGTTTCTGAAACTCTGGGCCTGTAATACCAACCCAAACCTCAGTTACCTTGAAAAGAACTGGTTCATTTCATTGAATTCTTCTTCAATTTACGGTTTCTGATAACGGACGCAAAACCAGAGATCCGAGGGTGGGGTGCGGGGCACGTTCGAATGAATTCCGAGGTCGAAGAAATGGAAATTAATCCGCGTATTACTGCGGCATGGATGTTTTACTGTTATTAGTGTTCGGCTTGCTTTATTTGGTAGCGCTGCACTGCAATGAAATGAATGGCTGTGAAAAATATGGAGAGAGTGGGGAGATGATTTTTGACGAATTTGGTATTGGATGAAGGGAAGTAAGGTAGTCAGGGTGTAGAGAGGTTGCTATAGAGCCGAGTAAGTGCATCGTGGTGAAAAAAAAAGGAGTTATTTTAGGGGGTAATTTTCAGGGTAATACTAGTATAAGTTGTTGAATATTAAATAGAATGAGCATCGGCAGATATAACCTAATGAATTTAATAATAGCTACGGAGGAAGGTTCTAGCTTGTAAAATGCTCTGCCCTTAATGTTTTTTGGATCATTAATTGAACCTGGCGGCCTTTTTCGTTTGGAAGTCTTGCCTATTTTTTTTGAATGCAATGAGATATTAGTTCCTGAATGGTAAGTTTCCGTAACCCACTCAACAATCCATAACAATCCATAACCCAATACCTCCTACATGTTTGTACTATTAGATATTAATTGATAGATCCTCTATAGATACAGATCACAAAACTAAGTGCTCATTGGCGTCGTCGTCATAATTGAAGTTATCAAGAGGCTCGTCTCTATACTCTGGCTGAGTCACACGTCCATTGGATTGGAACCTATCAGTAACAGAGTTACGTAAACCCGTGAATGCTCCTCCGATACGGCCCCAGACAGAAACAGTTTCAGTTTCACCTCTTCCAGCACCAATCACGCTGTTCATCTCTTCGTCCTCGTCGTGGTAAGGTACATCTATTCTATTATTTGTGGAGTTGACCAATGACTCGTGGAAACTTCTTCTATTGCTCTCGTAATTGGTGTTAGCCGCACTTGACAAGTTGAAAGGACGCAATGGACCAGTCTCCAAGCGACGTTGTTGACGCTTGGCCATTTCTCTATTGACAATTCTCTTGGATTCGACAATAATTACATCCTTCCTCTTATTGTTCAAGAGCTCAGGATCGTTAGAGTTCTCCCCATTGTCCTCGTCATCATCGAACAAAGCCCAGGAATCGTATAAGTCCGAATTCAATCCGATTCTCTTCTTTACCTTGTCATAGACGTGGAAGACAGTTAAAACCACTGGAAGAAGAACAAGTCTTGGGATCCAATTGTTCATCAAATCAAACAAACCAGTTAAATGAATTGACTGACCGTACCACTCCTCAAAAATAGAGTCTTGTGACACAAATAAGTAGATGAAGTTATACGACAAAGGAATGGTCAATCTTGCAATATACGTAGTGTAGAAACATGCCGAAACTGGGTCTGAATTATGAGGAACCAAATGGTACATGTTGAAGATCTTCAACTGAGTCAACGAATTGAGCGAGGCAAAAAGCATGTACGAGAAAGTGAGCGACGACACTATTAATTGCAATAAGCTATGCTTATTTACTCCGGTGGAATACACAAGAACATTCATAAGAGAAAGCTTGGATGAGTGGAAAAATTCCGATTGGAGAATTACAAACGAGGCAACAAATAAGATCACCGAAAGAACTCTGCTAGCAGTAGGTCTGACGTAGTACCAATAGATGAAGTTCAATTTGGGCGAAAGCAACACTCGGTAGTTGTTGATACGGAATACCAATTGGTTTCTCTCTGCGATGTTTGGATTCGACTTGGCTTGAAGGATATCTTCCAAACGAACGATCTTAATCAATAAGCTCTCAAACTCGGATTCGTATCCTATTAAACGGTTCAAGTTCAGGTTGAAATTGGTAGTGAGTTTAGTCATAAAAGGCACATTCAATTGGTCTCTAGATATACTTGAGTTTTCGTGTAAATACTGGCGTTCTACCAATTCACGAAGGTCTTCTGGTATCTTATCATAGAGTTCCAAGATCCAGTCGCGGAATTGGAAGTCTTCTGGCAAAGTGCTGGTATAGTTCTTTTGAAGAACCAACACTTGTAGGATTTCTTCTTTGAATGAAATCTTGATGTCTTCTAACGAATCGACTAGACGGGGCAATTTCAAGTAGTGATGGTTCAAATTCAGTACCACACTTCCTTCAATCCACTTATTTCTTGGAATGCTAATAAGTCCATGTGCCATCAACCATAGAGCAAGCACCAATGCGTAGATATGTGCCATGGCAATTATCATCAACTTTAAATGCCCTAAAGACAAGCCAACTTCTAGAATAAGGTAAATTAACCCAATTAACGACACTCCAAGTACAATTGCCTGGAATTTGAGATTCTGGCGGAATGCATCGGCCAATTTGTTGAGTTTGCTGTGGTGTCCCGAACGATAGAACTCCTGGAGTATGGGTAAAACCAACCATGTAAGCAAGAAAGTGATCCAATAATTGGATCTCCAAAGATTCAAGATCACGTCGTCCGGCAAATTGAACCAAGGATGAGCTTCCGGAGCGTTCTGTGATACGTAATCGATAGGTAAAAGAAACGTTATCGACAACGGAATGAGAATAGCTAGAGTAAGCGATAACAGTAGATATATTGGGTATTTAAAGAGATTAATACGAAATTGTACCCCGAAAATCGTCACCGTCAAAGCTACCAAGTAGCACAACACCGTAGGCAACCACATTCTCCCGCCAGAAGTGTAAATTTCACTGAAATTTGTATTCGAATTGAACAAGCTAAAGACCACTTGTTACCAATTTGTCTAATGATTGCTTAACGATAAAAAACGCTCAAAGGGTCAATGTTTTTGGTGTATTTCCGAGGAAAAATTCCCAAAATTTCTCCCACACGTAGCTGTTGTAATTGCGATTCGAATGGTATACTTTACCCACCGATTCTAAACCAAAAAAGCCTTGACAATACTACTTTTCCAGAAAGAACTGTGCCTTCATAGTTAATGATTTGATATCGGGCTTACGATATTTTTTGGCTGGTGTTCCGAAAGGGGGATGAGGAGTGTATGGTGGATGAAGATCTGTGCCGCAGTAGTATTTATGAATATGAAGACCCGTGCCGCAGTAATGACCATGAATAGTGGCGTACTGTTCAGTTGTAGAGTAGAGATATATGGTAAGTTGGTAGGAGGATGGTAAGACGTTGGTAAGAGGATGGGGAAAAGATGGTAATGGTTACAATGTTCTCAGGTGTATATAAAGATATCTATCTGCTACGTATATTGATATAGTGTTTTATATTATTCAATTGGAGATTATAAGATCTTTCCCATTATCAATACACACTACTACTACAAGCCCACTGAAATCATGTTGGATTATCCAATGTCCAATTCTACAGGTTAGTATGGTAAGAGAGTGGGCTGGAGGGACAGCAGGGACTGCAGGGATTTAGGGTAATAGGATGAAATCTGATATAAAGCATGATGTGTTATCTATCGTAACAATATTGCAGCATGGAAACGAAAAGGGCTCGGGAGTTGAGGCCATTTGAGCGCTTTTGAGGGTATTTGCAGCTATTCGAAAGGCACGGGCCGAGAGACTAAATATTCCCTAAATAGGGCTTCTTGTAGGATGATGATTTATTATTATTATTATTATTATTATTATTATTATTTAAATGGGGATTTCGATCATGAGAGTAACAAAAGATGACACACGATAGGAGTAGATCCGAAAGTGTCGTAAGTGTCGTAAGTGTCATTCACACGAGAAATAAGAGAACGGTAAAGATTCCATAACTGGTATGTATACCAAGTTTGATATTAGCAAAATACGCAGTAGTTCACCCGTTGAGATCAGTTTCCTGTTGTCTCCACTGCATTGTAGAAAATTTGCAGCATAATTATTGCAAAACGAACGATGATCCATATTTACAATGGATGTGCCTTTGGGAAGGAGGGCCATGGTTTGAGATAAATATATTTTAAAGCTGTTAATTATTTGAATTTCCTTCTATTTACGCCTTTGGCCTATCTTTTATGCCTTGGGCCGATGTTTTCAATATTGTAGGTGTATGTCACAATAAATGTAAGGGTTTCTTCTCTTATCGCTCTGTGTCGTCTCTTTCGCTTTTGACAGAGGTGATCCAACACTATAAATCATAAATCATAAATCACAAATCACAAATCAAATCTACATAAAGCGTACTGCAAAATTGCAGCTTATCTTAGCAATTTTCTTTAATATCAACCCGACCAGCAAATTTCTTCTTTCGAATCCTTTTTTTTTTCGAAACCACCATTTCCACCTCTTATCTACCATCATTCACAATCATCCAAATCTTCTATAATATAATACACACACCAACACTACTAATCCCTCATCTCCCACCACACTCCCCTATCAATACCCTCCCTCCCTTATCCTGACCTGCACGGATCCATCGGCACTCCACCCGAAATTAACACCTCTCTTAGTCTACTACCTTTCCGATCACAAAGCCGATGATGTCATTGACAGGTTTTCTATTTACTACCGCTTATAACCGATTGCGATAGTGAAAAGTTTCAGTATATAGCGTATACATCTTGTTGGTTTGAAGGTTTAGAACTTTGGATAGTATACCATAGTGAGGTGTGTGTGAACTGCTGCTAAAAATGTCTTTGGAAGACCAGAAAATTGAGGTTCCTGAGAACGACACAAATGCCCCAGAAGAGCTCCCCACGGATAGCTCATCTGACCCCATCTCTCAGGAGACCACTACCATTGAAGAACAAGCCGATGAGGTAGCCCCTGCAACAACTTCGGGAAAGAAAAAGAAGTCCGTTGGATTCGCTCCTCTTCCCGAAGAAGACTTGAAAGAACACCACGAAGAGGTCCATAAAAAGGAACAGGAAAGAGCCAAATCAAACCCTTTCCATAAAATTCCTCCTGAATTGGCCTACTTGGAGAAGAAAAGCAGAGGTCCAGGACCTAAAGCTTTGCCAACATACAAGAAACCAGCTGGTACTTCGGCATACACTGCACAAGAAATTGGAAACTTGAGACATACAAACTTCAAGGAAATCTCGATACAAAACAAGGAAACAGAATTGAATTTCAATTACCCTTATATTGACTTGCCCATTCCAGCCCACCAGATAGTGGTCAATGTCAAGTTTGCTTCGTTGAACTCGTATGATCTTGCCAAAATTAACCAGTATTTGCTCAATTTGAGTAACATGAGAGTCGGTTTGGGTTACGAATTTGCCGGAGTGATCTCCGATGTCGGCACGAATTGGACTAATAGCACTGAGTATAAGGTAGGAGATGTTGTGATTGGTATTGTAGACCCAATTGACAAAAAGGGTTCACTTTCCAGCAGCTTGTTGATTAACCCCAAAAGAGATGTGCTTATTAAGGTCGATGATGCTATTTTGGCTAAAGCTTCAACCTTGGATGTGGAGTTATCATTTGATAAAGCTGGAACGGAAGAAGGAGGTGAATTCGAGGTTGATTCTTCCGACTCTTCGGATGAATCCATAGCTGCAAATCCACCAGTTGTATCGAACACTCCAGTCAAAGACAAGAGGAAGCTGTCTTATGCTATAGAAGACGAGATTCCTGCCTTGGCCAAATTGGCCACATTCCCTGTGTTGTACTGTAGAGCTAAACAAATGCTTGAACATGTCAAATTAAAGGATACCGCTAATGTGTTGATCAATGGTGCTGATACGAATCTTGGTTTTACGCTTGTCCAATTGTTGAACTCGTCTGTGTATTCTTTTGACAGATTGAACATAATTTTGATTGTGAGAGAATCCAGCTACAAATACATGAGTAACTTCGTGAGCCAATTTACCAAAGGCAAATATTACGATCCATCCAAGACCAAGAACATCACCGTATTAACATTTGACCTGGTCAATGAAGATTTAGTCCTTCCAGGCGAAAAGGTACCCATCAACTATAAGAAGCCTAGTTTCTTTGCTAGTGAAGTCATTGCAGCTCTCTTCGAGCCTAATGTACCAGAAATTGACTCCCCTATCAATGAACTGAATATTCAATCCTACAAGCTTGATATCATAATAGACCTTGTTGGAAGCAAGAAATTCTTCCAGACATCTAGTATCAAGTATGAGAAACTAGATGAGATACAACTTCCCTTGAAGATACATACAAATGCCCCGCTTTCTAAGATATTTAATAGTAAAGTCAAGGAGCCTTTCTTGGTAAAGATCCTTAAGCCTAAGAAATCAGGATCTGCATTTGTCTCTGGGTGCAAGTTTGCATTATCGGAACCCACCTATACCATTGACAAGCAAATCGATTACGCAGAAATGAGTGCACTTAACCCATGGACTCAGAAGTGGTCCAGTAACTTGTTTAACAGCTGGACTTACTACAATTATTACGAGGACTTGGAGCTCAAGGTGAAGAGAGATTGGATTCTTGAGGGATTGGAGCTTTTATTGGACGGCCTGCTCAAATTTAGGATTGATGACTACATAGACTGGAGAAACAACTATAGAGCCTATATAAAGCAGTTGAAGGTCGATGACGGAAAAGTCTTGTTCAAGATAGAAGACTTCTAGTATTCTTTACATACATATAATATAATGCCGCAAAAAAATGCCGTGTAGATTATTCACTTTTTGCAGTATAATTAACCTTTAAATTCGGCAGTGACGACCTCGAATTTCTTCGTACATACGAGAAACTGGAGAATAATTTTGATATATGACTTCAAACGGTAATCAAAATTAAGGAAGTTTCAGCCGCAATGGAAGTCAAAGTCTGGACATTCCAAAGGTCCGCTCCATAAATAACTATAATAGAATTAATTATTGCAATGACCCCCACCCCACATTGCGTGAGTAACTACTATTTAGACTCTTATTTATATCGAATTACGACCTTACTAACTCTAACTCAGGCCACTTCAGTAATAGCGGACCTATGGGTATTTTCGGTGTTTTCGAACTGTGAAAATAATACACATCTAAAATAATACACATCTAGAAAAAAAAGATGAGAGTGTTCTTCCCCAGAACCTTGGAAACCGCACCAGTATGCCCCAATTACATAACTTCACAAGCTATTCTATACCATTAACCGCTCAAAAATATGTTGCATTATAGGCTAAAACCGGCACTGCGAAATTCAAATCGTCATCGCATCATCGAACCGTATTTGTCCTGACTTCCCGTTCAAAACCGTTGCCATGGACCCAAATCATTGGCAGCGAATTAAACTGAAATACAATACCCTTTCACAAAAAAACGCAAAAAAACATCACAAATGCCCAGAATAATGGCCCCGAAAAATATCTTCGTCCTTTCTCCTCCACACCAGTGACAAATATGGCTATTCGTATTGGCTCGTTCTCGAGCCTTTTGTACCCTTCTCTTGGTGAGTGGCGTCATACCACCTAAACGGTTTTGGGTATCTGCGGCAAATGTACGACGCAGGTTGTAACCATTTCCTATTTGGGCGATCTCAGCTGATTTTATTTGGGTGTAAAAAGTCTCCGAGTTAATAGCAGTATTGTCCCGGTATTATTAAGAGCAGGTAAGTAAAGTGCTTTGTAATGCTGATAAATAGGGTAGGCAAGTGTGCTGCAGAGTTGTGGGTGAAATCGGAGTTGGCTGCTAAAGATATGGATGTGATTTTATGTATGGGAAAGAAGTCACAATAATGTTAGGCAAAATGTGTTAAGATATAGCATATAAGTACATCGCCATTCCCATCAGAGTAGCGGAGAGTAATGGTACAACATTATAGTGTATTTACATTCGCTAGAGACCTCTAAGCATTGGTTCTTAAACTACTTCCATAATGGCACCTTCCGCTATCGCTACTCCCCCAGCTGTCGCTCCTCAGATCTACAAACCCCAAGCCTTGAACGATGCCCAGATCAAGATCATTCTTGACACCGTTCCAATCTTAGAACTGGCAGGTGAGACTTTAACTGCTAAATTCTACCAGAGAATGTTCATCGACTATCCAGAAGTCAAGGTATACTTCAACGACTCTGACCAAAAGTTCTTGAGACAACCCCGTATCTTGGCCTTCGCCTTGTTGAACTACGCTAAGAACATCCAGGACTTGACTCCTTTAACTGCCTTTGTGAAACAAATTGTTAGCAAACACGTCGGATTAAAGGTCAAGGCTGAACACTACCCTTGTGTAGGTAACTCTTTGATCAAGACCATGGGTGAATTACTCGGTCCTGAGACTGCCACTCCGGAATTCGTGGAAGCTTGGAGTATCGCTTACGGCAACTTAGCTCAATTGCTAATCGGATTGGAAAATGACGAGTACCAGAAGGAGCCTTGGCAAGATTTCCGTTCTTTCACAGTTACCAAGATCGAAAAGGAGTGTGAAGATGTCAAGTCCGTTTACTTCAAGCCAGCTGAATCGGAACACAAAATTAAAATTCCAAAGAGAGGTCAATACGTCTGTATCAGGTGGGACTTGCCAGGCCACGAACAAGAAAAGAGTAGAGAATACTCTCTTTCTCAATTTCCTACTGGAGAAGAATACCGTATCTCCGTCAGATTATTAGAAGGTGGCCAAATCTCTAGTTTTGTCCATAACGACTTAAAGGTTGGTGATGTCTTAAAGGTAGCTCCACCAAATGGTAACTTCTTCTACGAGGAATCTGACAAGGACTTGGTTTTGATTGTCGGTGGTATTGGTATTACTCCAATTATATCTATTTTGGAGGAAGCTTTGAATAATGGTAGAACTGTCACGTTGCTCAACTCCAACAGAACCGTTTCTTCGAGACCATTCTCAAATTACTTGAAGGGATTGAAGAAGCAATACGGTGACAAGTTAAATATCAAGGAGTACTTCTCTGCAGAGAAAGAAGCTCTTTCTCCAGAAAGCGTTATTGACGAAGTTGAGTATAAATCCGTTGGCGACAAGGACTTGGACTTCATCACAACAGACCATGATGTCTACTTGTTGGGTCCTCGTGGCTACATGAAGTATGTCAAGACATATTTGGCTGGAAAAGGCATTAACGATATTAAATTAGAATACTTTGGGCCTTTGGATGTTTAAACTTGTACTAAACTTGGGATCAATGTAAATAGAAAATATGTATATAATGTTATGAAGAAAATGAATATGACTTTTAACGACTTTTGCACTATACAAATACTTCGTAATTAGAGTGTGGGGGGTACGATAAATACGATTTTGACAGCATCTAAACCGCATAACTGGAGTTCACAGTTTAAACATCAACAAAGTCCATCAAAGAACATTCTAACACAAACAAACCGTTTTCTTTCAAACCCATAACAGCCTTAAAGAATACTATGTTACACCGTATGGTTTTCAGAAAAGCAAACCCCGCTATGCGGACTTTGGGGTTCGTTGAGAAAAAACCATCAATTGCTACAAAAATAAAGAGAAGACACCGTTCTAGTCACTAAGAAGAGACTGTGATAATTTAGCTATTTGACAAACATATCTAAACACTGTTGGAAACCTTGAACCCGGAAATGTACACCTATACTGAATTGGGCCAAGGACAGTTAGCTTCTATCACCATGGAAATCAAAGTGCGTTGAGGCCTTTGGATATTTTGCAACTAAAAATTTCAAAGCCCATGCGACTCCGCGATTTCATTTTCCAATAATAGCTCTTACCACGGTCATCAACTACCATGCAGACGACGGCATCGGATCCACCATACCGTTGAATCTAGGGGTGTCCCAGATCTAGATATAATAGTTGAAATGGCACGTCGTACACCTGTCATTTATTTTTTTTTTTGTTGTGTTTCTACCACTGAGCTTAGTCACATCAATGGATCAGGTTCGGATAATTAACCCCAGCAAATGGTGCAAAAAGGGAAACAGAGTTGAGGTCCGTAGGGCATTCCGGCAGCATTATACAAAATATCTAATTTGAGTAAATGGAAACGACGCCGTGTGGCTGAGGTTAAAATTCTGTCGTTCCCAGGCCCGTTCTTTTGAATCATGACCTGATTCTTATGTACCCATAACGAAAGTTGTAAAGTAGCACGGCAGGCACACCGTGGTATTACAACCGAACAATACAAAACTACAAAATATTAACATATGCATTTATTACAGATTCTAATGATACAGTTTGTAAATAGGGTCGTCACAGTAATCCAGTCTTTCATGGCTACCCAAACTAATCCTTCCGGTGACCTCCACACGGCCCAAAACTGAAATGTTTCAATTTGCGCTCGTATAACAGCACTCGCTGCAGTGTGACAGTACCCGGTTAGGGAGCTTATTGCGAGTCAATTTCAGGTCCGTGGCTAGCGAGGGATTTGAACACCAGCGAGCTGCGAATTAGGGGCCATTGATGAGAGTCATTATCTCGGTGAACAAGCTGACAGTGGAAATATCTCCGGTGTTATCGCCATTGATGTTGAGGTATACAGGTCTATTGAGCTTCTTGTTGAGAAGTAAATTCAATGACTCAATGTTGGCCGTGCCCAAGCGTCCACCAGCGCTCAAATGGGTCTGATACGTCTTAATGGCATACACGTAGTCCCCCAGGAACTTGTTATTGGCTTCGTTGATGTAAACGGACACTGGAGTGTTCTGGTTTTCACCGTAGCTCACCACGAGCAGCAAGTCCACTCCATCTACCGTGACCTGGGAATTTCTGTGGATCATGCTTTCATGTGTTTCAACCGTTCTTGGATGTTTCTAGATCCCTCTCCACATACACTATTTTATTTCCAATGGACTTTGGATTTTTGTTCTCGCTATTTTTCCGTGTGTCTCTGCACTGCACCATTCCGCTTGGGTTAATTTGCTCATGAGCTCCGTGACAGAAATCAGTCATAACCGTCGTTTACCACGACCCCTGCAGGCGCTGCGGGCCCATCATTCTCATTTGTGCCAGTAAATTTGTGATCTGTTGTCAATTTTTCTCCTGTTTCTCCCTACGCTACTCTCCACGGCAGCCCCCAAAAAATGCCTGTGCGCCTACACTGCCAGAAAAGGGCATTTTCTAGGTAATTCATACTTCCAGTAAAATGTGTAAACCGGTCCAGAGGCTCTCAGATGCTGCTACATCAGCTGTATAAATACAACTTTGTTAGCAGCATGATTTTTTAGATAATTAGCAGCAGCAGTAATTTTGCGATTTTGCCATTTCGACTCAGGCTAGGTCCCTGTTTGTTTCTTGGAACAGATAATTGCGTTATCTTTGAATATTTTTGTACGGCAAACCTGTCACCTGGGGTTACCGAGTACTGAATACGATTTAATAATTTCTACATTACAATTTATTATATTTATTGACAAATTATTGGCGTAGCCTCGATTTTTTTGGTCGTTTGGTGGTTATCCTGGGGAATTTCTATTAGCTCACCTTTGTCACCTTCGTTGATACCGAATTTTCACAAGACCTCCTGGTACTCAGTGACAAACTCCGTAACGCCCGTATTTTGCACTTGTACCTGTCTCATTCAATAGCCGTCGGTTGACACATTTGGCATATTTGGCACAACTTGGTACCACAATCCCTAACCAAACACGTTTCCACGGCCTTGGAGAAAGTACCACCACTCGCGTACTCGTAAATTATACATCGCAGCCAGTGTAAGCCTTCGCTAACACCACCATTGAACTAGCATAGGAGCCTAATCTTATCATCGCATGCACTATAGCAGTTCTGGCCCCATTTAATTTGATATGAACGTCTCTATCCCATCTTCTCCAACGTTGTCTGCTAGCTCGTGTTCCAGCCCACCCCTGCTATCCCATTCTCCTACTATCACGACAATGACATCAACCGGTACTCAGAATCATAATTTGATCGACTCGATCAATGACTGTTTGTTCAACTCAAATACAACCAATATCAATTATTGCAATTTCCCCTTAGTCCTAACAATTCCCTACTCGGATACAGAATCCTACAACAAGTTAGTTAAGACCATTGAAGATGTCGGCAATTTAATTATAAACACACGTACAGTGCCCAGGAAGCATCTCCAAGTATGTCTTAGCAATTGTGATAAAGCTACAATTGACACCTTGGTGTATAAATTATACGACGCTAAAGTAGTATTTAATTTCGATTACTCTAAATTCATCTCCCATCCCGGGATACTTTTCATAAAGAACTTGTCTAGTGAGCTCGTTTTCAAGCATTCTACAGACTCTACAGTGACTATCAACATCGACGACAAAGAACAAAATTCCTTGTTCCAGTACTTGCAAGAAGAAAGCCACTTCAAGAGTTTACACGAGGTGAAGTTGTTCAGAAACGATAACTCATCGGGCTCATTCGCTATTGTCAAATTCGACAATTATCTAGATGTTGAAATATTAATAGAAAAACTCCACAAGCATACTCCAAACAAATTTAACACTTCTCCCAACACCCCTTTGTTCCTTAATAGATACTTGAACAAAAGGGAAAGGTTCACGGTTCCACCTTCAGCAGGAGCACCACTCGCTACCACTTCGCCAACGTCATCATCACCAATTTATAACAATAATGGTGAATCCAAGACTTCAGACAATTTCGAATTAATAGTCATCGAGAACTTGTCTAATTTCTTGCCTAAAAACCTAACCAGTTTGGACTTCTACCAGTTTATAGCTAAATTTAAGGCATTTGGCAGCGATATCGAGTCTATCTACTTCCCAATAGTGGGAAGCAATAATAACATCCTCCGGCATGATGAGGCATTGCCAGAGACTTCTTCTACAGCATTGAAATGCTTAGACTATGGCTATATTCAATTCAAGCCGGCTCCGCATTTAATGGAAAACACATTGAGAATATTATACTATATCAACAACTTAACTTGGGATGACTTCTGTGAGCTCGACACGGAAAACTTGAAGCCTCTATTGGCCTCTGTTCATACTTTAGAGGATGAAGAGGAAGATCCAATAGAGAAATCTGCCATCAAAGTTACCATTGCGCAACATAAGCATAACCATTATCTCTATATCAATGCTAATAATTACTTCTTGTCATGGACGAAGGACAAAGCAATTTCTATCAGTTTCCCCAATCCATTGGCGATAATTAACCTTTATTCCAAGCATAACAATTTCCAGGAAACCAACATCTACGTGAATAATTTGCCTCAAATGTTCAACAACGATGATTCTCTTTGGGAAACATTCTGGAAGCAATTTGGAAGCATTAAATCTGCGAAGATTATCAAGCCAGAGTTTTATTCCAATGACAATAACGGGGAAGAAAAGTCTTCCAAGAGTGGTAAAATCGGCTTTGTTTTCTATGAATCATTTAAGATGGCTACTAGAGCCATCTTACTAACTAACAATAAGCTAATTTCTTTGCATGGTTCGAACCACCCTGTTTTGATTCAGTCGTCTTTTGCAATTCAAAAATCAAATTCGAAACCTACCAACTACCTGACTCAAATTCCTATTTTGCCGACTAACAATCCCATCCCATTGAGCAGCATTCCGATCCCACCTTCGTCATCTTCTCCTCAGCGTTCTATTCAGCCTGGTAGTCATTCACATTCCCAATCTCAATCCGCTCACATCGTTCCAGTCTATCCTTATCTCATGGTTCCTCAAGTCCAGTACTACAATCCATACTATTACCAGAATAGCTATCCTCCTCACATTCCAGTGGGCTACCCAAATAATTCGTACCACAACTCGAAGGGTAGAAAGCATAGAGGCCGTTCAACTGACCATACTAACGATGTCTACTACCCCTACTCTGGAAGGATGTACCAGAACTACTACTACGAAGAGTCGTACGACGGTAACGAACAATAATTTGGTGTTCAAATTCTGACGCTGTTGTATCCACATGAACTAATATCAAGTCTTAGTCCTTACACCCTTGTATATAAGTAACTAATAAAGAGGCATTCAGAAATGTGTAATTTTTGGTTCTGAACTTTTCGCAGCCATAAAGTCTTCATAGTTAAGGGCCGTAGCTCTGATTGATTCTGCGCTGAATAGTCTAGTAATCGGACATATATTCTATATATGAAAAGACGATCTGAATAACCATATCAACAGTGTTTGTTGGTATTGCGTTGTGTTCATGTTCATAATTGTAATGAAAAGTTTTGTAATTAATTGATATCCGAGATCCCTCAAATTTTAGTGCTTCTACTCTATGCCTTTTTTAAGCAACCCGTTCTATATACTTAGTGCCTTAATTGTAGCTAAATTTACAAGTTTGGTGGTTCTTCTCTCGACCGTGGTGACAAAGTTGCAGCCTCGAACTTGACTTCATCCACTGGCTGGCCTCCTTCGACGCTTACTTCCACCTCATCGTCAATAGGCTCTACGGCTTTGACTTCTTCGATGTAGTACTTCAACATGCTCTCAATTCCATTCTTCAATGTCACAGAACTGGAATCGCATGATCTACAAGCTCCCTTTAATCTCAAGAATACTGTTCCGTCGTCCTCTCTAAACTTGACGAATTCGATATCTCCACCATCATCCTGTATTGCAGGCCTTATTCTGGTGAATATCAACTCCTTGATTATAGAAACTACCTCATCGTCATCCTCATTGATCTCCATATCCTTAGATATTTCTGAGTCTTCTACGATTATAGGAGTGCCGTTGGTTAAGTATTCTGTCAAAATCGAGAAAATCTCTGGTTTCAAAAGCGACCAATGCAAATCGTTGTTGGACTTCTCGATGGTAATAAAATTTGATCCAAACATGATGGATTTGATGCCGTCTATGCTGAACAACTTGAGTGCTAAGGGAGATCTTGCGGCCTCTCTTCCGCTGAGGAACTCCACAGTTTCGTTCTCTTCGAGCAACTTTATTGAAGGCAAGAACTTCAATGCTTGTTCATTTGGAGTTTCTGCTGTCTGAATGAAGAGATTTCTTCTGCTATTCAACAAACTGGAGATTTGGGGCGTCACTCTGGATCGTGAAGCAGCCAAGCTGCTATATAATGTCTTCCTTACAGCGAACATCTTGATCTATCCAACTATCCAACGCTAGATGCCAAGTATAGCAATACACCAATATTTAGATAATACTAATAATAACAATAATACTACAACTGTTACTACTACTAATAGGTAACTATATGTATAGATACACTTGTTATCACTAAGCAATCACTGGGATAAAAGATAAACGGTATATCATTCAGAAAAGAACGGGATTATAAATCCTTCTTATTTTTATGTTGGTTAGGACGAATCCGGATGCGATGTTGGTCACGTGCGATAAAAGGCTGCTAATGGGTACTAATGGGTTGCTAATCGTGTATGTTATATATGGAGTTGAATTACTATGTAGGTTTTTTTTTGTAGACAGTCAGTATGGTATATAGTATAAAGATTGTAAGTAGCTTAGTGGATGCAATATGTATATTAGTATAGTTTTAGATGTAGCTAATGGATGAAATATGTATATTAGTGAATAATAAGCAATTTCAGATGCATGTAAGATGCATGGGTATATAGTTACTATTAATATGTTTTTGCTGTTGTACGTGCGGTGTAGTATATGTGGTTTAGTACGTGGTTTAGTATGTTGTATGATGAAGCCGATAAGATGGAGGTGTGTAATATTTACTGTGAATTGTGAAGTTTCCATGCAAATTGTTCTTACCAAGAAGATACCTTGATATTAAGTAATTTTCACTATGGCATAATCACTTACCCTGTATTATCGCTCTGTCACGTATAGTTGTGTACTTGCTATACCAAAGCAATAAGTAATGTACGCAGCAAAGGAACGCAGACTTTTCTTTTTTTGCACCCTAATATTTAGAGGGAGGTCATTATTGGAAGAGTAGAGGAAAAGCAACCCAGTAAAAGTCCGTGGATTTATGTGATATGGGCGCTCAATGGCGAGGTCAGCTATATTTCTTTTTCGTGAGATTGCTGCCACTGTACATGCTCTGAGTGTTTTGCATTGCATTAGGCGACCCAATGTGTGGTGCTCTCAAACATTAGCATATACTATCTGTGTGGTAGAGACAATAACCAATACCAGCTTCTAACTTCAGTACACTCCAACTAAACCCTCATGATTCGCTCCACGTGAACATATTACAATTACAGATTTACATTAATGCTACTAAATTATACAATTGAAATCCTACTCAAAGAGTAACTTCTCAAATAATGATGCTGTCTTCTCCTCTACCTTAGAGTCTGCAGTGCCCTCGGCACTGATACTTTGATCTAATTGCAACTTGTTTTCTGCCAACTTCAACATGTTCTCCTCAATAGTGTTATTTGCAATCAATTTATACACAGTGACCTCTTTTGTTTGGCCCACTCTGTGACAACGATCCTCTGCTTGCTTGTCGTCATGAGGATTGAACGACTGATCAAATATAATGACATTATTTGCAGCAATCAAATTGATACCGAATCCACCAGCTTTGGTGGACAAAAGGAATATAGGAATTGTCTCGTCGTCATAAAACTGATCAATAATGTCCTGTCTGGTATCGACGGAGGTGGCACCATCCAACCTAACAAATTTGTATTTGAAAATAGCCAAGACCCTTTCCAAAACGTCCAATACTTGTGTAAACAATGAGAAAATTAATAACTTCTCATGCCTCTTATCTATAATCTTCCTTAAAAGTTTCTCTAGTTCTTTAACCTTACCACTTGCTAAGAATGCAGCATCATCTAATTGATATGACGATAACGTCTTAGGAAATTTCTCACATAAGGCGTTCAATTCGTAGTCTGACATTACTTGCATGTCTTCAAAAATAAATGTCTGGTTAGCTTCAACATACTCAGGTTCATTCATGATTGCCTTCGCCATTAGCTTCAACTTGCTGTCTGGATACTCGATTCTGAATAGCAATGGATGCAATGAGGCCTTTCTGAGCGCCATCAAGACGTTTGTAGAAGACTCGATTGGGCTGGTCTTAGATAACTCGATTTGCTCCTTGCTACTAAGTACTTTACGTCTTTCCCTTTCTGCTCTGGTGGATTTTGCCTTATCCATGTGTTGATTATAGATCTTGCTTTGCGTTCCTACCAAGTCACATCTAACGATCTCATGACATTTAGCTGGCAAATGCTGAAGTACTTGGTCCTTTCTACGTCTTAAAACAAAGGGAGTCATCATGGTCTTTGCCTTGCTAATAGCCTGTACGGATAATAATGGATTGTAGTTGGATGGCGTGGACGTACTCGAAGAAGTCACTGCACCCAGCTTCTGGTTGAACAACCCTTGCAAGTCGTCTTTCTTCTCGTTGAACAACTTCGGCAACATAAACGAAAGCAATGATACCAATTCCTTCAAGTTATTTTGCAAAGGTGTACCAGTTAATAGTAATCTGAACTTGGCTTGTAATCTCATCAATCTAACGTATCTTTCAGTTCCTGAGTTCTTCAAGAAATGCCCCTCATCATAGACTATGATGTTAAAGTTCTGATTCTTCAAAAATTTGAAATCTATAGAAGAGCCTGATGCTAATGTGTAAGTTGTGACTAAAACATCAAATTCTACATCCTTCAATTCGTAACGCAAATCCTCGCGTTCTCTTACCGATCCATAGTATGCTTGAACCTTGATATCGGGGCAGAACTTGTTGAATTCTCTCAACCAATTTTCAATAGTAGAAGCTGGAACAACAACTAAATGAGGCCCCTTAGATGGCTCTGTTTGTTTTAAATAGGCCATAAATGCAATGACTTGACATGTTTTACCCAACCCCATCTCGTCTGCCAAAATGCATGACAATTTGTTTTGGTACAACAAATTGAGCCAATTGATACCAACTTGTTGGTAATTGTTTAAAGTGATTTCGTCAGCCAATAGAATGGGCTTGTGTTTGATGTATCTTAATCCTTTCTTCTTGTAATGTGTCACTACAACTTCGTCCTCTTCTTCGTCATTTTCTTCGTCTACATCAATAATCTCCTTGACTTCATCGTCAACTGGATCGATGTCTACAACACTTAATTCTCCAGTTCCTGTTGCTGTCACTCCCCATGTGCTCATTTGCTTGTTGATAGCATCTCCATACTTCGAGCAGGTCTTAATAAGCGAGTCAACTGCTCTGTATCCTTTCAAGGAAAATTCTGTACTCTCAATGATTCTCATACCGAGTGTCTTTCTTTTACGATTTTTACCTTTTCCGAGGTCTTCGTCGTCTAATGAAAAATGGTTCTCTGAAATGTCATAAATAGTATTGAAAGGTCTCTGAGAAATGACTAAATCTGCGACAGCTGGCTCCAAAGTACAAATTTCTATCAAATCTTGCGCGGAAGCTTCATTAATGAACTCTAATATTTGGGAATCGATGGATGTAATTCCCGTGTGAAATGTCAGCTCGTCATCCTCCTCGGACATGTCGTCACTCATTTCTTCCTCTTCAAGCTCATCATCACTAACTGTGACAATTTCTTGCTTCTTTGCCTTGTTTTTCTTGATGTTTTCCTTGATTTTCTCTTCCAATTTCTCCAAGTCATCATCAGCTACAATCATGTCGTTCAAGTCATCATCGTCTTGACTTTGTGCTTGTTGCTGCAGTTTCATAAAGATGTTTTTGAATTTGGGTACTTTGGCATCCTGGTAGTTAAAAGATGCTGCTAAGGAACTTGCTGCTGGCATTGGAGAAGAAGATTTAGATGTTGGTGCAGAGTCATCGTCTAACATTGAGGCTCTGACAAGCTTTCTTTTCTTCTGAGGTGCTTGTTCATTTAATGTGGTGCCCTGTGTAAACAGATCAAGAGTGACTTGGCCCTTTGGTTTGAACTTATACTTGTCCAAAATCGATACTTTTGGCTTGCTCGATACAACCTTGGTAGATTGAAAAGTCTGAGATGAGTGATGTTGCTGTGGTGTGGAGTTCTGAGACAGCTTTTGCTCTTTGACCGGGGAGGCATCTAGCTTTATTCTTGCTCTGCCTCTAACTTTAATTGGAGAATGATCCTCGTCATCGTAGTCGGTGGTGGAAGTGACTTTACTGTTAGTGTCATTTTCCATATCACTCTCGTCTATATTTTCGTCGGCTTCATCCTCGTCTCCAGAGTCAACAGGTCCTCTATGGTTTCTAATACTGTGGCCGTTTCCACTCTTCATCTGCTGTTGCTTTCTGATTCTCTCTTCTCTTTCCTCATACTCTCTTGTCATGCGTTCTTCCAAGTGATTCTGGCGAATTCTTTCCTGTTCTTCGATTCGGCGTTTCCTCTCTGCCTCTTCCTTTCCAAGAATCTCGGCCTTGTTGTAGTTATCTGTCAACCATTGAGTAATATCACGGACATTTCCCTTGCCTTTGACAAAGCCCTTGAAGATGTCGCTTTCTTTCAAGTAGTAGAATCTCTTCCGTACTACGGGGAAGTCCTTGTGGTGTCTTATGGCTTGTCTTTTGGCCTCGAGTTGGCGTTCTTTCTCGTCGTTGAGCGACATTTTGCTGTTGATGCTTGGGGGCATGAACGATGGAGTCTGAGTTGGCGATGATTTGATGTGAATTGGCGACGATGAAGGTACTTGCACGTAATTGTCCTTTTTTGGCGTAGCTCTTTCGTTGTCTCGTTGGATGTCTTGATTTTCCTTCTTGTACCAGCTCATTGTCTGATTAGAGCCCGAATTCTAGTGTCTTCTATGAGTATTGCGACTAAGCAATTTGCCAGTACCAGTAGAAGTAGTATCTTTTGATTCGATTCTACTATTTTTACCCTCTCCACAGAATATAAATATCTACAACAATCAACACAACAGAAGAAGCTCCTTGTTATGTATATGTACCTATCACTGAACTATATCAGCAGCCACTTAACTCCAAGAACAACAACAACAACTGGAAAAGAAGAAGAAGAGTATTTTAAAATTGAAATAAAATTAATCAATCGAAATTACCCGCTGGGTAACCGTGATTTTTTCGGTATGGAGATTTTCAGAGCAATGAGGGTTTTTGGGAGTTTGTGAGGGAGAGTTAGTGAGGGATAGAGAGAGCTAGTGAGGGCTAGCGAGAGATAGCGAGAGCTAGTGAGGTGTTACTGAGGAGGGTGGTTGAGGTGTTACTAGGTACAAGTGAAGAGGTAGAATTGTTAGTGAGTAGCTTTCTGAGATGTTACTGAGATTCAAGTGAATTGTTAGTGAGGTCTTTCTGAAATGTAACTGATCTATAAGTGAAGAGGTTGAATTGTTAATGATAAGCTTCTGAGATATTACTGAGGTGTGTGAATCGTTAGTGAGGTGTTTCTCAGTGTTACTACTGAAGCCTTACTGAAGATTTACTGAGAGGCCCTTACTGAGTAGCCCTTACTGTTGCGTTACTGTAGTACAAATGAAATTTTAATGAAGTGCGGCAAAGAATATACAGAAGTTCCTGAAACCAAGTACAACAAAGGTTGAAAAAGAAAAGGGAAACAACAAGTGGTATGACACCAAAGACCAGCCATGAGACCGTTGCTCTTAACTTGGACTCTGTAGTGAACAGTTACCATTTACAGGACACTATTTTCGTCACTTGTCACTAATCACTAGTCACTAATTAGTTACTTTCCACGCCCACTCCATGAAATGCAAAAATCTCACACTTCACACTTAACTACAGGGAGCTTCCTAGTGAGAATTCAGTGCTGGTTACTGAGATAAATTGTAGTCATTAGTGAGGAAACAAACTTCTATTGTTACTGAGAGAACGGTGTGAGATTCGAGAAGAAGAAGCGCGTGAGACAAAATCTGAGAGAGAAAAGAAAACGCGCGCGTCGTGTCGTCACGATGGAGAACGATGGAGTCGTGTTGTATTGTGCAGGGGGTGTGCTAGGGGTATTGAATGTGTTGGATTGTAGGGCTATAGAAATATATACATGAAGCTTATCGAGAATTGTTGGTATGCGACGCTCTACGGCGTTGGTTTATCAGATTCAAGAATTCGAATAATATGGAAGAATGTGTATGTACAGCCATTATACTCCCATGAAGATACACACTTTCTCTGATCTCAATGAGAATTACAGAGATGACTGCGAAATGACTAGCAAACAACATATAACATCCATGCTACAGTACAAATGCTGTGTACGCGATTTAATGTGTCCTATGTGCAGGTGCTTTGAAAAGGCTGCAAAATGTTCGAATTTTTGGAACATCGGAGAATGTGAGATGAGATAGAGATTATTAGAGTGATGGGAGTGATGGAGTGATAGAGTGATAGAGTGGTAGAGTGGTGGAGTGCTTGAGTGACGATAGTCGTCTAATTGATACTTACTAATAGAGTGACAAAGAAATAATTCAGAGACCAAGAAACAGAGAACGGAGGGTACTTTGTAACAAAACGAGCTGTGCTCATAGCTAGACCACCACATCGATAAACTACAGTCATAAATCTCTCCTTACAAACAGTGCATTATCAATGAAAAAAATTATACATAAGACCATACTTTTCGATTTAACTATTCCTGAGGCTAAAACCTCCTTTTTCCCACTGCTTATCTACCAAGAGTAGCATACTTTTCTTTCAAATATCCTTCATCATTCAAATCCTTCAAATCCTCGACAGGTCTCTCACCCTGTGGACTAATTCTAAATGCATGTCTCAAGACGGGAGTATCCCAATCAATCACAGCAGAATGCACTGTTCTTCTGTTATCCCACAAAACAACAGTGTTTGGCTCCCAGTTGGCTCTCAACTGCAAGTCATGAGCCAGCTCAACGTGGTTGAACAAGAATTCTAACAAACTCTCAGATTCTTCTTCCTTCAACTCAACAATTCTTCTTCCAAACTCTCTGTTCAAAAACAAGAACTTTTCTCTGGTCACTGGGTGCTGTCTGACCAAAGGATGGATGTTGGCAACCGGCTTTCTTCTGCAGACTCCTCCAATAGCCTGATTGATATTGGCTTGGTCTTCAGCCGTGTGTAAAACATGCAAGCCTTCCAAAATCTTCTGCATGGCTGGACTTAATCTTTTGTATGCCTCTACTGTGTCGGCAAAAATGGTGTCTCCTCCAGCCTCTGGTCCTTCCAATACAGTGAAGAATGTAATTTGAGGAGGATTCAACTCATAGGACACGTCCGAATGCCAAGCGATGTTGTTGGTTCTACTTTGGAAGGCACTTTCCAATTCAGTCTTGGAAGCGCCTCTAAAAGTGATATGCAATTGTGGAAATCCTTCAGGAGATCCCGAAGTAGGGTGAACGTGTAATGGTCCAAAGTATCTTCCGTAGTTGACAGCGAATTCTGGGCCGTAGCTGCTGAAGTCTTGATCTCTAAACACCACTACTCCTCTTTTAGCAACAAGCAATGCTAAATCATTCTTAGCTTTATCATCTAATTGTGATAATTGAACACCTCTTATTTCAGTTCCAAATTTAGGCGTAATGCTTTTGGTCTTGAAATCTCCATTTTCAGGAAGCAAGTTGGCATAATTGGCATCTCCCAAGGTACCCTTGTCTGTGAATTCAAAGAACTTCAATGGTGGAAACTTCTGATCTGGATTCCATGTTGGCAAGAAATCAGGGAACTTTGCCTTTTGGCTGTTTTGCTTACTGATAGTGAAAGCGCCACTTTCAGTAATGGCGTTGTGTTCCTTGTTGAATTGCGATGGGTCGTATCTTGTTGCAGCTGCGACTGGTGCCATGATTGTGTCTTGATAGTGTTTTCAGATAATTTTGATTCACTTAGAAGTCTTCTAATAATACAATTGTTACTATAGAATAGCCTCTTTCTGTTATAATAATGATTTCTACTTAGAGCCCAAACCTGTTGTTCTCACGAAGTATTATTTTGCAATCAAACAGATTAATTAAATTCCGCTTCTAATAGCCCTGAGATGATTTATTATCACTATATATTTTATTCCGATTTTTGCTTGATATATATCTTTGCTACTCCACAATCGTACGACAAGAGCCGTCTACGGTGAAGACGGTTCTTAACGCCCGCTATTGGTGATTACAGTCCGCCAATGGCTATTACTACCACTGTGAAGACAATGATGCAATCTGTTTTAGCAGCCACAGTCTGTAAACGCTGCGTCATGGATGTTTCCTACTATCATCAAAAGAGCTTAGGTAATCATGTGGAGATCCTGTATATACTTCGGCTCGGGTGTGTATTTTAACGACGCCACAGTTGATGCAAAAATAGCAGACGATCCCATAGATAAGTCAATAGTAAAGAGGTTCGAGCTAGCACGAGCTATGGAGCCGTATACATGTCCGATACTCACTTACTTACGTGTGGAGTGGATGAGATTTGTGAGCTAATACAGCAACATAATATCAACTGCTGATGACAAATTTCGTCACGATCAACCCTTCTCCCTCTCACACCAGCAATAATAAACATAGGTCAAAAGAAAGCAAATGTGTGGACCTCAAAACCCTATTTAGCAGTCTTCGTTGCATCAGATGTCATACAGCAAGCTTGTTTTCATGACCCCATCTTTGACTCCACCGTCAACAGGTTGCAACGGTCAGTTGTGTGGTTCCCGTAAGCCTCCATAAATGTCGCAGATTTTTGGCTGCTCCCTGTATGTAATGCTGTCATCTGAATGAGGAATGTTTATGCTATATGTAGGATATAATAATGTTCATTTTTCATTCTTTCTTAGAGAAGTAATAGAGGTTCCAGAGTAGAGATCTATAGTTAGAAGACATTTTTGCATGAGTGTGAACTACAGAATCTTGGCGTGTGGTTCAAACGGTAATTACCAATTGGGAATCGGAAATAACGAGGACAAAAATGAGCTAGTGGCCTCGAAGTTTCTTCTACAAGACGGGCAAGTAACAGAAACGATTCCCTCCAAACCCATAAGAATAAGTTGTGGAGGGAATCACACGCTTGTTCTTTTGGAAAATGGTGGAGTATATAGTAGTGGTGAGAATACATACGGTCAATGTGGCCTACCAGCGTGCGATAATATTCCCATTTTCAGGACAATCTCTGGCTCCAATTGGATCAATGTCTCCTGTGGATGGGAATTTTCTGTTTTGATAAACTCAGATGGAGACGTATATGTCTGTGGATTGGGGAACAAAGGTGAGCTAGGTCTTGGAAAGAGCATACGACGTGCTGAATTAACCCAATTGCCTTTTTCCGTGCCTAAAAAGGAAAACTCTAATAAATTTTGCAACCAAGATTTAGTTCTAAAATCATCACTTAATCATACAGTGATCAAATTGCCGAATAACGAATTCGTAGGTTGGGGCAATTGTAGAAAGGGACAGCTTGGAAGTACAGCTTCTACTTCAAATGGAAAACCAGAATCTGTCTTTTGGGAGCCAAGGGTTTTAGATTTTGGAAAGAATACTGATGATATAGTTGATTTTGATGTGGGTAGGGAGTTCACGGTTTTGGCTAAGAATAATGAAGTTAAAGTATTTGGAAAGCTCAGTAGTGAAGTGTCCGTCAAGGAAGGAGTTCACTTAGTCGACATCAAGTCAATGTGGTCCTCGGTGCATTTACTTGTTAGAGATATTAAAACAGATTTGTTACTGATACAGTCCTTTGGTAACAATAGTCATGGGCAATTGTATCCAGTCTATGAATCGCACCCTCAAGTTCTACATTTCACTACTGGTAGTGAACATGGGCTTCTTGTCTCAGCTGAAAATGAAGTTTTGGCTTGGGGTTGGGGAGAACATGGCAATTGTGGTATACAACAAAAGATCCAATCAGATGGCGAAAATGTTACCTTTGACTACTTGAATCAAGTTTTCAGTGGAAAACCCAAGATTTCATCGGTTTTTGGAGGATGTGCTACATCATGGGTAGTAATGGAAGAAGAAACTTAATAGAATTATGTATACTAGTTCCCATCGCTTTACAAATTAGAGAATAAAATGTCACGAAGTATCTTTCCCATATTCATCTAATGCGTAAATGATTGACATCAAGTATGCTCAAAGATGGAAAATATGTTCGACGTAGCTGCTCTAGGACGATTGTATCGATAGCCAATACATATGCTTAACTTGAAAAGTAGCAACTCACGGTGAACACTCCCCCACAGCGCTCAAAGAGAACTGTAGAAGAAAAGAAAGTCGTAAGAAGCCATCAAGCGAACCTTTATTGACTACCTTCTTTGATCATCCCATTCGATCGAGCAATAACCCTCGCTAACATAGCACACAGAAACAATCCTTTGTTATCTGCCATCTATGTTACCCAGCATTATTGTCTAAGAGATATTACTCTTTTATAAAAAGAATAGTAGTATAACATCCATTAACAAATATTTCGCGTATATTTTTCACTTTTAAGCGATGGCTCAAGAAAGTGTCCGGGTAACCCTTATTCTTTTCGGTTCCAAACTTCCACAGCAAAGAATGGATCATCAATTGACTTGGTTAGCATAAAATGATTAGAAAGGAGGTTAAAGAAACATCAGTAGTGAAGTATAGTATAATATTCATAGTCAATTACTATGTTTGGTGCGGTTTGCTCGGGTAGACCCGTTCAATTGGCCACGCAGATGGATACAAGTAAGTATGTTATTACTATTCCTAATGCTTCTCACGTATCGTACATAACTATTTTCCTCTTACCTAACTCCGATTTTGTAGATATCAATTATACAGCATTGGTGTACTTCCAATTGCCCAATTCCGAGGAATATAAGTTATTGGGAGGATTGAATCCTGCAAAGCCCTCGGCAATCTACAAGTTAAATAATAATTCTCCCACAGCCAAACGAAACGAGTTTGACGATATCGACATGAGCATTGATGATGTTGCTGCCAATACCACAGACTCAACAGTCATCAATATTGGTATATCCATTGAAACAACAGCGCAAGCTGAGTTCTTGATATCGCAAGAACGGGAAAAGTCGAAGATAACCGCACAAAGCATCACCAAACCTATTACACCCACTATACCTAAGACTCCAAATGACACTGCTGTGTTAGCCAACAAGATAGTGGGACATGCGTATAATCATCTTCTGAGTTTCTTGGATAGTGCTGGAAAGGTACCCATTAAAGCATTCGATACTTGGTGGGAAAAGTTTAAGGTCAAGCTTAATACGAACCCAAACTTCTTAGACACTTTACAGGCATAGTGAGACAATAGCCACAATGCAAAAGGGTTGCATTTAAAAGAATTTTGGTATATACGGTTACAATACAGGTTTAATAAATTAGGATGAATATTTGTAGTAGTGGATGGCGTGAAGGGATCCGTAGCAAGCACGACTCGTAGTCTGTTGTCAAGTGTATGCAGATGAGTGAAAGATGATAGACTAATATATGTTCGATACAGCAGCTGTTTCTGTTTTTGCATCCACATTGAAGAAATATCGAGACACAAGCCACTGCTTCACAAATTTGTGAAGTACGAAAATGCAAAACAAGGAAGTGTTACACACACTTGTAGCAATCATGATTGCGCTAACAAGAAAATGCTATAGTAGCTCATGAGTACACTTGTTGGTGAGGTTTGCTTCAAGAATTGAAGTTCGAGTAATCTACTTTCTTGGCTAATATCACCATAATAGAATACATAGGTACAGACTCTTTACTTTCGGGGGAGTATTGGCTGCGAAAATGTATAGGAGGGCTAACCTTGCAACTTTCGGAAAGCTTTTCATATGCAAATCGGTTATACGAATCAGAACCCTGGATAATTGTATCTTTAGTCTTATTATTTCGCTATATGTATTACCTGCTCTAATAAAATGAGAGATCCTGAGCCTACGGACCGCTCCCAAAACATACAATCGGAAACAAGTACCCTTCTCCATTTCGGGACTTTCTTCCCACAACTCCAATTCCACGCTCCACCGTCATTTGTAATTCTCCACCTATAACACAATTTACATCCGTGCTCTTATTCCACACTCTTCTGCAGCATTCTTTCCATCACCTTACCAACTTTCTTCCCATCCTTCTACTAATCTCCATTCGTCATCCAATTCCACCTTACCAATGAACGGCTGCAATATTTTCTGCTGAGTGAGCTTTTACCCCTAAAAAAAGAAACTGGCGATTACAAAACCATAAACAGCCAAAACCCGGTACTGACAAACAAATTCCTGGTTGACAAACCCTTTCACGTGATGATAGTCACGTGTAATTACACCATATTGGTTATGGCGTGAGGCGAAATACCACCGCTCCTGCAGATACCGCATTTTGTCGCAAAACGACATTGGCAGATCAACACGCGCGCCCAGCCTGCAGAAAACTCAATTTTTTACCTTAAACTCAGCTCAAAAAGAAACAAAACTGTGGCGTTTTGCTCGGGCCCATGCAGGTCCGCAGCCCTAGCAAAAAAAAAAATCTTTTTCTTAGCAGCCTAACAAAAACTTGGCTGCGGTTTCTGACAAATAGCCTTAGTTAACATGGGAAATGAAATAATTGTTTCTAATCCATCTCGGGAAGATTTGGGGCCAGGAAAAATTCTGTGGTGTTTGTGACGGTTTTGGTAGAGCATATATAAGTTGGAGGATTTCAACGGATTTTGAAGTTGGTGTTTATAAATTTTTTTGTAGCAACGATCAACTCACTGTTCGATAACACTCTCCTAAGTTACCTGAAAAGTCCAACCTTTTTCACCTAGCACATTTGTAATACTACTGTTGAAAAGTCCAACCTTTCTTAGTTAGTATTCACAGCAAAACCCACAGTAATAGTCGTTCTACTCCACAGCTTCATCTTCTTTCATCTACAATGACTATTGAATCTTCTACCACTCCTCAATACGGTTTCGGCACTAAGGCCATCCACGCCGGTGCTCCAATTGACCCAACCACCGGTGCTGTCATCGAGGCCATCTCTTTGTCCACCACCTACGCTCAATCTGAGCCAGCCAAGCCAATTGGTGTCTACGAGTACTCCAGATCTGCCAACCCTAACAGAGACAACTTCGAGGCTGCCGTTGCTGCTTTGGAAAGCGCTAAGCATGCCATTGCCTTGGGTTCTGGTTCTGCTGTCACTGCTTTGATCATCCAATCTCTTCCAATTAACTCCCACATCATCTCCGGTGGTGACGTTTACGGAGGTACCCACAGATACTTCACCAAGGTTGCCAACACCCATGGTGTCTCTGCTACCTTTGTTGGTGACTTAGTTACCGACTTGGCCTCTACCTTGCGTGACAACACCAGATTAGTCTGGTTAGAAACCCCATCCAACCCAACCTTGTCTGTTACTGATATCTCAAGAGTTGCCGATATCTTGAGCGCTCACGAGGCCAAGACCGGAAACAAGGTCTTGTTGGTTGTCGACAACACCTTCTTGTCCCCATACATTTCCAACCCATTGGTCCACGGTGCCGATGTTGTAATCCACTCTGTCACCAAGTACATCAACGGTCACTCCGATGTTGTTATGGGTATCTTAGCTACCAACAGCGACGAATTGCACGACCAATTCAGATTCTTGCAAAACGCTATTGGTTCAATCCCATCTCCATTCGACTCCTGGTTGGCTCACAGAGGTTTAAAGACCTTGCACTTGAGAGTCAGACAGGCTTCCAACTCTGCCCAGAAGATTGCTGAGTTCTTGTCCAAGCAAGATTCAGTCATCAAGGTTAACTACCCAGGTTTGAAGTCTCACCTCAACCATGGTGTCGTCTTGAACCAGCACAGAGATGGATTGGGAGGAGGTATGATCTCTTTCAGAATCCAAGGAGGTGCTAAGGCTGCTGCTGTTTTCACCTCTTCCACCAAGCTCTTCACATTGGCCGAGTCCTTGGGTGGTATTGAGTCTTTGCTCGAAGTTCCAGCAGTCATGACCCACGGTGGTATTCCAAAGGAATCCAGAGAGGCCGTCGGTGTCTACGATGACTTGATCAGACTTTCCGTTGGTATTGAAGATGCCGAGGATTTGATTGCTGATATCAAGCAAGCTTTGGAGAAGGCTACCGCTTAAATGCGTGTGGTTCTCCCATTATAGACTTCAAAAGTATCTTTTGATTCTTGTTGAATAATTTATTGTACTATAGCATAGATAGTTTTGTTAATTGCATATTATCGTTTAATTGAATCTTGTTAGTAAGAACATGTAGAATCGGTTAGATTTTGGGATAATTGCTGCCAGAAGGAGGTCTTCCCTTCAATCAAAAAAAGAAAGAAAGACGGAATAACATACCGAACGGGGGGTAATGAAATCACTTCCTTTTTGGGCTATCACTTACATACCTGAAATAACACACTATTTACTCACCTCTCTTTCACCACTCTTTCACCACTCTTTCACCACTCTATCCACCATCAGTTCCCTCTCATCTTTTAGCAAACTTCGAATTCGCAGCCAAAAAATTAGACCCTCGAATAATTTTTTCTCACGTGACTAGACTCTTTGTTAGTCATTGAACAAAGGATCTTCTATTAACGTTTAGTGCAACACATGCATATGTTACGTAGTAGTAACACAGTTAGCATGAACTGAAAGTGTTATAGATAAGATATTCTATTTGCAACAGCAGTAAACTGTGTTAAGTAATACAATACATTCCCATAGAGTACAGTACGTATTGAATATATATATATAACTAAACATACAATATTACACATACATTACCATTTACGTCACTTGTTACTATCTACGTTACTTGTTACTATCTACGTTACTTGTTACTACTACGTAACATATGCATGTGTTGCACTAAACGTTAATAGAAGATCCTTTGTTCAATGACTAACTGAGTTGTGCCTTTTATTTGTTCGTAAATATTTAATCTGCCTAACATAAATTTCCTAGTACTTACTCTCCTATACCATTGTCTCATTTCGATCTACATGTAATGCAACACCACCTTCACCTGCTAATTGTCCATTCCTCATCAGCATCTAAATCTCCACGTAGGACTTATCTATCTTCTCATTTTTTCAGATCACCTTTAGATAGATATTACAATTGAACCCATCATCGTCATCTACATCATCATCATATCTTCATATCTTCATATCTTCATAATCATAATCATAATCATCATCATCACCCATATATTACAAGCTACTAACTACAATCTGAAAATACACCGCACGTGACTTCAATAAAATCTCTCCCTGTCTGTCTCTCTCTTCCTGTCTCTCACCCTCTCCCCCACGCCAATATTCTTCTTCTATCTTCTTTCTTCTACTACGTTCTTCTCTGCTTATATAATCACTCCACCACAGCTTTTCTCGCCTCTCCCCCCGTCCTTCCAAAACTGCACTTTAAATAAATTGCAACTTACTGAATTAACACTAACACTTGTCTTTGCTTTTACAACCACTGATACACTGATAGATATACACCAATAAGGTATATATCGGGGTCTTTTCCTTATCTAAAACACATAGACACTGTATGAAGCTCTCAGTACTTCTCTCCATCGCGTTACTTGTGACATCCGCCGCGTCTCAGATCGTCAACACGGAAGAAGAGCTTATTTGCAACAACCCTGAGAACCCGCTAGACTGTTATCCAAAGCACTTTGTACCCACAGAGGAGTGGCAAATCATAAGAGAAGGCCAGGATATTCCACCGGGACTCCACGTAAGATTGAACATCGACACTCTCCAGAAAGAAGCAAAGCTCATGGATCCAACCGAAGACAACGGTTCCCAGGATATTGTCGCTGTGCCTGGAACTGAACACGATAGCACTAATGACGAAGTACCACAGCACCGTGGAGAAGAACTCACACAAGAACAAATACAGCAAAAGATAGAAGAATTCAAGAAAAAGAAGCAGAGTACGACAAAGCCTGCCAAAGTAAACCACCAAGACTTGACCAGTTACGGTGCCGCCGTCGATGAAGTTGAGAACTACGCTGGAGATAACCAAAGACTTTCACAAGCATTGGACACATTGATCGAATTGAGTCATGATATTGAATTCGGAGCCAAGTTGACTTCCGACAAGGCCATTTTCAACAACTTTATCAGAGTGGCCAATGCTCAAGACGACGGGTTGATAACAGAAAAGATCTACAGAATCATGGGTGCTGCCTTGAGAAATAACCCAGAAGCAACCAACAATTTGTTAGAGAAAATGGACTCAGATTTTATAAAGAACTTGTTCACCAACTTGTCTTTAGAAACCGATGTTATCCAAAAAAGAATCTTGGGAATTATACAGGGATTGGCTCAGAACAGTCATTTTTCATATGAGTACTTTTCTCCTAACAAGAACCAGGGAATTGTCGATTTGGTGGCTGTGTTCCCTCAGTTGGGTCACGAGTCTAAGCAGAGGTGCGTAAACATATTGGAAGATTTGAAGTTAATCGTCAGAGACGATCATGATAGGAGATCAGTGGAAGAGTTTAACAACGCAGATTTGCAAGTTTCGAAATTCCTCCAAAACTCGTTAGTTAGTAACGATATCAAATCTACAGAGCAATTTAAAACATTTTTCAATAAGTTGGCTCAACTCCACGATGAAAACAGTACATTAAAGCCAACTCCTGAATTCCTTAACTGGTTATCAAGGGAAGTGGAAGTCAGAAAAGAGAATAAAAAGAGAGAAGATTACTCCGAAGAAGACAGGGAATACGACGCAAAGATGTTACATGCTAGACACGTCATCTTTGGAAATCCACTTGGTTTGAGAAAAGCAGTTGCTGACGAGTTGTAATGAAAGAGGAATTCAGTCGCCTTTGCGATGAACAGGTAAATACAAGGATATAGGAACGAAGTACATATTACAGAACGATGAACTTCTGCAATTTTTCATAATACAATCAGCGAATTAGTGTCGTTAAAGTGTAAGACTCGATATTATGTTGCTGACTACAGCGACTCATGTTAATGAAGCTTTCTATTATTATACAGCATTAAACGTTGAAAACGTAAAACTAATATATATTAAGGGATTTTTTATCGTTTGGATGACATGAGATTTGTGAAGTATATCTAGGAAATAACTTAATCGAATAAACCGAATCCCATGTCGTCGTCAGACTCTTCCTTCTCCTCCTCAACGGCTTCCTCAGCGGCCTCAGCCTCACCAGAAGCAGCAGCGGCACCAGAAGCAGCACCACCAGCAGCGGCACCGGTTGGGACAGAAGACAACTTCTCGTTACCTTCAGCGATCAATTCCTCGGTGGACTTACCTTCGAGTTCAGCGATCAACTTCTCGACCTTTTCTTCTTCGACTTCAATGTCAACAGACTCTAAGACAGCCTTGACATCAGCAGCAGATGGGGTGGCGTTACCGGCGTTGACCAATAATAAGTAAGCAGCTAAGTATTTCACTACAATTTGTTAGTATATTGTTTGGGACTTGAAGTAGTTAAACTTTGACGATAAGAGATTACAGAATATTGGGCGTTGGTCTATTGGTGTGTCTTCGAGTTTTAAGTTGAAACTTCTGAAATAAACTGATTCGAAACATCGTGGGGAATAATCTTTCGTAATTTTTGAGTTATCTGATACATGGGGACCTTGATATGGATCCCTACAAGGTGAATTTTGCAATTTTTCACTGAAAAATGGCATTTGCTATAGTACTCATCCTGATAGGCATCTGTGTCTTCTTGATGTACAATATCGATCTGAAACCGATTAAGGCCTCTCTAACTCCTCTGGTTTCCAAGTTTACTCCTCCTTTTACTGATAATTCATTCTACGACACTTGCACTCTCTTCCATTTACGTCTTGTGCTGTTGAAAATATTTGATTCTCTCCACTAATAGAAACAATTAGTAACACCTCCAAAGCCAACTGAACCCTCTAAATTTCTGCCTTATACATATTCCACTATCTCTCTTCGTCTTTTCTACGCTATTTGGAACATACTTTTGTGATAATAGTTCTGGTTAGTTGATATCAGCTATAAACGTATATATGCCTTTAATCAACCATCTTTTTCATTTACCTGAACGACCCCATTCTCATTTTGTTAGCGAGAAAAAAATTGTTGCCAGAGAAGTGGTGCATATAGAGATGATGTTAGGGTCGTGCCCTAAAAGTGAAGTATATTCACGTGATAGAATATTTTGCAGCAATTCGTATAAGTGATGGGGGTGTAAGAGATGCTAGCACTAGATAGGGAATAGTGCTGCTGCGTTCTAGGCGCTGATAACATGGATGTAAACTTGGGGAAACTTAGGGAGAAAGATGGTGGACAATTGTACTGGAGCTGGATGAAGAATATAGAGTGATATTGTCTGTTCAAGGAAAAGATAGACCTTTTCCCTATTGTTGACAGTTAAAGACAACATCAAACGAACCACACCCAAAACCATTTCTTTCCCCATTAATCCCTTCTTTTCCAATATCCGCTTGAGTTTTTCGTTTTTCATTGTGCCTAGATTGTTTTACTTCAAGTTCACCAGATCTCTGGAAATAATCAGCCAAAGGAATAGCCACCCACATATACACTATAGTATATATCAGCAATGGGTACCACCTCTGGAGGCTTTCTAATTAGCCCTCTAGAGCATACCGATCCTATTTTAGTTCTCTTTATCGAATTCAGCAGCTCGCGTGGGATGCATTTTCTTCTATTCGTAGCAACATTCTTCAGGCTCTCCTAATCTGCATTAACTTTGGCACCCACACTCACGCTCACTAATTCTGCCTACTAAAATATAATACCATAACCTCACCAATACTTCTCTCAAACATCAATTAAATTTGCTCACCACCCTTCCAATACTCTCAGTTTTTTCCCAAGGCCCAAACACTCCTTTGAACACCCACGCCAATCTGATACTACCACTGTTCACCCTTCGTCTAGCCCTTCTCTATATCATCTGAAACCTACTATACCATAAATTTACCCACCTCTCTATCCATAATACATCCCCTTACGTAATCCCCTCGTAATCCCCTCGTACTATGGCGCAAATCCCAATTATCGCGAAATGTCATTAATAATGCTACTTCCAATGGTGCAATGGATGCCAATTGAGCGGGTACGTTTGATTTACATTACCCAATTGTGTGGTTTTTACTTTTTTTTGAGAGTTGGCTTTCGAATATTCGGCTTTCAAATTATAACCTCCTGACACTTCAATTGCAATGCCTGCTAAACCATTTCCGGAATTGTCTGAGTCTCAGACCTCAGACTTGAAAGAGTCTCTTTTGCAATGGACTTTGGCAAATGGTCTTGTAATGTACCCACCAAACTTTCAAGATTTCAGCGCCAATAACGCTCCAATCACTTTGTTCCCAACTCCATTGCCAAAATCTAGCTTCCAGAACGCTCAGGATGTCCAGAAACTCTTTAATGAGTTGTATATTAACTTGATTCTCAAGGAGAAGTCATGGCTCATTGACATCTTGAGGAAGTTGTCAAAATTCGATGCCGATTTCACTGGAAAGTTGTTTGAAGTGTATGAAAAGGCAATCGAGCAGAGTCCCAACAAGAAGTTAATCCAACCACTTTCTTTGGGTCTCTTCAGATCAGATTACATGGTTCATGACACCACGAACGAGATCAAGCAGATCGAATTCAACACAGTCAGTGTTTCGTTTGGTGGATTATCCACTAAGGTGGGCGAATTGCATACCTATTTGAACAAATCAGGATACTATGATAGCGACTATTCGTATCAATATTATGATGATGAGGAAATTCCTATCTCCAATTCCATTAATGAATTGGCCCAGGGTTTAGCCGATGCCAATTACTATTACAATGATGAAACAAAAAGTACCAAGACTGTTGTCTTAATTGTAGTGCAGCCGGGTGAAAGAAATTGTTTCGACCAGAGACACATTGAATACGCTTTACTCAAAAATCACGGCATCAAAACTTACAGGGTGACTTTGGAAGATGTCGAGGCAAAGACGACTGTGAATGACAGCAAGTTATACATCAAGGCTACCATGGATGAAGTCTCTGTTGTTTATTATCGTTCCGGCTACGCCCCTTCGGATTATGAAGTCAACCCGGAGAAGACATGGGCTGCCAGATTGTTTCTTGAAAAATCCAAGGCCATCAAGAGTCCTTCTGTTTTGACCCAATTGTCAGGAGCAAAGAAGATTCAACAAATCTTAACCAAAGAAGAAATCATAAAGCAGTTTTTACCAGACATCTCGGAAACAGACTTGGAGAAGATATTATCCACATTTGTTGCCATTTATCCATTGGATGACACTCCAGAGGGACAAACTGCAAAAAAATTGGCATTGGAACAACCCGAAAAGTTTGTTTTGAAGCCACAGAGAGAGGGTGGAGGAAACAATATCTATAAGGAGAACATTCCTGGATTCTTGAAGAACATTGACGAGAAGGAATGGGGCGCCTATATCTTGATGGAGTTGATTGAACCACCAAAGCATAAGAATAAAATAATAAGAAACAACGACATCTATAACGAAGATATCATTTCTGAGTTAGGAATTTTTGGTACCATCTTATTTAACGAAGATTCTGGCAAAATCTTGACAAATAATAATGCCGGATGGTTGTTGAGATCCAAGTTCAGTTCTAGTAATGAGGGTGGAGTTGCCGCTGGTTTCGGCTGTGTCGACAACATATATTTGTATGAATAGGGCACACAATAGAAGATAGTAGAATATAAATTGCATAAGTATTTCCTCAGTAGCAAGTAAACCCCCAAATACCGGCTTTGGGGAGTCTCATCTCAGGTTTATTAGCCATCATTGGTTGGCTCAATTAGCTTCGTGTATTTTTTTTATTTGGGCTGCTTTTTCCTTCTTCTGTTTCTGTTCAATTGTCACAACCCATAGAGCAGCGCCAATGTTATTTGTGAACATGAAGAAGATACTTAAAAACGGTATCAGCTCTAAAATGGTGGCCACAATCCCAAAGCCCATATATGCCCCAGTGTTTGCTCTATAAATAGCTTTAACTTGACGCTTGTCATATCCTTTAAGCACGAAGTATCGAGAGTGTGCTTGTAAACCCTTCGATGGCGCTTGAAGAAGGACCACTAGAACAGGTCCAATAAAAGGAATGGTGCTAATCAACATCATTAATAAAAGCTTGGCTACCGCATAAGGTAAGACAAATACTGCTGGGATAGCCCAGAGGAGTTTACCACACTTTACCCAGAATGGTACCTTCACGATTCTCCTTAACTTCCCAAGTAGTACAACATCGTCGGCAAACTCGTTACTTAGCACAGCATCGAAGGTAATTCTCTGGATTTCAGGCATCAACAAAAATGCTACAAGGAACACTGATACCAATCCAGCTTGTTGGAGTATTGAAATCCAAGCAGTGAAGAAACCTATTGGTCCTGTCAACAAAGTGGAAAATGCCGCTTGTATTGGGAAGAATAGGACGAACATGGCGATGTAGATCAAGAGGGTGAAAATTAATTGGGGGACCAATACCGTGAGGTAGAATGCCCAAAGGTCTGGGTGGATTATGTAGTAATAAATCCCCTAGTTTCGTTAGAAGGTTGTCTTTTCCACCAATGGCGGTTATAATAATTGGCTGCAAAGTCAACTTACGTAGAAAGGATAAAGATAAGTACCAGATTCAACCGTTGCAAACGGTAACGTGATGATCCGTGAAACCCTGAGGGAAAGGTCTTTTAAGATGACATCTGCTAATTCATCCATTTTCAACAATTATAATGTAACAATAAATATGTGTAGAAAAGGTGATATAGTGAAGTTGCAAATAAGCATATCTTAAGTTAAGCAAAAGCTAACAGAAGAAAAAAGGCGACTATCAAAAAGCTGCAAAAAAAAGGTCGCTACCATAAAAAGGAGAAGTTGTCAGTGAGAATCCACAAACGTTAGAGACTTTATACATGTTGAGGTAAGAAGTTGGATTTGGGGGGAGCGTTTGATGGTAATCATTGTGTAGGGTAGTTGGAATGGGGCTCTTTTTCTTTCTTGTACATCATCGATTTTTTGTCTAAATTTTTTTATTAGCTATGTTGAATGGCTCCATTTATAATTTTTTGCTCTAATACATTTTCAAGGATTATGACAAAATTTTTAAAAATAAACAGATATACTATAAGGAACAAGGAGTTTACTAAATTACATTCTTAGGGACTAAAACACAGTCCCATACAATAAAACTAAGGGATATGCCATAAAAATACCTTCAAAGCAAAGTTAGGCGAAGTTCCTATACATTTTAAAAACGTGATTGTTATCACGTGAAAATTAGACAACACAAAGTCTTCTGGGGTCTATCCAAACATGAAAAGGTCCCTTGGCCCAGTTGGTTAAGGCGTGGTGCTAATAACGCCAAGATCAGCAGTTCGATCCTGCTAGGGACCATTTCTTCTCTCCCCTCAAAGGGCGTGTGGCGTAGTTGGTAGCGCGTTCGCTTAGCATGCGAAAGGTCTCCGGTTCGACTCCGGACTCGTCCATTTTTTTTTGCTTCATCAATACCTGAAGTAATACAACGTAGTGTTGCTAGTGTGATCTTTAAATAATAAGTTCCTCACTAACCAACAGGAGTACTTAAATATTCATAGATAGCCTCGCTATTTTTTCGAGTGCGCAGTGAGCGGTCTGATCTTTCCGCACGAGATCCTCACTATTTTGTCGCTATTTTCTAGCGAGAGCTCTAGTGAGAGCTGGTATGACAATGAAGAGCTACTTAAACTCCTAGAGTAAGAAGTCAGTTTTACTCCATGGTACGAACAGCAATACATAATAATATTAATAATCGTGAATATGTATTAAATTGTATATACAAGAATGCAAAAGTTTTACGTGAAAACCTCTGAGTTGTTTAAATGACATTAAATGAGAAAGTGGTATTTCTATAGTAAAACCCAACTCTCCATGAGAACCGGTTCTGTTTTCTCTCTACACACGGAATCTTTCCAATTTGTTTAATTTACCTGCCGTTGTAGCATTATTTCTAGTACCTTGACCACGAACTGGTAAACCTTGGGCATGTCTGAAACCAGCAAACGATCCAATATCTCTCTTCAACTTGATGTCATTGTTGATCTTCTGCTTTAAGTGTCCCTCCACGAGCAATTCGGAGATTTCCTTGTTCAAATCCATGATCTGTGGCTCGGACAACTGGTTCATTCTCATTTGAGGATATATACCCACCTTGGCACATATTCTCTCTGCGGTTCTGTACCCGATACCAAATATGGCTTTAGCCAATCCTATCTACAATCAGTCTGTTAGTATAACCAAGACTATGAAAAACTACTCTGAACACCTCATTCTTTATCGATATTCTCGACCGTTATCTCTCTTTTTTATACGTACACGAACCAAAGAGTTGTGCTTAATGGATTTACCAAACACGTGAACACCCATATTGACTTGCTATCTCAAACTCTTGAACTTCTTGCTCTTGAACCATTCATTTGAACTGGTTCTCATAAAATTTTCGAGTAACCGAATTTTTCAAAATTCAGCGTCAAATCCATATCGGATCACGTGACTCACATTGCCATGACCAGATAAAGCCATAATGGTAAGATGATAGATAGATTTTCATTAATATACTCTCTTTACTCTTGAACAGAGAAACTCCTGGTAAGGATATATAGAATATAGACTAATAGTAGTTAAGAAATGAGTACGTTTATGCCGCAGGGGTCAAACCCCGAAACCTCTTCTTTCACCTGTAATACTTGTGGCATCAAGTTTGTTACGGCAGAATTGCAAAGACAACATATGAAAACGGAATGGCATAGGTACAACCTCAAGAGAAGAGTCGCTGAATTGCCCTCGATCTCGTCGGAAGTGTTTGCCGAGAAGATCCTTACTCTGCAGCAGCTGGGGGAGAATACTGGTCCCGACGAGGACGAATATGGCTTCTTCATAGCGAAGAGAAAGGCTAAGATCAATGGACATGGAAAGCAATTGACCAAGAAGTTACTTAAGAAACAAAGAAAATTGGCTGAAATTAGAGGAAGAGCAGAGGAAAATCCAAAAGAAACCCTGTTCCGGTTAAGATCCGCTAGTCCTACTACTTCGGTTGTTTCTGAGTTCTCACAGTTCTCTTTGGGAGACTCAGTAACCCATGAAGTCGATTCAGTGGCGGATACGGGATCCGAATTGAATTACTCAGAATCGGATTTCACCGATATCGATGGAGAGTTGCTGTTTGATGACGAGGATGAAGTTGTTGATTTGGACGTTGAACAAGAAGACGCGGAATCACACTCCGACACTGAATCTGAAGAGAATTTGGAAACGATTCCAATTACACACTGTTTCTATTGTGGACAGAATAACCACGAAATCGAAAACAATATCAAGCATATGTATAGTAAGCATGGATTGTACATTCCGGAGAGAACGTACCTTGCGGACTTGGAAGGGTTGTTGAACTACTTGAGTGAAGTGATCGCTATTGACAACGAGTGCTTGGTTTGCGGATTCGAAGGAAAGAACTTGGTCAGTATAAGACAGCATATCTCTTCAAAGGGACATTGTAAGATTCCCTATGAGACCAAAGAAGAGAAGAACGCCGTCGCCGAATTTTACGATTTCTATGTCGAAGAAGAGAAGCCAAAGAAGACCAAAAGCAGAAAGAGCGTTGCATTTTTGGAAGACAGTTCGAACAATATAATTGTTGACTTGGAAGATGCCGATGGAGAACAAGGACTACAAGAAGACGAAAGAGACGATGACGATATGGTAGACGACAGTGGAATAAATGACAATTACACCTTAGTTCAAATCGATAGATCTGGAGTAGAATTGACATTACCAACTGGATCGAGAATTGGTCATAGATCGATGGCCAGATATTATCGTCAAAATATTGCATTACCCACTGAAGCCAGCGAGGCTTCCAAGACAGTTGCATTAGTAGATAGAAGATTTGCATCAGGATTGACGTCTTATGAGGTGACGAAGCAGGAGAAAGAGACCAGAAAAGTTGAGCAAAGAATCAAAAACAACTACGAAAGAAAGACTAAATCCAGTAGAGTTAATTTCCAAAAGCATCACAGAGACGAGCTTTTGGGACCTATGTGACGAGGGTATCGGTTTGTTGATCGGTTTACCACGACTTTTACGAACATTTGCATGTTATGATGTCCACATTCCATTTTTTTTCTTATTTGCATTCCTTTGGTTTTTAACCAATTAGTCGATTAGGGATTCAATTTGAGGGCTTTTGTTAGTTAAAATAATACAAGACTTTAATGTGGGAGACGAGACTTATTACTTTTGTAGCACTTTATCATGGTGAATGAGACTATTTTTAATTTCGCAGCCACCACAGAGGAAAGTTAGAAGAGAAGACAGGAGAAGCTAAAAAGACAATTGAATTTAGAGGGGTAACAGCCGTCAACCCAGGAGGAAGGTTACTTTGTTTCCTGGAATCAGGACAGGCTCCATCAGATACCTCTCTTTGTTGCCTGTCCAATCCTATTCGCCTACTTGAATACTCATTACCTCTCAACTACTGTTGGCTCACTGCTCTCGCTAATGTAACCTCACAAAAAAAAAGTTAGCATCACGATACATTTCTTGCTTTCAAGAAATAATGAGAATATCGCCTGGTATAATTTGTCACACTATCATAACGACGACACCTTGGCATAAAAACTTCAAAGTGACTAGATAACAGCAATTTAATAACAGCAAAAAAATAACAACATAACATATAACGTAACAACGTAAACCGGGACATAAGCCCATGTTTAGTGTCCTATCTTGAGCAAAGCAAAGTAGAAGCAATCTGTACCACGGCAAAATATGCAGCAATAAATTTAGCACTAATTTTTTTTGCATCCTCTACCAAATTGAATTGAATTACGCCACCTCTTTACCAATAAAATTAATACTATAGAACTTTCCAGACTCCCAAATGCCCCGCTTGGGGTTTCCTCGATATGTTGCCATATCTGGTAGCTCCAAAAAACGGGAATTTATCCCACTGTAATCAACGCCACCCACGCCCCCGCCAACTGCTGGCCGCCCCTTTAGCAATCAAAAGGCATTACAGTATTATTCAGATGAATGTCGCACAAGAAAATGGCCACTTCATATCCATAATATTGAGACTCCCATGTCAACCAAAAATGACCCTTCTGTAGTAAATCAATTGATCAATGGGCGCGACATTGAGTAAGATTCAGTTATGATGGGTTTGAGCTAAGACAAGCAGTATTGCTCTTTGTGTGTCCGCAAAACCGGTTGGTATAATCTGATATCACGAAGTCTATCTAGCTAAAGCAAAAATAACAAAAATCGGATAACTGTAACAATTGAATGGTGCTATTCACTAGTTCAGTCCCATTCAATGTCGCACCTATTGGATAGTTTAATTGATACCAAACCTAAATATTTACTATCTACAGTGGCTAAAATATTAACATTACGGTAAGGGAATTTATTTGAGAATGGAGCGACATTCATGTGAATAATACTGTATTCCAAGACCATCAAGAGATGTCTTGCGAACTTACATATAGTTACGAATTGCCAAGTTCAGTAAAATACAGGAAAGATCAGTAATTAAAGCAGAGAGAGATAATTTACTGGCACTGTGACGCTCACCTCTCCTCACACTGCATTTTACAATTACACTGTGTTAGTATCTTATAATCAAGCTGTGTGTAACCTTATCACACTACAATCACACTGTGTCAGTATCTCACACTCCTTACACTCACACTGTGTACTGTTCCCGGCGTAGTACCCTCACACGCTCTATACCCTGTACACTGTGCACTGTACACTGTGCACTGTACACTGTTCGCTGTGCTATCTTTTCTAACGGCTGAGACGACCAGGCACACACACACCTCTTAAATTCCTCTCTCTTCCATGTCTCTTCCATGCCTCTTTCTCTTATCGCTCTCAGTCCCTTCCCATGCCCCTCTCCCTCTCTTCTATATATCTGTATAATACCCACCCTCACTCACTCTCACATTGTACCACTCTGACTGTCTCCCTCCCCACTGTTCTCTCTCCCTCCCTCCCGTTCTCTTCTACTGTATCTTCCACATCTGTCACTGCATGTACGGCAACCCTACCTTCTTTTTATTTTTCTGCCTCACCCCGATTACATAACCCCCGACTAACACAGAAGCCTATCGAAATCCAAAGAACATTCGGTGCAAATTAATCGATCATTGATATTTGAAGCGCTTGTACCATGACATGGATTTGTTAATATACTCTGGTTTCTCCACATATTTGATATATTTATAACAATTCTTGTCCTCTGTTGGGTACACACAAGACATCAACATTCCATTATCACACTCAGCAGAAGCAGACACCAAAATCCCGCAATTTGATATCAGCTTATTACTGCAAACTACTGTTCCTGATCTCGTTATCTATAATAAAGCCGTATATTCAGCAGAGTAAGAAGCCTTGATCTTGAGGTCAGCCAAAAACGTCTGAAACATCATCGGATCTCGTAATAAAGCTATTCCTCAAAAACCTTCACATGTCACATCCAAAGGAATGGTCCTAGAAACTCACTTATACGATATACTAGCAGTGCCGCCAGGAGCCACCACCGAAGAAATCTCCAAAGCTTACAAACGTCAAGCACTCAAATGCCATCCTGACAAAACCAACCACAATCCCCAGCTCACAGAGCAATTCAAGGAAACCACGCGAGCTTATGAAATCCTCCGTGATTCCAGAAGTAGAGAAGTCTACGATCGATTCGGAGAAGCTGGTATTGATGGTACCTATCAACCGCCTCAAGCGTCGTCGTCACAGCCATTCCAGCAATTTCAGCAGCAACAATCAAACATATTCAATGCCGGCAATAGATTTGCTTCAGCAACAGACATTTTCTCACAAGTGTTCAACGATATAAACAGCATGTTCTCGTCGGAGCGTGTATTTGAGTTTAGTCCTGGCTTTGTCAATGTATCTAGCTCTCCAATAGGAAACATGATGAAAAAGAGTGTACAGCCAGCGGGAAGTCCCAACAGAAATCCCACAAAAGGTGCAGATATCCATCACACCTGTAACGTTGCATTGGGAGACTTGTACTTTGGTAAAACAATTAAGCTCCAGCTCCCAAAGAACAGCAAGTGCACAGTATGTGACGGCTTTGGAGGGATCAACCCGAAGACTTGTCGAACTTGTAGAGGTTCAGGACAAGTAATAGTGACATTTGCAAACCAGTTCTCACAATTCCAACAGAATGCTCCTTGCAAACCTTGTAGCGGAACAGGAACATATCTTGCACCATCAGAGAAGTGCCCATACTGTGTCTTAGGCTATGTCAAAGAAAAGAAAATCCTTAAAATTAATGTTCTACCAGGAACCAAAAATGGCGACAAAATTATTCTTAAAGGTGCCGCAGACGAAGGTCGCAATATCATCCCAGGAGATGTAGTGATTCACATAAACGAATTGGCGCATCCATATCTAGTAAGGAAGTACAACGATTTATATATGGAGCATGAGGTGGATTTGAGAACTGCATTACTTGGAGGAGAAATCTACATTCCCAACTTTTTGAAGGACAACCGTACTTTGAAAGTGCTAATTAATGTTCATGGCAACAAGACAATCAATGGATCTATTAGCAAGTCCATACAAGAAGGTGAAGTAGTAGGTACAATCAATCCAGGGGAGCCGAAAATTGTTATGGGATTGGGAATGCCTATAAATAACTTAATTAGCAATGGCGTCTACGTTCAGAATTCGGGAGAGATTATGAACGACGCGGCATATAAGAACTATAGAAGAGGAAATCTATTTATCAACTTCAGGATTAAGCTCCCATCTATTTCTGATTTTGCTGGAGGAGAGGCTGATTTGGCTACGTTACAAAGGATTTTACCTGCCACTTCTTCACACTCTCAGTCAAATATATTCGTACAATCACATTTGGCCAACATTCCAAACTTCAACTCTAGTTCCACGAAAAACATTGATCTACCTGAGTTTCATTTTGCGGACACATCCAAAAAAGCAGAAGACTTTGATTTCGACTCTAAATTCAACTATGATGATATCGACTTCAGTGATAAAATCGATGGTGATGACAAAGAAGAGGAGTTTTTCTATAACAGGCAATGGACTGAAGATCCCAATGAGTCTTTGAGGCCAAAGAAAAGGAAGCACAACAATGACAATGGAAGTGGCAATGCCAGCAGCAACGGTGGTCCTGACATGAGTCCTAGATTCAACGACTCAGGAATACAGTGTTAAGACTTGCTCCTTGCATAACGAATTTCACTTGCATATTTTTTTAGTATTATTTATATTTCCGGGTTTAGGAAGGGTTTTAGAGTTGTTAGGTTTAGTAGGACCATTTTGCATTTGCATCTCTTCCAGGAGGATGCCGTTTCATTTCTTTTGTTTAGTGCCAAAATCATAGAGTGTTTATCCAAGGACTTTGAATTAAGGGCAATCTTTATGTACTTGTATTTTTAATATATTTTGTTTTTTTTTTATTTGACGAGTAGACCATATATATGTTAAAAAAATCAGATCCTAATTTACTCTTCTAATCTGATTAATAGAGTCCACGACACATTGTTCGAGGCTAATGTAATCTAATCCCAATATCTCCCTTGACTTAATGTCATTGAATGGAAGGTAGGGAGAAAAGTCATCGTCAGCAGGATTGCCAACTGGCAATTTATCCTGAAGATCAGGGAAGTTCTTCCTCAAAATGTTCAAAATAGACTGGGCATTAAATCTCTGAGCGCAAACAATGATTCTTTGGCCTTGGGCATCCTCCTTTTCAATAGCAAGTACGTGGGCCTTTGCAACATCTCTCACATCGGCAAAAGGTCCTGCAATACGGGGAAGTTTATCATCCTTATTTAATTTATAAATAGAGCTCACAATTTCCGCAGTAACATTCAAAGTACCCTTTGCAGATTCATCATTTGCTTGTGGGCCAAATACCAAGGCAGGATTGATGGTGGTAAGGGTGAAATTTGGCCCTTCCTTCTCTACAAATTCCCAAGCTGCTTTCTCGGCAAATGTTTTGGAGACTCTATAAGCAGCATGGGAGTCTTTCAACCCATCCTCATAGGCAATGTCGGACCAGAATGATTCCCCTCCTGCAAACTTTGGATTATCAAGATCTTCTGGGCTAACCATTGCTATCATAGAGCTGGTAATTACAACACCCTTTATTTGAGGTGCATAATTCTTGATCGACTGCAAAAGAAACTTAGTACCATTTATAGCAGGGAGAAGAATTTCCTTCTCGTTATCTTCAGCGACGAAGACTGCCGGGGAAGCTGTGTGTAAGAAGTAAGTCACTTCAGGATGTCTTTTCAAAGATTCGTTGAAGGCTCCTTCCTGCTCTAAAGTACGAACAACTTCGTATTTAAACTTATTCCCAAAATAAGAGACTAATGGGTCTCCCTTTGCAGCCGATCTGACTGAACCAACGACGTCGTATCCCCTGGAGATGAGCTCGGCAACGGTTTGGCTAGCAATATAGCCACTTGCACCTGAGACAAATACTGTAGTAGTCATTATAATAGAGCGAAAGTAATGAACAAAAGATCTAAAGTGAATAATAAAGTGCTAGGGAGCAAGCCCTTTTATACCATTATAATGTGCTTACTCCGGGTGAAAGTACCATTTTGCAGTAATTGATTTTGTGATCATTCTTTTAAACCCGAGAAATTTAGTATCTTTCTCTTTGTTGGGCCCTTTTAGTATAGGTAAGAGAGGAAAAGTCTATGACTTTCCCGAAATACAGCAGGCCCCTGTTTCAATGGAAACAGTTCAGTAAACAACCAATGAACTTGTGAATACGTATTTTGTGTGCTTCAAATGGTTCGCCTTGATATTCCAAAGGCTCAATGAGGATATTCAGCACGCAGCCTGGAGAAAGACAATTTAAGTCGAAATTCTGAATTGAAACGAATAGAAGAACTTAGCAATCAGGTATCGATGTCCTGGTTCATTAGACCTAACTTGACACTTTCCTCGGGGAGAAACACACCGGCTCCTTCATACTAGCATGGCTTATATGTAATTTCTGATGCATGCTTAGAGCTGATATGTTCCAAGTTGCCAAAGTGATAGAGACAACCATCCCACAAAGAGTCCTCCGATGAAAAACTGGAATAAAACTGGACTTTATCTTGTTTTATTTCCGTGTTTATGCAAAAGCAATCTTTAATTTCCGGACACACAAGTCACCCTTATACCCCTACCACTAACACTACCGCTAATTAAAACCAAAAGGGATTCCTCCATGATTATGAACCACGCCGTCTTCTCACCTTTGGGTGCAAACTACTAACAGTCCTCACAGAAATAAGCACCAAAACTGGTACTCCTGTACTTGTACCAACTGTACCAATCCTGTACAATTCCCTACCACTTCAATTCCCCATTCTTCCCTTCCCTTCCCTTCCCTCAAATCATCCACGTGACTTCACTTTTCTTCTCTCACACTTTTACTTCTCTCTCACTGTCATCTCTCACTGTCATCTCTCACTGTCTCTTTCTCACTGTCTCTTTCACAGTCTTCTCACTGTCACTTTCCCACTCAACCGAATTTATGCGCGCGTTTCTATCAGCAAACCTGTAAATTCTGTCTATGCTTCCTCACAGTTAATTTTCAGTCTGGCAAATCACTAGTTAGGAGCCGCTATTAACTATATCAACTACTACTGATTAGACAAGAGATCCAGGTGAAGAATACAGCATAGTCGTTGTATCGTGTATGGAAATTCGACATCGTGTCATTAAAACCTTATAACTCGAAACAATGGGCGATTCCAAGGTCTTGGAGCAGTCCTTGGTCAAGGATCTCTCCAACCATATCTATGAGAAACGTAAAGCAACCGCTTATCAGATCGAGACTCTCACCAAAGCGGCACTCGCCAACAACGACAGTCAGACAATCTACCGAATAATCAATGAATTGACCGAGTTAACCAACGGAGGAACAAACTCCGCCAAAATGGGTGCCATCACCGCTTTGGGAAGTGTTTCTGTGGCCCTCGGTTCGTTTGCAATTGCATACTTCTTAGAGGAGATCATTAAGCCCATCTTCGCTACTTTCAGAGATACCGACGCCAGAGTCCGTTACTATGCTTGTGAATCGTTGTATAACATCGCCAAGATTGCCAGAGGAGAAATCTTGCTTTACTTTAACGAGGTATTTGACATTTTGTGCATCTTGGTGACAGATAGCGAGAGTTCGGTGAAGAATGCTGCTGATATCCTTGATCGTTTGATCAAAGACATCGTGAGTGCAAAATCGACCAATTATGTATCGATTTTGCAACAGCAAGAAGTCTCTATTGATATCCAATCACATTTAGTTGACGCAAATGGCGTGGCAATCCAAGTAAATCAAGTTCAAGACACCCAGAAGGCATTCTCATTGCCCAAATTTGTTCCCACATTATTGGAGAGAATGTATACGATTGACCCATTTGCAAAGAAGTTCTTACTTAGTTGGTTAGAACTTTTTGATGACATTCCTTCGTTGGAATTGATTACCTTTTTGCCTAACTTCTTGGAGCCGTTGATAAAATTCCTTATGAACAGCTCTCCACCAGATGTACGTTTGGAGACTGTGAATATCTTGAATATTTTCTTGAAGGAAATTAAAGCGATCTCAAAGGTGAAATTTGAGGTGAAAAGGAAACAACTAGTTAAGGAGAAGAAGAAGAAGCTATTGGAAAAGGCAGCCGCGGAAGCAGAAGCAGAAGCGGCTGCTAAAGCTGAGGTGGCCAGCAAATCGCAGAGCGAAGAGAAGGCGTTGGAAGATGAAATCAAGGATATTAAGTTACATTCTTCGGAGAACGATAACCATTCTATAAAGTCAGATAGTACTACCATCGTCCACAAGATAGCACCAGCAGAGGAGCTCGAATCTTCTCAACACGAAGAAGGAAACGATACTACCGAAGGAGAAATTTTCCTTAATGGCCAAGATATCTTCATTGACTACCCAAAGATAATTGATATCTTACTTTCGTTTGTTAGAGTCACAACAGATAAGAAAGACGTAAAAATTAATAACCTTTCAAATGAAACTCACGAAATCTATTTGGAAATCCAATTCATCGTATTGAAGTGGTTACAGGAAATTTTGGAGATCTCCCCAATAGGCTTTCTTAAATATTTACCAGACTGTGTATCAATAATGATGAAGAACATTTCGATTACAGATCAGAAAAAGAACTTCGATTTGAGGAACTCATTCTTGAACTTCAATCTTGCATTGCAAAAATTCTTGATCAAGATCAAAGAAAGCAGTGCTGACGCTGTAGACGACGAGAATATTGAGAGCATAAACGAAAATGTCATTCATGGATTGAATAAAGAAGTTTATGATGAATTTATAGAATACCAGTTGCCGGTTACATTAGACACGGTTATTAAAGAATACCTAACATCTACCAATGAACTTACAAGGATCACATCATTAGAGTGGTTGATTTTCTTGTACTCAAAATACTCCGATGGTTTCTTCAAGTTCATTGGAGAAAGTGAACATAATTTCGACCTTACAGATCTTCTTAAGTCATCGACAAACACTAGTAATGATGTGATATTAAAAGTTTTGCAATTATTATCCAAGATATCGGAATCTAATCAAGAGTTTTTCAAAGACTTTATGATCAAGTTGGTCAAGTTGTTTCAACAAGAGGGTGAAAAAGCATCGGACCCATCGTGGGCTTCCAGAATTAAAATAGAATTCATTGTCCGCAAATTGTGTGTTACTTTAAATTCTGAGAAGATTTATAAGACTCTTTCAGAAGTATTCTTGACTATAGAAGACTTCGATTTTTTGAATATGATGATTGTCACCTTGAATAACATTTTATTGACCACCCAAGAGTTATCGGGATTTAGAAAGAAGTTGAAGAATCTTGATGTATACAAACTTGAGGACTGGTCGCTTTTTGCAACTTTGTTTAAGAGTTGGTGTCATAATACTCCAAGTGCACTTTCATTATGTTTACTCACTTCAAACTATGAATTAGCATATCTCATAATTAAGAGTTTATCCGACCTGGAAGTTAATTTTCAATTATTGACACAGGTGGATATTCTCGTGCAATTACTTGAATCTCCCATTTTCTTAAAGTTGAGGTTGCAATTACTCGAACCTGAAAAACACCCTTACTTGTATAAAACATTGTACGGGTTATTGATGATTTTGCCACAATCTTCAACATTCACTACGCTAAAGAACCGCCTTGGCTCAATTTCTCATGTTAATGCTTCCAATACATTAGCTTCAGGAATTCCTCCTTTGGCCACCCCAGTAGCAACTCCTGGGCCTACAAATGCATCAGGTGGGACCAGCAACCAATTGTCCATCAAAAGAAAGAGGATTTACGAGATGTTGGATACGTTCTCAAAGGTACAGGATAGACACGAAGAATACAACCTTGGCCGCAAATTGAAGGACTATGGTGAGAACGATTCCTCCACCGTCAGCAACGGAAACAGCAACGGAAACCTTACGAACAACAACTCTAAGAATGAGCGGTTAATTAGCCATGCTTCAAGTTTTGCTGATAACAAGAAGGATTACTTTGGACATGGAGCCACTGCCCCGAGTGGTCATGAAGAGAAGAATATTACGAGACGGGCTTCGAGCAGCAGATTAGGTAGAAATTAGTATAATCCAAAACGATCGGACAAAGATTTTTTAATTTTGTAGAGTAATCGCCACACTTTAGCACTAGAGTCCTCATACTAAAAGCACAAGAACAAATTCTACTATAGCCATGTTCAAAACCTGCAACAATCCCAATACAGTACTAGATAGATCATACTCAGATAACAACGGTTTTCCTGCAGGGAGACACGAGGCTGGCACCTACTACTAAAAGGTGTATAGGTGGTACACCATACTCTAAGTGGATACTAGTATTTCTAGAAACTCCTCTACCCCAAAAAAATAGAATTTGCTCTAACGTATCTTCAAATATTCATGTCTCGTAGTTAGTTCATCAAGATGTATAAAAAAAAATAGTATTAATAATAATATCAATAATACATATATAAGATGAGTTCAGGCTATGGGCACCTGCACATTTACTCCTCACTTAAACAAGCAGAACGGCACATAGATTAATTTTACTCTTGTCTTGGACACAGGAACCTACATAACTAGTCTGTCCTTAGTTCTTAGTGAGACAGATAGAGAACAGAACAGAACAGAACAGAACAGCACCATTCACTCACTGAACCCCCATCAATTTCCACCGTCAAATGACATTTTCAAAATCTAAATTGATAAATCTCTTCTAAAAACCCCCACAAATACTACTATCCAATTTTCTTCCCATAAATCACTACAAAACCACCTTTTTGCTACCCCCTTCTCCAACACCTGCCCTCCCATTCCATTCCATTCTATCCCCTGCACACCACACCATATTCCCTCTCTCCCCCCAAAAAAGGCTCCATCACCTCTAGTATCTCCTGCACACACACCCGCCACCAACATGTAAAATCTTTTTTGAGGGTTTTAAAAGTGTAACAACCCTGTTTCCAGTTTCTGTCGTTTTATTTACCTATCATTTTTCACAACCTCTCCAGAAAGACGTAAGTGACGAGTTCTTTCCACCAGTACGGTACATGTCGACCCAGGAAAGCCTCCGGAAGTCAATGCAGGCCCAAGTGGACCAACAGCAAGCGGCTGAGGCGCTAAGAATCGCCAACCAGTCCGCACAGCACCATCATCAACACCATCAGCAGCACAATGACGATCATCACCAACACCAATTGCTTATGCAACAACAACACCAGCAGCAAGTTCATCAGCTGCAACAGCAACAGCAGCAACTGCAAGGTGGTCGCCATCACCATCTGCAGAACTCCCTCCAACAGAACCCTCTTCAAAACCCCCATCAACATCATCAACAACACTCTCAACAACAGCTGCAAATGCAGCAGCAACAACAGCACCAGCGCCAGAACCAGCACCAACATCTCCAACACCACCAACAGCATAGCTTCCATCCCCAGGCTCAACAACACCAGCAAATACAGAAGGAATCAGAGTCTTTCCCCGAATTGACAGAGTACGACCTCAAGTCACGTGACTCCAAGTACCGTAGATGGACTCCTAAGATGGATCAGTTTCTTATTAAACTCCTTTCGGATGTGGTTCATAGTTATCCTAAGGGAGCTGAAGCGGAGATGACAAAGAAGGCATGGGCCTACGTTACGGGCCAATTGCGTACTGCAAACCCGGAAACCGTTTATTCGACGTATACCAAGTATAGTTGTCAGCAGCATTTGATGAACGTAAACCACCACAGGTACAAAATATGGTATGTGCTAATGCTTCACCAGAAGAATAACCCGGCTGCAGCAGGATATTCGTACAGATGGAATCCTGATTTGGGCCGTTTCCAAATTATCGATAACTCTACGGGTTCTTTAATTTTGGACGAAAGACAGGTTAAATCGTTATTGTACAGTGAGTCTTTATCATTACCTTCATTGAGTGCATTCAATAAGGGAAATTTGATTGTGAATGATTTCTTTTTAAGTGATAACTTGAAGTACATGTCTGTATACCACAATGAAGTACTTCCCTTGTTGATTAGACTCGACAGCAAATACGCCGAAGGATTGGGCGATATATATAGCGAAATTCCCAAATTTGACTACCATGAAGGAAGTTTGGAATACTTCAAGCCTTTGGTACCAGCCAAGGCTGGAAAATTGACTACCATACCAAACCAGAACCTCGTTAACAAGGCCAAAAAGCGATCACATTCAGAAACAAGCAATTCTGATATCAGTCTACCATTTTCCAAGACCTTGGCGTCAATTGCAACAGACGGTGCCGATACCGACGTTTCATCACAGCATCCTACTCAAGATGAGGATTCTGTAGATCCAGCATTGAAGCGTAATAGAGCGTTGCAGGATACTCCAAATGCGATCGATTTCGAAAATGCATTGGCTAGTGCCGCGATTGCTGCTATAAACTCGCCTCCAGTGACCAATGGAGGAAGAGACAACACCCCATATTATATTAAGGACCGTAAGTGGTTTAACAAGCTTATAAATTTGCACGAGTCTGGCCACATCGGAGTGGAAGATGTGCTATCGGTTTGTGAGGGTGTAAGAGACGGAAAGATCCCATTGTTCATGTTAAATGTATTGGACCAATCTTACTATCAGACACGCAATAATTCAGGCTTATCAGAGGAGTTGCCAGATGAAGAGACAGCAAAAAGAATCAGGGAATTTATGCTTCCTATGGTATACAACTAGTAAAGAGGAGAGCAACATCGCTCCATTGGCTTCATCAGGTATTTGTATAAACAACTACTGAACTAGTAGCAACAAAATTATGTGACTAAAACAACGACAAAATTCAATTCTGTACCAATAGAGTGTTTTATGTGGCATACGAGAAATCTTGAAGAGTCCCTACAAATAGTGTACAATAATGAATTGGGACAGCCTGCCTCTTTCTTCTACTTTCTCCATGTATAATTACTACTAATTGACTAATCTATACTGCAAATATATAATGTATCGTAGGAGTGTGTCACCCATTAGTGGTTTGATTTATGCCATATCAAATAGTCTGTTTTAACTGTGCCAGTTAAACTATGGTCCCTTGCATGGGAGCTTATCATTGATCTTGTTGAGTTACTGTCCTGTCTGGCAATGACCAAATTAGGATTATTGGTATAATAATCACTGCTTTTAGCAGACTTTGAAGGTGATATTGGTCGTTCATCGATCCTGTCGAGTTCCTCCAGGGTTTGAACTATCAGATTGGTAGGGGTACTAGATAATGCTGTATTTTGATGAGATCCGGCTACTGATATAGAGCCTTTCATGGACTTAATGTCATAATGAGGCAGTCTTTGTAGAATGGTTTGAGGTGAGCCCTTAACATCTTTGGTCTCTTGGCCCGCTTTATTAATAGACTCTATGAGGCTGGGGGACGTTCTTACTGGTGACTGTTGAGAAACATTTGGCTGCGAAAAACTTGATGCTATTAGAGGTGTATGAGTTAGTACTGGCACTGCTTCTTTGGCAGATTCTTCCTTAGGGTATTCATTACTGTCGTTAAGATAGGAAGTAATATCACTGGATAAATCTTCAAGGTTTTGGAATATCGAAGTATGCGTAGTTGAGTCGGAAGGTCTTTTGTCCATAGGTTTGGACCGACGAGACTCCTTTGTGAGAATGGATTTGTTACTCTTAGTGCTCTTGCTAGATGAATCCTGGAAGATGGCTGGTGGTGCAACCAATTTTGGGCCCTCTTCGGAGGACGATAGGGTACCTGTGGACCTGTTCATGGGCTTTAATTGGTAAACATTGGAAGTGCTGAGAGTTTCCTCTACATTACCCAAATTCTTCGGGTATTTACTCTTATATGCCTTGTTGAAGTCATTCACGTACAACAGCTGAGGAGATGAGACTTCTGGCTCCTTGGTGGGAGGTGACTTCTGAGTGGCACTTCTGGGATCCAAACCACTAGAATTCACACTTTTGGAGTCTTTGGAAGAAGAAGGAATAGCTGGAGGTCTATCTGTTCCGTAATTATCATAGTCTTGGTTAGTGGGTAGGTAGATACTACCAAAAATATTCGATGTATAACTGATTTGTGGAGAGGGTAACAATCCCGAGAAAAGAGAAGCATTATGTTGCATCAATTCCTCTGTGTTTATGGATTCGCCCGATTCACTTCCAGTCTTGTAATCCTTGTCTTCTTCCTGTTGAGTGTTTTTGGGAGCTCTTGATCTTGGGTTTTCGTCTGGTGCTGAAGAATCACCTGAAGAATATGACGAAGACGTTGAGGAACTTACGACAGCTGAATTGTTTTGCTGCAATCTGTATCCTATTTTCGCAGCCACTGTTCTCCTTATCAAGATTTCAAATAACAAATTCTTATTGATCTGATTTATTTCCTTTGAAGTAAGTAAGGAAGTGTCATAAGGAAACATGTCTTGGAACTTGGGTACTGTCATAACCTTATTAGCAAATACTGCATTCTTGTACTTTTGGTAGACAATGTCTCTGAATTCAACATGACTGAGCTGGCGAGTGTGAGTTTTTGGAGGTTTGGTAACTGGCTCTGAAATCGTTATTGAATTAATAGGAGCTATCTTAAAGTTGTTTCTGTTATCGATTTCAAAGAGTTTGGAAGTGAACTGTAGTTTTGGCTTAACTTTTAGCAATTTATTGTACTGAAATGTCTTCATAGTTCTAGGAATGATATCCCTTATCATTTCGTCTGCATTGCATTGCTTTAAGAATGCTTGCAACTCTTCGTTGTTGCTGAATAACGGCTTGGTCTTCTGCCGCAATGAATTATATTTTAACGATGTCTTTCTCTTCACAGGGAAAAGAAAACTAAGCGGATTGTGTGTCTCCTTCTTGATTTTCTTCTTTCCATTATTATCTTCCTTATCGTGTGGCAAGTCATTCCTTCGTACCATTTTATTCCGACTTTTGATGGTGTTTCTATGTCTTAATGATGCTGAGTTGGAAATGACGGAATGATTACGGCGAAGGGAGGATTGATCTACAATGGTAATTATGGGATGTTTGGACGACATGTTAGGCTGGTGTAGTTGATTTATACCGCTGGGGTGCCTTTTACCTTTATTTATGGCATTGTCGATGTCTTGATATGATGCTTTTACTAATGACGTCCTTGAAGCGAAGATGGAATCGTTCGAAGGTGGCTTCTCAAGCATGCGAGGTTGGGGATCAAACACCATTTCAAACGGGTTGGAAGCAGACCTTGGATTTCTGTCAAAAGGAAGTAATAGCGAGTCATTGGATACTCTTGATGGTATGTTGAAACTGGGAGTACTCAGTAGTCTTAGACGAGACTGAACTGGTGATACTGTAAAGGCATCACCTGCCGAGAAGTATGAACCCAGTGATGAGGGGTCAACTAGTGTGCCCATTTGCTTTAGATATGATATGCTATGCTATGCTATGCTACAAATATATAAGGTCGTCGTAGGATATGGCGAAGTTGCTGCCGTAAGAGCTTTATAGTATGTGCAACGGTTTTTGGTAGGAATAGTTTGGTATTATATTTATCTATTCAGAGCAAAGGAGAAAAGAACAGACTATCAAAAATACAGGGGAAAAAAACCAAAACGGGTTCTCGTCAACTCGTCAAATCACTCGTCACCGATCCCACTGACAACATACATTCCAAAGATGCCCCCCCTTTCATCCTTCAATTCGCAACCATGTAATGTGATGTAGGGGATGATTGGATCACTTGCAGCAATTCAAAAGATGGCTGGCTGTGAAAAATCGATTGGGCTGGCTTGCCTGCATGGAGACTGGTATCGTAAAAACTTCCCAATCGGGGAGTTGCACATGAACGGGGTAGTGTACTTGGCAGCGGCCATGGAATATGTAAGACCTATGTTGAAGAGATAGGTATAAGACGAAATAGAAAGAGGACTAGACCGATTGAGAGACGTGGTAGAGGACGCGTTGAGAGCATTTCAGACGAGTATTGAGAATTTTTGGTGAAATTTCTGGCTGATTTGGAAGTTTAGGTTTGTGGGGTACCTCGTTCTTCCCAGAAAGGTGAAAATGGGAACGAACAGGAGATTCAGAGTTGGATATGGGCAAAGAGAGGATACCCAGACACATATGAGGAGGGTAAGAAAATAGGCATATGAGAGCCAGGAGTGATAAAATGGCTACAAACGGATAAAATGGGGAAAACGGGCTTGGGTTCGGATATTTCGACACTACGAATGGATACTCCCAGCGAACGGAATGGCTTAAATTTGACGAGACGAAAGTCTATTCTCATTGTGAATGCCGACGTTCAAATCGACATGGATTGTGGTTGGTAGTTTAAATTGTTAACTGTTATAGAACCCCACTCACATGTATCAGACGAAGTTTACTTAAAATCATACCAGTTTTTATGTCGTTGTAGAACATATGACATACAGTATGACATATAACATATAACAAGTAAGATAAGAGATAATAACATACAACGTGCAACATGTAACATGTAACATACAGCATATTACATATGTCATATAACTTAGCTACCTTCCCAGTCTACAACATATAACATTCAGCCTACAACGCGAACATATTCAATGTTAACTACATGGCACTTATTAAATATTATCCTTAACTATCATGGTACAAAGAGACAGAGAGAGAGTTATTATTACGCAGTTTCTACGCAGTGTCTCACCAACAAATAAATTAACTTTCTGTAGGAAATTCTAGAAAATCGTATCTACCGACACGCTCTTCTTTGTAGGGATTTCTGTGGAGATTTAAAAGTGGTAAGAGTGAGAGAGAGAGAGAGTCAGTAGGATCACTAGAAATCAAAAACACACAACATTCTAATAGAGTCAAATAGAATTCTACTAGGATTCTAATAGAACCAATCGTTAGGTCTCTCTAGATAACCAGCTCCACCTGTTAGTACCTACTCACCAGTTCCTCTTCACCAGTTCGACTTCACTAGTTTCTTTCTTTCTTTCTTTCCGTGCCTCTCTGTGTCTCTCTCTCCCTCTCTTTCTCTGTGTGTGTGTATCTTCATTATTATTATTATTCTCTCTTCTCTCGGCTACTGCGTATCTCTCTCACTGTTATTCCCACACTCGCCCTCTCTCCCTTTCTCATTTTGTCTCACTTTCCCTCATTTTGTCTCATTTTGTCTCACTTTCTCTCTCACTCTTTTCTACATCGTCTACCTCACCCTCCTCACTCTTCTCTGATCCCACGCCCAACTACCACACCCCAACCGCAATACCCCCGCCCAACATCCTGTACACTTACCTCCTCCCACCTCCCTCTCTTCACTGACGAATCCTCACTCTTTGGATCAGCCGAAAAAGTAAACACCGCCAAATGTCAAATTGGCAGTAAATAAATTTACAACACACGATTGAGAGGTTTTTCTTTGCACTAGAACACGTCAGTTATCTTGTTTTCAAACAGTTACTTACTAGCACATACCGGGATCAATCAATCACAATGGACAAGCTTAAGGAAGTACGTATACCAGAAATCGGACCAATGGGTCAATGGATCAGCCGCCATTGGGTGTGAGCTGTCACGATCGCATGGAAAGGAGGCGTGTTCAAAAGACCACGATACTTTGATTTTGACAAGGGTGTACCAGTGGCGGCTCGCTGGAAAACAGCGGAAGGGATGTAAACGGCCATTTCCCAAGTGATTGCATTGACTATAGCCAAAGATCACCACTAACATTGTAGAAAATCAACAACTTGAAGTTGGACGCCGAAAAGTGGCAAGAGAAGTCGGATGAGTTGGCCGACCGTATCAAGGAATTGGAACAAGAGAACTTGGAGAAGGACCACCAGATCCAGTCTTTGACCAGAAAGAACCAGGTTCTTGAGGAACAGGTTGAAAAGTTGGAGGCCGACTTGGAGCAAATCAAGCACACTGCTGATGAATCGCATTCCTTGAAGACCACCAACGAGAACTACACCAAGAAGAACCAGGTCTTGGAAGAGGAGTTGGAGGAAGCCGACAGGAACTTGAAGGAGACCACCGAAAAGTTGAGAGAAACCGACATCAAGGCCGAGCAATTGGAGAGAAAGGTTGCCTCATTAGAGCAGGAGAAGGAGGACTTCGAGAGGAAGTTCGAAGAGTTGACCGAGAAGCACAACGCGGCCCAAGCCGAGTTGGACGAGATCAGTCAGCAATTAGAGGCCATCTAATCGATGGTGGTGCTGTACTAGTGGCTGCTTATGCGGACATGATATCTCTAATCAGTTGCATCTTACTACATAATGTTTATAATATTATCGATACCTTGGTTTTTTAATTGCTTATATCCCGAATGCATGGAAATTGTCGATAAAGATGCAAAGTGATAGTGTGTAGTCAACTGCCAACGGTGGTAGTGACCAACGATGGTAAGTGAGAGAATAGAGTAGGTAACCAATTAGTCAGTCATTCAATAGCTGTGTTAAGTTTCAGTTACGAAGTACAGACGGTAGAAGTTAGGCGAGCACCCCACTATTACAAGCTGGGGCAAGTACTACAAACTGGGGCAAGATGTAGGAAAAGAAAGTCAAAAATAACGGAGACAACGAGTAGAGCCACCTATACCTGTTAGAATACTCTACATTCGTGCTAATTAACAAATAACAAATAAGAACGTAGTCAAGTACTAAGTCTAGCAAACGACTGATTTCCAACACCATACTAAATCACACAACACTAATGTGTGATTTTTCACCTGGTAGCCCCTTCTCTTGTTTTGGAGTCCCTATTTGTTACTTAACCACTACCACAGCGAGAAAACTCCCGTACCGCCGCATAAATGTGCCCCTGGAGTCTTAGCGAGAGCTCTCACGATCATCGGAGTGTCACTTTCACAAGCCTTTGGGGAGATAACGATTGTTCTCCAAACCTTAAATAAGAAGGTTTGTATCTTTGGAATGCTCAATAAGGAAAGTTTGCCTCGAGTTAAACATACACATGCACATACACATGTACACATCTGTAGATTGTAGATATGGCGTAGAGTTGAAAAAAAGAGGATCATTAGTTCTATGTATATTGGTGTAGTATGGTGGTATATAATGTCTCTAAGGTCTCACTAATTTTATTAGAACCATTAATATTATTATTATTATTATTATTATTATTGTTATAATAAATTCTCACTTCCTTGATTACTGTGATCACTGTGATTACACTTATCACTGTGGGTTCTTTTCTAAGGCGCTGTTCTCGCTAAGTAGAAATACTCGCACACTTAATTTAACAGAAAGACAGTCGCTGATTTACACAGAGTGTCGCTAAAATAACCACAGAACAGTCGCTATTTACAATCAGAGATCATAAACATCACAAATATCACAAATATCTCAGATATCGCAAACTGGCTAAACTACTGCTACCAACACTACCACCACTACCCCCATCCAACACCTCATCTACTCCCACTGAACCCCTTCAGGGATAGTAAACACCCCCCTCCCACTGAAACAAACCTAAAACTCTCATTACCCTGCCTGTCATTCACCCCCCCTTTCCCTCACTAATAGAGCTCAAAGAGATCCTTTTCCTACCGCACTACACCCCCATTTTGGTCTCATTAATCTCCCTAACTTTCAACATTACTCCCCAGTCGCAGCTCCCTATTCTCGTCCCACTTACCGAAGATCTTGCTGTTCTACCGCCATCTCTGCCTAATTGGTGAGATCTGTTTTTTGTATTTTCTCGCTAAAAATTCATCACCATCTTCTAAAGTCTACACCAGTAGTTACCACATCAGCATTGGATATATATACACATTCACCTCCTCGGGAGTAAGACTGTCCCCAATGGTATTCATGGACTCTATCCGGAGACGGTTTTCCAACAACTTCGAGTCCCACCAGATCGATGACGACTACACTGAGCCCGCTAGATCCAGTCCCACTATCGCATCGAATGCCACCTCTACTTCGGTAGCAGCCAGCACCAATAATCCAGGCTTTATCAGCACTTCCATGACTTCGGCAGTGATTGGAATTCCATCTATGGACGGAAGCGTTGTTTTCGGAGTGGCCGATGATGGTTTTGATCCCAACGAGGTTGTTCCTTCGTATGAAACATCACAGTTATTGCATGAACGGCAGAACAGTACCAATACCAACAATAGTAGCACTCTAGGCGGAGCATTTCCTGTTCAAAATGACACCATCGGACCCATAATTCCTGGCTCAGTGAGCATCTCTCGAAACAGTTCTTTCGTAGGAGATGCCGAAACCTTGGCATATATTCATTCACAGCTGCTTCATTCTGTATCATTAATACCCCCTCAACAGCCATCACCGCCATTGGTTGTGCCATACCCTATCTCACATTCTGCATCGTCTACTACCACTACTACGTCATCAAATAACAATATCAATGGAAATACCAACAATAATAACAATAATAGTAATATAGCATCAAGGAAAACCGAATTGAAGAGACAATCTCTTAAACAATTAGGTCTCAAATTCCTCAACGCAAGACAACACTTTGCTCTTGCTCTTTCTCGAGACGTTTCGTTGATCCCTCCATTGATTGGATTCGTTCAATCATGGAAGCGTGCTTTCGTCGATGGGCCATACTTGGATGACGCTCTTACAGAAACGGGCCAACACTTGAAATCTATAACTAGTGCACGGCTTTCGGAGCACTTTCTCACTGGAGTATGGTGTATTGTATCTGCATACTTATCCTTTTCAGTCCTAGATGGTCTAATCGTACGGTGGATTGTCACATACCTGACACCAGCCGCCATCGTTAGAGTTTTGTCTATGTCTACGATGATAATCGCCGTGGAGCAGTATTTGGTATCTACTTTTTCTGCTGATGGATACAAATATGGTCTACACATCTGGATTCTTATTTCATGCTGCTTAACATTACTGTACATAGTTCAGAATTTTGTCACTTCCAATATTGACTTGAAGAAGGGCGGTCAGAAGAGAGCCCGATTCTTTGACATCTACAACATCGCCGTTTTTGCGGTGGTCCCCGTCGGTATGGCCAGTTTTATCACCATGATAGGACTCTTACGGTCGCTACTTATCCTACGCATTGATATTGACGAAACTTTCGCCGATCGCTTATGACAGTGCCCCCCTCCCTATGCTCTGCCATATACCTCCATAGTTAATTATATATAGCCATCTTCACATCTTCACATCTTCACACAGCAATCCCTACAGGTTTTGGGGAAATTTCTATGATTACCACGTCCAATAGATTAAATACACCACACTAGAGTCCTGTAGTACTCTAGACTTAATACAACACCCAAACTGCTACTTTATCACCTATAGATAGAGTAATTTGCAGCTATTACACTGCCCGCAGCTTATAAGCGATGGGTCGATGTGCGGGTAACCCCCTGAAAATTTCATATATAAGGAACCGAAGTCCCAATTTTTTTAGATGGTTTTAAGTTTCTTTCCTTAATCAAAAAGTATAATACGGGAATATTTGCCACGACGAGATAATGTAAACTGTCAAGTTATACTCGTTGCCATTTCTAACGAAATAGTTATTTTAATTCCCCAGAGCGGATTTTCCCAATAGGAAGTTCGATTTCCGTAGAGTCTCTTTAGTGAGGCGATGGATTTTGAATGTCGATATTAAATGGGATACATTGTAGTTTTTTTATAGCTGTAAAGGGGATAGTAGGGAGGTTACAAGAGAAGGAGATGAATAGGAATACTCTCCGGATATGTAGGCAAAAGAGTTAAATTTTGAGCGTAAATGATCTATATGAGCGAAACCATAATTAAGCAACAGAATTTTCGAAACTTTGTAGAAAGAAGAAATAATTCACGTATCCTTCGAAAGACTGATACGCGAGACACGAATAGGTGAAAATTCGAGTTTAAAGCATTAATTAATGACATTAGGTTAAGCAAAATCCACCGAAATTGCACGTCAATAGTCCTCATTCAAAATTCTTCTACAATTAATCCCTTCTACAACAATGATACTGTTAATAATATATTGAACCACTTGTTAGATATATAATACCGTTCTCGTGGCGGTTTTTGTAATGGATGAGATTGGATTAATCCCATTAAATTAATTATACACATATATTGGGAGCATCATCGTAGCATGAAAACCTCGAGGTGTGCCTTTTAATAGATTGTAGTTAGAACTAACTTAACGGTACTTGTTGAATCCGATATCAGTGGCCTTTTCTCTGAAACATTGACGACACATGTTGATACCGTACTTTCTGATCAAACCAGAGTGGGAAGAACAAAGACGACATTGTCTTGAACCTTTACCGAACTTTCTTGGGTGGGAGAACCAAACACTTTCGTGAGCCATTTTGCTAAAATAATAGTTAGTATACTGGATGAAAAATTACTGAATTGGCACGAGAAGTATCGAGTTGTGGGATGCCTTGTCGAGAGTCATATATTGGGGATTTTATTGCATTAGTAGCGTCCTTTTTTAGGAATAATAGTGTGTTTGAATGATACCTTCATATTTGGTTATTTGAAATTTTTGTTATAACTAAACCCATTAGCCGAATTTTAACATGTCCATATGCTTGATTTGGGATTCTACTAGTATCTCATTACATCTATGACATTTCTCCTTCGCTATAACTCCCCTGGAATCTCCCTGAAACATTCCATTTTCTTGATAATTGCTGACTTTCTTGCTACTTTTCTATCTCTCCGCTGTACACTGATGAATTTTCACTTGTACCTCAATAGGTCTGAACTATCCACATATTCTCTACTTTTTGACTCCATTTCACCACATCCACTCATTCGTGTGTTCTCTTCGCTGCCTGTTACTCCTTCTTTCGTTACATACAATTATCTATAACTTCGTTGAATGTATGATGATAGAAGCAATACCCTTAACTGATTACTTTTCAATAAATTTTGTTATACTTTTTCCACTGACAATCGCACAGTGAGAATAGTCCCAAGTAGGTGCCTGCAGAGAGCTCTCAGCTCTCACAGTTAACACAACGAGGGACGAAAAATTTTCCATGTTCCTTAGAGATGAATGTTATGGCACGTGAGTAGGATGTTTACCCAGGGTTGAACCCTAGTAACCATCATCTGATGCTTTGTCACATGACTCAGATCAGGCTGCTACCAATCGGGCTGAAAAAAAATAGCCCATCTCATCTTAACGGTTAGGTAGTTTAGTAGTAGAGTGGATTTGGAAGGGATTAGTCTAGATTGCTAAAACAAGTAAAAGCATTCAACAACGCTATGGCTAAGGGGGGACATTCACATAGATCGACGTTGAAGAACGACCATAAGCCATTCAAGTCAAAGCATGCGTCTAAAGGTGCGTTAAAGAACCAGTATAAGGGTAAGGTTGAAAAATCGACGGTAGGTCCTAATAAGGCCAATAAACCGTTAAGCAAGATCGAAAGAAAGAATTTAGCCAGACAATTGAAAGAAAACAAGATCTTGGAAACCAAATTGACGAGAAAATTGTTCGAGGGTTCGTCGGGAGCAGAGAAGATCGTCACCATCGTAGCATTAACCGATGACATCAACCCTGTAGAAATTGCAACCAAATTATTCAATACCGATGACGAGAAACCCACTGAATTTGCATATCCATCGGTTACCAGCATTAAAGTAGCTCGTTTCAAGACCAATTTGAAGGTAATAATCCCAAATCACGACGATTTTCTTGCTATTCTTGATGCTGCAAAAGTGTCCGATTTCGTCATATTCGGATTGTCGGCTACCAAAGAAGTAGAACTCGAGTATGGTGAACAGATCTTGAGAAGTTTGATCGCTCAAGGTATCGCTTCCGTATTCGGAGTATTCCCTAACTTGGTTAGTGCTTACCCTAAAAGAAACTTGCAATTGGATATCAGACAGTCCTTAGAGTCTTTCTTCTCCCACTTCTTCCCTAATGACGAGAAGCTCTTTGCATTGGAGCATGACTCCGAGAATCTTAACTGCTTAAGATCTATTTGCCAGAAATTCCCCAAATCCGTCAACTGGAGAGATTCCAGAGGATGGTTGGTAGCAGATTCTGCATTTTGGTCATCGGACGATCCTACCAATGGCCAATTGGTTGTTGAAGGTACAGTTCGTGGTATAGGTTTCAATGCCAACAGATTGGTGCACATTCCAGGTTACGGTGATTTCCAAGTTGACCGTATCGAAAAACTTAGCAAAGGTCACAAGTCTATGGACACAGACAACGAACAATACTTGCCAGATGAATCTCAAGAAACTCTTGAAGAATTGAACCCAGAGGAAGTAGACATGGAAGATGACTTTGACGACGAGTGGGAAGAGAATAACGATCTTGGTGTCAGAATGGACGGAAGAAACTACTTTGAAGAAGATGCATCCAGAATACCCTCTAGAAAATTTAAGTTGCCAAAAGGAACTTCCGAATATCAAGGAAGGTGGTTTGTGGATGATGTTTTGGAGAACGCTTCAGATGCTGAAGACGATGACGATGACTTAGAAGTGGCAGATGAAATTGTTGATGATGACATGAATGTAGCAGGGGAAGAAACTGCAGCACCAACAGAATACGCACCAACTGAAGCCGGTGACGACATGCACGTTGATCTTTCTCCCGAGGAAGAAGAGAGACAATTGAAGGAATTCAGAGCCATCGAGAAGGAAGACTTGGAATTCCCTGACGAGTTGGAGTTACACCCATCTGAATCTGCCAAGGAGAGATTGAGTGCATTCAGAGGTATTAAGTCTTTAGCTAACTGTGACTGGGACTACGATGAAAATGACGTGGAGGCTCCAAGTGTTTGGAACAGATTGTTGAGAATCAGCAACTACAAAGCTACTAAAAACAAAGTGAACAAGGAATACATAAAAGACACACAGATTAACACCGGTAACAAGGCCAGAATATTCATAAAAGCACCTTCTTTCCTCTTGGAAAGAATCAACTGCCAAACGGCTCCATTTTCCATTTTTGAGTTGTCACAACATGAGCACAAATTGGCTGTTTGTCATTTCTCATTTGAAAGTTGGGAAGATTACGAGAAGCCAATTCCATCGAAGGAGTCCATTATCGTCCAATATGGTCCAAGAAGACAAATCATACAACCTATCTTCAACCAAGCCTCTAATAACCCTAATAATGTTCACAAGTCTGAGAACTTTGCTCACATTGGCGATACAGTCGTGGCTACGGCAATTGCACCAGTTCTTTTCAATAATGCACCAACCATCTACTTCAAGCCAGGTGAAAATGGCACCGTAGAGTTTGTCGGTCAAGGTACCTTCTTGAGCTGTGACCACACTAGAATCATTGCTCAAAGGGCTGTCTTGACTGGTCACCCTGTCAAGATTCACAAGAGAGTAGTCACCGTCCGTTACATGTTTTTCAATGCAGAAGACATCAATTGGTTCAAGGCAATTCCATTATTCACAAAATCAGGAAGAAGTGGTTTTATAAAGGAGAGTCTTGGTACCCATGGTTACTTCAAGGCTAACTTTGATGGTAAGTTGACATCCCAAGACACAGTTGCCATGAGCATGTATAAGAGAGTTTGGCCAGAGATCTCTAGTGCTTGGACAGAATAAACTATCAAGACAGAATAAACTATCAGCATTTGTATTTATTGCATATTTTCTTTTAAGAAAGCTTTACTTCATGTACATTAAATTAAATATAATATTGACTACAGAATGAACAAAGTCTTCAATTGAAGTAAATTCACGGTAATTGAAGAGTAAAAAAAGTCCGATAGTTCCAACTGGAACTACAGTGAAAAGGCCATTAACCGAAAAAAAGAATACCAGAAACTAAAAATGGTATAGCCTTCAACTGACTGCTACTAAATTAACATACAAATGGCAAGAGCAGCGGCTCCTACGAGAGAACCTCCGACAGCTTTCATATCAGCCATTCCTTCATAAGAAGAAACTTCTGGTCTGAAGTGAGTTGCTCAGTAACTGTGGTTTTTGTTTCAGCAGTCGTTGGTGGAGGAGTGCTTTCAGGTTTTGGACCTGTAACGGTAATTGTCGTAGGGCCTGTTACAGTAACTGCTGTTGTATCGCAAACATCAGTTACACATGTAGTGAGGGTAATAGTGGTAGATTCTTCACAAATGGTTACCCATTCGGTGTAAGTGGTGCGAGTGGTAGTTTTATGTGAATACTTCTCGCAAGATTCAGAGAGTTCAGCTGCAAGGGACTCACATGGATCAGTAGGCTCAGAAGATTCAGTAGAATCAGTTGGTTCAGCTGGGTCACATGAAGTAGAATCAGTTGGTTTAGTTGGGTCACATGGGTCAGTTGGGTCAGTTGGTTCCTCAGGGTTAGTTGGTTCCTCAGGGTCAGTTGGCTCCTCAGGGTCAGTTGGTTCGTCGGCTCTAACATTCAAAGAAGCTTCGCGAGGCAAAAGGATTTCCTTTGCGACAGCCAATTCAGTCTCCCTTTTGTTGATTAAAGAGACATAAACAGCTTGTGTTGTTGCTTGAGCAGCTAAAGGAGCGATCGTGACTTTTCAAATAATATATCTTTGGTAGCGAAGGTTTATAATACAAGTGTCAGTTTGTATTATATGGTGAAAATTGAAGTCATTAAAAAATTGGCTAGCCGTGAACAGGGAACCAATACACACTTGTATATTGTTTGTACCAAAAATAAAGACCTCCCAATGTCAGCCAAAATTAGAAGGTTGTTTAATTTTGCAATCATTCTTGAAACTTACTCACATAATACAAAGTAGTAAAGCAAGCGCTACCAATTACAATAACACCAATAATGCTTTTAAATTTCTTGGTAGATGCTAGGATTGACCCACATAATGTTTGGGCAATGGACGAGTGGTCATGTCTGGAGATTGGCTTTTCAGTACCCGGCACGATTGTTTTAGCATTGTATTGTTTTTATTGGTGAGAGCTGATTATGCAACAATGTCTTTGGTATGATTTTTCGGGGTTTGAGGACAATTCTCGTATAAACGGTTCTTAAAATAAATTTGACATTATTTAGGCAACATTGCTTTGGCATATGGTTTGAAAAGTTATGAACGCTTCCCCTTTTAAGGTTCAAATAGTGTGGCCTGATGCTTGGCAAGAGCAGTTCGTAATTACGGGAGTTACAGGTGATACCCCACTTCTTCACATAAGAATGCTAATTAACATTCACGCTTGGTATTTGAGAAGAAAGTAAACAAGACATTTACAGGGTCAATGGCAAAGCCATTAAAATCAGTTGAAATGTAAAATTGAAAATTAACCAAAGGAGAATATATAGACAGAAGAATGTAATTGTAATATAAGCCTAATAGATTTATAGAAAAATGTGGTTTTTTGCAATATTGAATGCTTAAACTTAAGCCTCCATCAAGCCATGAAACTGACTAGAAGTGCAATAATCCCAATGAAGGAACCTTTAATAGCATGGTTACCTGCCTCTCCTTTGAGAACTGTTGTAATTGCGGGTCTCGAAGTAAATTGAGCAGCAACTGTAGTCTTACTGGGTGTAATTCTTGGGACGCTGGTCGTATGCTGGGTCACCTTCTCGACGGTCTTTACGGCGGAGTACGTAATGTGAGTTGGAGAAGTAACTGTATATGTTGCTGGGTGACAAATATCCTTTGTGCATGTGGTGAGGGTGATAGTAGTTGGAGTAGGACAATAAGTGACGTATTCCGTATATGTTAGTGTAGGTTTAATACCTGTGAGAGTAACTGTGGTAGGAACTGTGTAGGTATATGTATGTGGATTACATACGTTCCTGGTACAGGTAGTGATTGTAATTGTTGTTGGCTCAGTGCAAGTTGTAATCCATTGGGTTGTTGTTGTGGTGGTAGTTGTCGTTGTTGAGTTATGGTACCAATGGGATGACGAAGACGAATCAGAACTCCAGGACAGCGAAGAAGATGAATCAGAAGACCACGAGGAACTAGACCAACTGGAGGAAGGCAATGAAGAACTAGATTCCGAAGAAGATTCAGTAGAGCTTACCCAAGAAGATGATGGACTCCAAGAACTGGATTCAGAAGACGACCAGCTTGAGGTGCTTGAGCTCCAAGATGATTCACTTGAACTAGATTCGCTTGAGCTCCAAGATGATTCACTTGAACTAGATTCACTAGAGCTCCAAGATGACTCACTTGAACTGGAATCAATTGAGCTCGATGAAGAGCTTTCACTTGATGAGCTACTGTCAGAAATCGAAGATGAAGATGAAGAAATCAGGACTTCATCTTCAAAAATTCTCCCAAGTACTCCTTGAATCTTTAGTGGAATAGCGTCCAGTGGTGGGTTAGATGGATAATTAACTACCGCATAATATGTGGCAGAATATCCATAAGGATCATCAATGTTCTTCTGGCCATACCAACCTTCCTTTGTACCAAGCCACAACAAATAATTATCTTTATCAAATTCGACGTAAGTCTCGTATGGTTCTAAGGCTAATCTTAAAACACCATGAGTGGTAGTAAGATAGTAACGAAGTCCCTCTGCTAGGTCGAAGTAAATCCAATGTTTGACGTCATCATATATGAGAATCTGAGAAGCTGGTGAAATGAAGAAAATGCCCGAGCTTTCATGGGCCGATGCTAGAGTATTGGAAACTGCTCGATCGTATGCTTCGGTGTATAACACCACTTCTTGAAGTTTAGCAAATGTTAAACTTGTGTATAGAGCGAAAGAAAGAATAGATAAGTAATTCATATTGAGAAGTTGAAGCGAGAGTAGATGAGGGTTTTGATGACTTCTTTTCCACAAACTGTCTGTTATCAAGGATTTCACTATCATATTTATACCAATCTGTAATTGATAGTATTTCATGAACTTGATACAGCAGCATTGCCCACAATAACACAATATAATTATAAACCAATACAAAATACACTATAATTATTCTTCGTGATATTATCTATGATAATACCGTTCGTAGATATAAACATCGAGTATTTTTAAACAATTATTATCAAAAAGTTGCAACCGCTTTGCAACCACTGGCACAGCCGTGTCCAAAATAGATATACTACGACTTATGACATTCACCCCGACTCTCCACTGTCTGGTCACGAGAGGGGGCTGACCAGTCACTTACGAGCGTAGTTCTATATTTAGCAACAAAAATTATTTCGCAGTCTTCAAAAATAATCTTTCCAATCAAAAAAGAAATGATCTGCTGCAAAATTACTTTTTGGGACAAAGGGAGAACAAGAGGACACTAACTGGTGATGCCCAAGAAAACTAGCATTTATTAATAGTAACAGTGTCTTCATATTCTGTAGAGAGATATTATGATTATCTTCGCGTAAATAATTATTTGGGTAAATATAGATAATAGTAATTGATGTTTAGGTGGAAAGAGGATTGTGGGGAGATATTAAATTTAATTTCCCGTTTTGATCATTTTGAGAGTTTACTGGTGCGTCATCAACGTTGTATATTTATTTGCTCGGGATATCAAACATGAATTGTAGCGAGATATATATTTTAAGGTATTCTAAGGATTCATATCAATAATCTAAGAAAATATACGCAGTGTCATTAAGGTATCTCTTTATTTGGTACCAAGATCCCAAGCGACTTCATTAAATGAAGAAATAGATATTGTATATTATCAATCAATGGTAAAAACAACATGGAAACAAAAAAAAGCCTAAAGAGCTAAAACTGAAATCAAACAAACAAGAACACCAACTCTAAAATTTTCGAAATATCATTGGGTAGGTATTCTAACTTTTATAAATTCGAAACTTAAAGGAATAAACCGATAACAACGGCAGCGAAACCAGCCAAACCGCTCATGACAACATTACCAGAAGCACCTCCTTGTGGAACAACAGATGGGGCTGCAGAAGTAGCTGGAGCAAGAGACTCAGCAGCAACAGTGGCGGTTGGCTTAGGACCAGTGAAGGTAGCGGTGGTTGGACCAGTGAAGGTAACAGTTGCTGGTTGACAAACAGCCTTTGTACATGTCACAACAACGATAGTTGTAGCTTCTGGACAAGTAGTTACCCACTCAGTGTAAGTTGATTCTTCAGTAGCAGTAGAGTTAGCATACTTCTCAGTAGTCAAAGTGGTTGGAGCGGCAGAAGAAGCACAAGTAGATTCTACACCAGCAGCCTTAAGAACGGAAACAACACCATCGAAAGCAGGAATAGTGGTGTAGTTGGAGTACCATAAACAAGCATCACCATTACCAGCAAAGGTAGTAGGAACCCAAGAGTAAGTGTCAACAAAGTCCCAGACACTGATACCCATACATTGCTTACCAACATTGATACAAGCTTGGATAGAAGCTTCGTAGTCAACAGTTTGTTGAGCAAGGAGAGCTTCAGATGGAGGAAGGGATTCAAATCTAACATCAAGTTCAGAAATGACGACTTGGACACCTAAATCAATGTAAGCTTGCATTTGCTGTTGTTGTTGAGCTTCACTTGCAGTCTTGTTAACAATGAAGTGAGCTTGAAGACCAACGGCGTCAATCTTAGCGTCTTGTGCTTGAAGAGACTTAACCAAGTTCTCAACAGCTGCAGACTTATTGTTTGGGAACTCAATGTTGTAGTCATTGTAGTAAAGTTGAGCCTTAGGGTCAGCACGAGCAGCTGCTTTGAATGCAGTTGCAATGTAATCAGTACCGGTGACGTTGTAGAAGAGCGATTCTCTGAAAGTACCATCTTCATTGAAAGCTTCGTTGACGACGTTCCATGAGAAACATCTATCCTTGAAGTGAGATACTTCAGAATAAACATGCTTGTCAATTACGTCAAGCAAAGCATCCTTGGTCCAATTCTTTTGGTCTAACCAAGAAGGATATTGTTGATGCCAAATAAGGGTGTCACATAAGAGGATCTGATTGTGCTCTGCAGCAAAGTCAGCAAAAGCATCACCTGCAGTGTAGTTGAACACACCCTCTTCAGGTTCAGTAAACATCCACTTTTGAACGTTAGCTGGAGTAAGCGAACCGAATTGTTCAAGCATGATATCGACGTACTTTGTGTCGTTCCATTGTTCTTGGTTGGTTGCAGTACCAAAGTACATCTTACCAGCAGCGACAGCAAGTTCATTAAGAGTGGTTGGAGTCTTACAAACTGGGGCAGTGTCTGCGGAGGCAAGACCACTGAGGATAACAAGAGCGGTGGCAAGTTCTAACTTCATTTTGGTTGTTGGGAGGCTTGATGATAATCTTTCTAAATTAAAAATAAAACAAAGAAATCCAGCTACTTATATACTTTTCAGTATAGCAAGTGGCATTGTCTTCTTAACTCCCACATCCAAAGTTCCAATTTGCAGCTATCACCAGCTCAATTTTTTTTTTTTTTTTTTGGAGATTCTTTCTTGGTTAATGGGGCAAGCTGCCGTCAACCTAGTTTCCATGAGAGTATACCTACAAACTAGAATACACTGTGATTAGAGTGATTCGTACAAGAAGAATCCACGGAACCTGAGTAATCCCTTTCGGCAAAGATTATTCTTCGTGTAAGATTACGGCAATGGTGATGTCTGTCCCCTGGCACTTCCTGTTATTAATTTGGTACCTGGACACTATTTGTGGGGTTGTACGTACGCGATTAGGGCAGGTTTTCCGTATTAGTCTGTCAAGGTGTTTGTGTCTTCATGTACATAAAGATAACCCCACCAATTGCACGGCAGACAGGAAAAAATAAAACTCGGCGTACATCAAATGTTTTGGAGCCAATAATTATCTAAGCTTATATGTATTGTTTATTGGAGGCTAAAGGAATTAACGGACAACGGCCCTTATTTCTAAAACAACCGTCGCCTAAACACACTCAACCAAAGTTGGTCCCGGTTTGATATTAAGACTAGGACTGATAAACTAAATAACAATAATTTGAAGAACCCAAAAGTCATCATCAAAAGGGGTAGATTAGCGGAGATAGAAAAGCTGGTAATCTTCAATTGAACATCCGGTGCTGCTTCCGAGCGGCTCTTAGTAACAATTGGGACTTGGAAGGTCCAATTCCGATCCAAACTCTAGATATGCGATAATCTCTTTCACCCATTATGCGTCTCCTTTTGGCGTACATGTGTATAACACCTGTGAATCGTAATTATAGGTGTTATGGATAATATCTCTTGTATTGTTTGCACTGTAGGAAACCCCACTTACAATGTTCGGCAATACCAAGTACAAGGTTTCTAAAGCTCCATCCTCACGCCATAAAATGCTATTTCCGCTGTATTTTTAAGCCATTCGGTTCCATCGTTAGTCCTTTCTGAAGCTCCATCCTCGAGGCATGCATTAAGTGCTGCAGGACAATCAATTTTGCGACCAGCCCCCGCCCTTATTTTTGATACCCCTTTTTTCGACAGCCAATTCTGTTATATTTGACGGTATGTTTGTGCAGTAGATGTGTAGCTTTGAGCAGGTCAATGAATAACATGTTACTATCTTTACTGTTTTCCCACCCCAACAATTTATTATTTCAGCAATTTTCTCTTTTATGGACCTCCCCCACTCTTGAGGTAGAGTAAAAGTATTATTAATGAATGTTTTTTTGAATCCCTTCTGGGAGAACATCTTGAAATCAAAACATCACAACATGGGCTGACGAAAAGACCCCTGTTCTAAAATCTTTAAATGGTAAGATTAAAGGAGGCTCATCCTATTAAACAACATCATAATTTGAATGATGCCAAGCCTATATAACATGACACCGGGTATACTATAGAGTGACACATTTATCATCACACCGATTATCTTGGCTTTGACAACTTAATTGAAGCATGGGGTGCCGTGAATGTCTGAAGAGAGACATAATTAAACCATGGGGTACGCACGTCATCCGTTGTTTCTCACAGCAGTCAAGCTGTTCTTTGACGTTACAGCAGGGAACTAGAGTTAAGCCTCGGCTGACAATAAAGCTTAGCTTTGGAATCCGTAAAGAAGCTCTCTTAAATCAACAAGCAATATTAGTAAGTCGTACCCTGGATGATATACGAGCAGTATCGCAACTGGTGAGCATGCTCCCAATAATTACTTCCCCTATTTTGGACACGAGGCGGCTACCTTACCACCGAATGCAATGGTGGTTGAACCCCTTCCAGTCAATGAGAAGCACACTAAGCACACTAAACACACTAAGCACACTCTGAGTGCCCTCATTGGCCATAGATATTTATTGGGCCGCCCCAAAAAACTTGCCATAGTCAAAGTTATAACAAAGAATGCTTTCTGCTTTGCTGTTTGCTTTTCGGTAACCTCTTGATACATTTCTTTCAACCCTTAGCTTTTCCGGGAGCTTTTCTCAAATGGGAATCGAAATTTGCCCACTGGCTCACCTTATATTGACTCACGTTGTTATCCCTTCGTCTCCATCGTAGAAGTGGTCAGAAGACCGAGGTCAATTCCCATCATTGGCAAGTCTTTATAGATTCTAGGAGTTATGACATCTTCCAAATCACAATATCTCTTGGTTAACACTTTGTTTCTTCTTTAATGGATTCGTTGGGAGCCTGTAGTTTCTTTTCACTAAAGCAAGGAAGACTTCTTTCTGACACTGTCAACATACAATGCTTAATGTGGATATGGAACCGGAAACCCCTGCCTATCTTTTCAGAGCTGTAAGCTTACAGCACTTGACCCATTTTATACACTACGCTGATTACATTACAACGTTACTAGAATGTATAGCTTGAAAAGAGGATTGCATTCTAGAACAGGAAATTAGCAGCAGCAAAGAAAACATTACCAAGCTTATTTTTCGCGTCACCAAAAAAGGCTGCAAATATTTTCAGAGGAACTGTCATTAGTTTGATTCGTATGGGCGTGAAATATTAAAGATATAATGAAGTGAACTACTCTACTAGTTTACTATTTGAGAATAGAAACGAGCTAGATTAAGTTAGAAATTGCAATATGAAATTGACTATTAATATAGTTCCAAGAGAGTTTTCAGTTTATATCTGCTCCATTGGGTGATGAAAATAAGCAGGCAAAAGTTTGCACTAGAACAGTAGCTACGAAGTTGTACAAGGCAAATTAAAATACTGAAGATTATAAAGTATATTATGCAAACAATGGTAATTAAACAAAAGCGAAATAAAAATGACAGCTAAAGACAAAGTAGCAATCTTTAAAAACAAGCATGAAAACCAACTCTAAACATTTTGAAGTAAAATTTTAGTAGGACAGTAGAAATTTACAAATCCTAAATCAATTAAAGGAATAAACCAACTGCAACAGCAGCGAAACCAGCCAATCCGCTCTTGATGGTATTACCAGAGGCACCACCTTGTGGAACAACAGATGGAGCTGGGGTAGAGGTTGGAGCACGAGACTCAGCAGCGACAGTTGTAGATGGCTTAGGACCGGTGAAAGTGGCGGTGGTTGGACCAGTGAAGGTGACGGTAGCAGGTTGACAAGCAGCCTTGGTACAAGTGGTGATAGTGATAGTTGTGGCCTCTGGACAAGTAGTGACCCACTCAGTGTAAGTAATGTCCTTGGTAACAGTGGAGTTAGGGTATCCAAGGGTTGGGATGACAGAAGTTAAAGTGGTTGGGACCTCAGTAGTAGACAAAGTGGTTGGGGCAGCAGAAGAAGAAGCCTCAGTGGAAGAGGTGGAACCTGGAACTGGCTCACCCTCAGTTTGCACTCTAATCTTCAATGGAATGGCACCTTCTGGGGCACCATCAGGGTAGTGAACCAATGCTTTTTGGGTCTTGGAGTAATTGTAAGGGTCGTTGATGTTCAACAAAGCGTAGAACCCCTCGGTGGATCCGCCGTAACTTAAGTAGCCATTCTCGAAAGTAACGGTATTGTCGGTAAAAGCAACAGTGACCTGAGCAATGTTGTTTTCAACGGCAAAGTATTGTCTAAGTGGTTCAACTGGAATGAAGTACAACCAGTTGTTGACGTCGTCGTGGATCAAAGTTTGGGCATTTTGACCTAAGAAAACATAGTTAATACCAGCACCTTCGTGGAGGGAAGACAAACCATTACCATTGATGGTGGAATTGTCAGATTCCACCCACAAGGTGACGTTTTGAAGAGCAGCCAATGCCTGGGAAGACAACAAAGCGAGGGCAGAAAGGGTGATTGATAATCTCATTTTTAGGGGTAGTGGATTGGTAGTAGCGAAAGACTGGGTATGAAAAGAAACGATTTCTTTTTGTTGATGTAGATATATTTTAATCGTTCACATTTGACAGATACCTCGAGGTCTTTATATACTCGTCCCAGAGTTCATCTCGTTTACACGGAATTTCTGACAAATGGTGTATTCCGTTCCGTATCTCCACATAGGACCCGCTGTGAGTGCCATCTCACCTAAACTGAGAGTTTCTCCGGTGCTATAATTAGCATATTTTTGATGTCATATAAACAGGTGACGCAGAAAGTGCATCACCGTGCGTCTCCACATTTCATATTTCTGTTGTATCACGCACAAAAAAAGAACGATGTTACTCTTTATTTGCTGGTTGCATGGAATCTACACTATCATTGAGCAAATAATATTGGAGGTAATAAAGATGCTACCGAGACTAATGGCTTTTCTTTCGTATCTTAGGCTCGTTGCCGTGAAATCAGAAAGGTGATATTTTCCGTGTTCCGAACGGACTTCCGCTACGGTGTCATAATGTGGTGAGTACAGAAGGTTTCTGAAGTTTGGTATTCTCTGGTGGCAATATGTAGCCGTACATGTCGAACTGTAATGTGTGAACAGATTACGGAGACAGGGGCAATAATTTGTGTGGTCGAAGGAGTTCCTGACCATAAATCTTCTCAAAACCCCTTTTAATGCCGCACAGGTTAACGCATGTAATCAAAGAGGTTTGACTTTCCGTGTTTGGCTGGTTTTTACCCCATACGTCACATTACACGGGGGCTCGGCAACAGGTTTGAAAATTTTACGAGAGTCTTCAGAGATGGTCTTGGGCATTAAGGCCCCCCGAGAAAAGTGGGCTTTCTCGACAACACACAGCTAACTCCAGCTATAATAGGACCACTCCCATAACTATGGTAAATGTTACTAACGACTACAGCGAAATGTCATGGTTACGGAGTATATGAGAATACTTGATAAATCCGAAGCCCGTGGCTTTTAACCCGGATGATTCTTCTGTAGCAGAATTTTATCTGTGACGCCATGGGAGCAGAGCATGCTAAATTTAGCTTTCTTTTCTTTTCTGCTCTTCGTTACGGTGAGTCCCCTCAATCGAAAACACCACTACCTACAACCAAATAAAAAGAAAGAGCCATAAAAATGCATTTATTCTCTCGTATACACCTATGTAATGCCGAACAAAACGCCTAAGTTCCTAGATGCACAGGACATCTGACGTAATTATTACCAATGACATGTCTTGGGATTATTATACAGTGCAGGAAGCAGAAGGGTTCCGTAATTACGTCATTCCTATTTAGGCAATTGTTCCGGCAGTTAACTGCAAGTGTTTAGTCGACTGTGGAACACTACAGAAAGAATTCAGTTGACACGGGAATAGAAGGCACTTGTAAAAATTCTATTAATAGGGTTATGTAAACAGATTCTATAAACAAGGTTGCGAAATTTCTTGGAAGCTGCTTAGAAATCCAAAGGGGAAAATGGGACAACGGGAAAACGGCATGCAACTGCCTTCGTTACGGCAGGTACCTGGCGACGTTCTATACTTGGCTTAGGCTCTTTCGCTCTGTTTGTACTGGATGAATCTACCCAAATTTGTCCATGTCTCTTCGGCTTTGAGCTTAAGCTGTGGCGACTTGTTCTTATCGATTTTCTTATAAACTTCCTTAATCTTTGGTTCTATCTCCGATAATTTCTGCAAGTAGTTTTGCTGCACGAAGATCTCATAGTCGTAGTCGAAGTCCTTGTCACCAAACAACTCATAGATCAAATTCAAACATTCCAAAATGATCTCTGTTGTCAACGGACTGGAGCTGCTATTATTAGACTTGTAAAATAATTCGATTGAGGTAACAAGAAATTCCGAGATTTTAGACGTAATAGCAGTGTCGCCGATCACAAGCCCGATATTGCCCAAGAATCCAACAATAGACAAGTATAATTCGAGTTCTGCATCTTCGATGGTGTCTTCTTTTTTGATTATTATTTCACATTTAGCTATAAGTTCATCCACCATTTGCGGCTGAACCTTTTGGCTAACCTCAGGGCCAAGAGTTTTGGTAATTGCCCACAACACATTCAAACAGTTCTTTTGTAAAACAATATCTTCTGTATTTGTGGATTTTATAATTAGATCCCATAACTGTAAACACTTCTCGTACCATTCCACAGGAATCGATTCATTTGAAATCAACAACCATGTGAAGTTGTTCAATGCAACCAATATTTTTTCTCCTAACGACAAGATGGCACCATTATAGAGCTCGAATTTGTTCAATTCTACTAATGATGGAAAGATCTTGTTGAGTAATACATCCAAGGTCGTTGGTGGTAGACTGATAGGCTCTTCGATATTGGTCTCATTAATCGATAAGTACTCCAAAATAGAGGTAATCAAGTCCAAAGCCACCTCTAATGTCGTCAACTCTAACTTTGACTGTAATGCAATGTCTTGGTCCTTGGACAAGTCCTGTTCCAAAGTTTGGGCGTCCTTTTGTATAGGCTGGTTTGTGTTGTCTGGATTCTTGACGGTATTCAACTTAGTTTTCAATTCTTCTAAGTCTGTAGTAATGATCAAGTCGTAAATATTTGTCAATATCTCGTTACTGACCTGATACTTATTGTTCCCGTGGTCCAAGATCTCGAGATTGTTGAATTTGATACCTTCAACATAGATTTTTGTAAGATTGTTGAAATGCGATGGTTTACTGTTGACATATTCGATCAAGTTGCCGAAATTGAATGCAAAATCCAAATTGAGCTTCTTGATGAAGTCCTCTGATTCAGTGGAGAACTCGTAAATGAATTCTAATAAAGCATTAAACAACTTAGTGGAAATTCTATATCCTCCATTAGATGAAATTTCGTAGGTTAACAAATCAGTCACGAACTTCAATACGGGATCGATCTTGGAATATATAGATTCGTATAAGTCATTGGAGCCACTTGCTAATACCACAATTAATGATAAGATATTCTCGGTGAAATCGTATAACAATTGTACCTTGGACTTGTCGTTTTTACTATTGCTGGTTTGGCCATTTTCGATCAAGAACTTATATGATGTTTGGATCTTGTTAATGGAGGCTTCAATGGCAGTCCATATATTTGAACGCCAGCAGAACTTCAAAACGTCATATCCCTCTTCGATACCCAAGTTTCTCAATAAACCAAACGACTCTACGATGATCTCATCGTTTGAGTCGTTCAAGCATTGTTCCATGATGATAGTGATCAACTTTTCTTTCAACAAAAGCGTTCTCATTCTGGCATCTTCACACAACACGGTAATGGCGCCTAATGCCATCGACTTATCGTTTGGAACAGTTGATTTCAACTTGTTGATCAACGGTAAGATCTTAGACTGGCGGGTATTCTCATCACGTTTGTCTGTCTTATTGTCTGTATTAGGGTTCTTTCCAAGCGGATTGAGCCTGGCTTTCTGGTTTTTTCTTCCTTTCTTAAGTTTACCCATTGTATGTGTCTAAGTATCCTACAGCCTACAGAGTACCCACTGGTTTAATGGACTATTTAACGCCAAACAGACACTTCAAATCAACTCTGGAAAATACAAATTTTCAGAGTCTCATCACCAAAAAAAATATTTCTTAACTATGAGAGCGTTAACTATGGGAGTCTTTACTATGAGACGCTAACTATGGAGTGCGTCTTATGTAGGGGAATCTTAACTATGTGGGTCTTAAGTATGGGAGCGTTAAGTATGGGAGCGTTAAGTATGGGAGCGTTAAGTATGGGAGTGTTAAGTATTTAATATATAATATTCTTAAGTATATAAGACGTTAATTATGACTCTAACTATTGTGAATAAGTATGTGTATCTTAACTATGAGAGTTTAAGGGTATGAGACGTTAACTACGGTGAGAGTCTCAAGTATGAGAGTCTTAACTGTGAAACGTTAACTTTGAGACATTAACTACGGGAGTCTTCACTGTTAGCGTCTCAACTATGAGAGTCTTTACTATTAGAATTTTCACCTATGGTATGATGCATTTGTTAAATGTAGACTATTCATGCCTCCAATGGTTATGTTGTAGCATTGGGTGCCCCGATCGGGGTCTATCAGGTATTGGAGAAGTTAGGAGCTATATCACTCAGAAAACTCCAAGAGTCGTAGTGTATTACTTTACTACTCTTTCTTACTATTGGAGACGTTAACTATGAGAGACCCTTAACTATGGGAGACTCTTAACTATGGGCATGATTATGGTCATACTGAAGGCATTATTATCGATTCAGCAGAAGTGCTAAGAAAGTGCTTGTAAGCTAATAACTAATGATTTCAATAGTATAGATATAGAACAAGAAGCTCAATAAGGTCATAGTGTCAAGTTCTTTGAATTGTGACATTAGGAGTGTAATATCAGTTCAATTACCACATAGTTCATTGATTTTCCTCGTACTAGAACTTTGGAGTTGGAATATCTGATCTAGAATATGTACATTTATTGGTATATATATATAGTGTATATTTCGGCCATTGACTTTAACGTTGTATCTTTAGCCGGGTTTTGGAATTCTTCTTCTCCCCTGTTTGCATCTCATCGTTCTTCACATTTCATGACTCTTACCATCAATTTGTTAAAATGCATTAATGATACACATTAAGGTATGCATTTTTTGTCATAGACGAATCTGCCTAGTAAATCCTAATATATTTTACTTCTCCTTGGAAATATCTTTGACTTGCTGGAGCAACTTCGACGTCTGTTCCGTTGCATGCTCTTTTTCATACTTCTCTTTCAATTCAGGATGGAGACTGGTTTTCACCTTCATCTTTAAATCTTCCCAGTCCCTTGGTGCTTCATCCTTGTCGTAATAAAGATCTATATCTTTTCGTAAACGTCCTTCTTCCTCCAATTTTTCTCTAAAGAAGTATTTGTTAGTATCATATTGCAACTATTGTACTCCACTGTCTGGATTCTCTTACGTACATCACTATTGGTTTCCAGAACTTCAATCCAGTGTACCAACTCAACACTGAAACAAACACCACAGTAAGTATCTTTCCGGATTTACCTGCCACCATTATATTACTGTTAGTTCTATATCTATAAATCTACCAAGTAGTCTTCCTAATACTATAGCTGATTCATATCATTCATTAACTACAATTCCGTATTGGCTGAAAAATTATATATACAGGCAAATTTTTCACAGTATAGTGGATGCAAAATAGCAAGTAAATATTGTATGTACGTATTATCTAAGTTTGTATGTTGTTGAGGTAGTTCATAAGCCATCATTGTATTCTGTTATGCCAACACATATTACATGTTTTTGTCAAAAGAATTAAAAGAACTAAACGTATAATAAAAATACAATAATATCAACAGTATATAAATATAAACAATAATTAATCCCTGAGAAATAAAATAACGATTCAATCACAATCTAGTGTTTCACTTTTTCCGTGTATATCTATCCAAACAACTAGTTGCATAATAAAGACAATTTTTGCGATGTTACATCAAATTTAATCAATTTCTGGAGGAACAGCGCCATCGAGTTCTTCAACTCCACTCTCATACTCACTATCATCTCTCTCGTCCTCACCATCAATATCATCATCTTCCTCTTCAGTGGTAGTAGCCTCGTCATCGACATCGCTTTCACTTCCAGTATCCTTCTGTGGGCTGCAGCCTACTACACCCCATTTGATGCTAGTAACTTCTTCCAAACGCTGTAAAATCTCGCACATAGGAGTGAACAAACCGAATTGCTTGAATTCTCCATCGTATGAGTGCAACATACCGACCACACCTAAGCCCTTATCGTAAGGACTTCCTTCGATGTCTTCCAACTTGGTCAAAATCCAGGAACCACTGTCACCACCAGAGGCAAAAGCTGAGTTGTTTTCAAGCGAGTTAACAATGAATTCAGAAGAGTGGATTGCACCGTCCAACCAGTAGACAAGCTTAATGCCATTCAAAGTACCTTTAGTGAATTTGGAGGTGGAGCCGTACTTGAATACCAGCAATCCATTGTAATTGTTGCCTGCAGCAGTCGAGTTTGTTGAAAGGCTCAGGTCCACTTCATCAATGTTCAAGTCAAGAGTCTTTGGCGAGTATCTTGTCAAGTTAATGACTGATCTGACGTACAAATTGTCGAACATCAAAGCTGGGTCAAACTCATTGAAAGCAATATCGTCTCCCAAATAGTTCTGGTCACAGATGAGGTTTTTGTTGACCTTGATGATAGCCAAGTCAGATAAGCGCTTTTCCACATCTGAGTCGTGTCTTCTGTCCTTGTCGCTATCTTCCTTCTTGATATTAATCAAAGTTCTTTCACCCCAAATAATTTGACCAAAACGGTTCTTTGGCAAGTTTCTTGTTTCATATCTATCCTTACCTTGGGAATCCTTTGGATCAAGGATCTTTACCCTCTTCAATGGGAACATTTCTTCCAACTGGTGTAAAACAGCTCCATATGCAACTTTCGATTCAGCAATCATGAGTTCGTCAGTTCTGTTGACAACCTTCTGGTACTGCGCCAATACAGCCAGCTTATATAAGGAGATTAAGACAGACAGAGGGGCAGAAACATGAGGATATTCGGTGGTTGTGATGTTGGTGTTGTCCAAGCAGACATGGCCACAGGAAATAGCAAATTTAGAATTGGCATAAGACTCCAAATGGGGCTGCTTCTTTGTGTCAATGATTGGGTAGATGTATCCACCCATCGTACCAGATGTTCTGGAGGAATTTTCAACTGACAAAGAAAGAGACATTGGTGGTCTTAATGGATCAGTGGGAATACGAAATGGAAGCTTGAACTTTTGGGTAACAGGAGGAGTTATTGTCTGCTCTGACATACTGGTAGTGGCCGCAGCAGACCCGCTACTGGTTCCATGGTGGTAGGAGCTAAAATTAGTAAGCTTTGAAACTGGAGTGTTGTCGGTGGCAGTACTACCACCCGAAGCAGCTAACTCGATCTGATTCTTCAGAACTATTACATGAATATCGTCATATAACTCATGAAGACTTTGAGTCAACTTGTAGTGGTAATCTGTAGGGTCTGGATATCCAAAGTATAAACATAAGATGTTCAAGTCTTTGCTGATACCTCTTGTAATAGGGGCAATGAAAGAACCGTTTTGTTCCTTGATAGAAATCGACGTTGTCGACATTTTCTCAATGATCCTGACAAGGACATCTTCGTTGGGTAATGCCACACCTTGGTTGTTGCCCACTGCGAAATTCTGTGGTTTAACAATAGTTGGTGGGATTTGGCCAGAGTTTCTCAGGTTCAAAGTCTTGGTGAAGTCATTAAAGTTCTTGACCAACAACAACTTCAATTTGATGTACACTTCGTCGCGAAGAAGATTGTCGTAAAAGTTGAGGTAGATTTTCATTATCCGACGAAGCGAAGATGAGTCGAAGGTGGTGAACTTCCAATCTAATTGTTCTGGGTTGCGGAGTTTCTCCATGTAAGCTACAAACTTCTTGAAGCAGTCGATAGTGTTGATGACTGCGTTGGTCAAGTTGATTATGGAGTTATTGTACTGACTCATCACGAAGGACAAATCGTCGTATAATTGTGCTAATTTATCAGCAATGACTTCATACGGAGTCTTGAGCTCTTCATTGTTTTCCTCCGGAATGTTCAAAATTTGAAGAGGTTGGCCATAGTTGAAACTGCCTTTCTTCTGTGCGCTGCTGGCGGAGCCTGAGCTCTTGTATGACGACTGTTTTGTTGAAAATGACTTTTTACTCTGTGAAAAAACTGACTGATCCACATATTCGGATTCCTTGGTGAACACCGACAGTGGTTTTGAATTCAGAATAGATGGGTTTAGGTTGAGCAGAAGATCGTTGTTGAATGAAAACGCCGTTTTCACCTTATCATTAGGGTCAACTGGCTGCGAGCCGGAGTCAAACATCGGCTGGAAGTCGTTGACTGAGTTTTGAGACCCGTTGGTACTGTTACTTCTGGCGGGTACGAGGCGAGCGGAGCTCGAGTTGGGGATAGAAGACGACGTTGTGGGGATACTGTTGCTGGAGTTGGTGAGCGGAGGCACGGAGTCCCTGTCTGCGTCCGATTTGCGAGATCTTAAGAACCGCTTCATGGACATTGTTGAAAAGATAGGATGAGCCTGAGAGTGCTCTAATGGGTCCATACAAAGCGGGAAAGCAATAGTAGCACGAGGTTTCTGAGGAGAGGAGCTGGCGGCTGACAGGTGGAGAGGTTGATATTTTCACTGGGTTTGTGTGGGAAGCAGCCACAGGGTATCGAAGTCGGTGGATAGTTGTGGAGACAAGTGTGATCGGTAATAGGTAATAGGTAATAATAAATGGTGGTAGAAAGAATAATTAGTGTTGGTGTATGGCGGTAACGAAAAAATGCCGTGTTTTATTGAGGAAAATAATTGGGGGGAGTGTGAGGAGTGTGAGGGAGGTGAGTGTGAGGGAGGGTGGGTATGTGAGTGAGGGAATAGGGGGAAGTTAGGGAGAAGACTGGATGATAGTGGGAGATGTGAGGGAAGAGAAAGAAATTAGAGCAGCGAGGGAGAATACTGTGAGGGAAAACAGTGAGGGATGTGGGAGAAAAGCACGAGGATAAAGAGAGATTTGAGAGATGACAATAACAGTGGTACAACGAGAAAGGAGAGGAATAAGGAATAAATGAGGGAGAAAATTGTTTATGATGAGTATATGTAAAATGAGTATATGTAAAATGAGTATGCTTAGAATGACTATTTGTTGTTTAGAATGAATATAAGATGAACAAGTGTAGACTGTTACAATGAGAAATAGAGGAAAATACGAGGAGAGCAGGGAGAAAGTGTGGGAATATGTTAGGACGAGTATGATGAGTGAGTGTAGGGAGATAAGAAAGGTAAGAAAGGATGAAAACAAAGAGGAGGAAAATGTGTGGGAATGTACTGTATATGTGATTTAGTAGTATTAGTAGTATTAGTAGTATAGATTAGTAGTAGCACGGTTGGTCTTAGTACTAGTGCGCTAATACATAAACTGAGTGCTTAGTTGTGGCAGTAGACATGTTAAGTCTGATTTATATTCTTCTTTGAATTACCGCAATAGGCACTAGTAGAATACACCATACTGTGTTACTCTCTACTGCTTTATCAGTATCAATAGAGAAAGGCACATCGTTTCACCAGTAACAGTAATGTAATCGAAAGATAGTAATAAAATAGACTATTGTGGCATGGGTGCAAATTGCCAGAAATCTGTCTACAGTATGCAGATTATGGAAGTACTTAAGAAGAGGAGTTCCAATTGGAGACTTCACAAGCCGCTACTAAACAAACAAGAACTTCTTGAGTTAACGTAACTAACGGGCTTCATGTACCAAATACGAAAATTAAAGAGATCATCCCACAAATAGTGGACTGCTACAGCAACTTGTTCATTCCAACCAAGATTACAATTACGAAGTAACATATACTAAAATGTTAGTCATATCAACCCTCTTGTATAGCAATTTACATCTGTAACATATCTCAGATAGTAGGTAGTGGCGATCCGATGCAACCCTAGTTGACTGTAGTAATGCAGTTTTGTAATTGCTTCGTAATTCCGGCGAGGCCTCAGGAACGACTAAGAGTAACACCCTTGTAGAGTGGGATGATCGTGAAATCTCTGGCTCGCTCATTATGCGAAGCTTCTTATTAATTAATTCCTATCAGCGTCTAATATCCTTGTCGTTGTTATATTCTGTTTTAACGCATGTTCTAAACAGCGGCGCAGGGCAATCCACTATGTAACTGATACACTTAACTGCCTCAGTACGAGAAAACTCTCCAAAACTCTTTGAAACACTTCCGCCCTTTCCTAACTCATTCGTCAATAATAACCAATCACACACATAACAAACGCTAACATTACCTAGGCTGTCACTCTTGGCTACCTCGAGTACCCTTACTGTCACTGTCACTGTCACCGTCACCGTCACCGTCACCGTCACCGTCACCCTACAACATACACATCACAATTGACATCCCAAGGAAATATATCATGACATAAATGACAGGCTGCGAAAAGAAACAAAAAAGAAACGCTCCTCATCGTTAACTTTTGCACCTATTGAAAACAGATATTAACAGTGGAGGGGTCTCGGTAGTATAAGCGTGGCTCGTATTTCTCCCTCGCTATTCGCTAGTCTTCCCGCTGATTTGCCCGTAGCTTACCCGCGTCGCTGCCCTGTCTCATCGAGTCTGCTCATTTGTCACTCTGTGACTCTTTCCTATTTGTGAGCTGACCACAAGATACTACCATGTCTTCATAGAGTGATTTCTCTCTCTACTACGTGACCACAACGCAGCAACCCACCTAAAATGGAAATGCGGATTCCCGTGCGACATTTTCCTTCCAGCGACATCTTTTTTCAGCCCTTCCGAGCACCTCAGGGCGATAGCAACATAACGACTACCGAAGGGCTTAACACCAGAGCCGACAACCAGACGAGGACACATCGACTCAGAATCATGATTGATGTTTGGACAATTCCTAGGTATTAAAGTACCTCCTGACATATCGTCAGTGCCACTTGACTTAAGGAGGGTTAGCATTTAGCCACTCCGGACGGAATCTCTTTTTCTTTTCCTCTATTTTGCTTCCTCTGGCCCACGGCTCCCACCAACTTTCCAAATTGGACTTAATATCCGAAATACATCCGTGCCGCAATAGTATTACCGTCATCGTTCCTCTTCTATCCGCCACCGGTGTTCCAACTGCCAGCACCCGGGTTTTTCCTTAGCTCTCATTATCACACGACATTCTCTCGCCTGACCTACCACTGAACTGAAATATGCTAAACCGCGAAGACTTCCCCGGTGTTGTTTGAAAAAAGTCTTCCATCTCGCTGGGATACTCACTCACTGACAACTTAGTTGTAGGTTACCTACTGAATTTTCTCTGGCATGCTCGCTGTCATTGTCTCGGTAATCTCACTAATTGTACTCTCATCTACTCACTCACCCACTAACCCATCGTCCACTCACCTTACTCAAGGACTCTTACTCGCCCACCTACTCACCCACTTCTTCACCCACTTACTCACCCACCCACACTCTCTAATATCTCTCCCTCCACCCTCCTCCCTCCGCCCTTCACCCAGAAAATGTCTGTCCCACCGCCGCTTCGCTTGACACAGGGCCTATGAAATATTTCACTATTAATATTAATATTAGTACTATATTAATTAATACTAATATTAATTCTGTACTGTATTGTACTGTATTAACTTAATATTTAGTGTCACTTGGATTAATTTATTTAATTTATTTATTTGTCTGTTGGTGAGTAACTCTTCACTTGTTCCGTTCTTTTGTTCTTTCGTTCTTTGTCCTTTGTCGTTTGTTAATCAGTGCACATACTTTGGTTGTTAGTCTTGTAATCTTTGCTACTATCCGATTCTATACTCTGGTATCTGTCCTCACGCCATACATACCTTCTTCGCACCCGTCCGTATCACAGCCTTCCGTCTCTGATACCCCCACTACCAGAAACCGTCTTCCCGTTCACTGGCGTCGTAAATTACCGCTGATACTCCGCATTTTCTCATATCGTTCGCACAGCGAATCACATTGAACACCACATCAAGATAGCAAGTATCTCCACCCTGAGTATCAGATCGCTCAAGAGAAGACTACCACCGTGAACCTACAACCCACAAGACCCCGGATTTCAATTTTCGTCGTTGTAACTGGCCTGCTCGCTGAAATACTCCGTCTTGTTGTCGTAGAAGTACTCCTTCGCAAAAGTTATCAGTCAGAACAGTCCATCTCCGGTAGATACGATTTAAAGAACCCGCTAAGTTCACTCAGTTCACTTAGGTTTGTCCCAAATTACACGGGAATCCAATCAGTCTGATAAAACCTTGCTTTTGTCTTCATCATAAGCCTAAGCGCTCCGACCATTCCCTTCCTATTTATTGAATTGTTTGCAACATAGAATCCATTGCTTACAGAAATCGTATCCTTGACTGTTTGTAACTCCCAAACCAACAACCTCCCCACAAATCCATATTCATAATCACACACATACAAGATGCCCGTTTACTCCATCTCTCATGTTGAAAACGTTCGTGTCTGCGTGGTAATGGTTGGTCTTCCAGCTCGTGGAAAGTCGCTTATTGCTCAGAAGATTGTTCGTTATCTCCTGTGGCTCTCAATCAAGTCTAAATGCTTTAATGTGGGCAACTACAGAAGAGAAATTGCATCTGATGTCGTGGTTAATGCCGAATTCTTTGACCCAAGAAATGAAGAAGGTCTAAAGACTCGTAAGGAGGCTGTCAATAGAGCAATTACCGACATGATGAATTGGTTCCTGGAAGAAAACGGTGTCGTTGGTATCTTAGATGCTACGAACTCCACCAAAGCGAGAAGAGATCGTATTCTTAAACTCTGTAGAGAAAACTCTATCGAGCCTATGTTCTTGGAGAGTTATTGTGATGACCAAGACTTGATCTTGCAGAACATAATTGATGTCAAGACGACATCGCCAGATTATATCGACACAAGCAATGAGTTTGCGACAGATGACTTCTTGAAGCGGATTAGTTACTATGAAGAGATTTACGAAACAATGGACACCAAGTCTGACAGTGATTTGACATTCATTAAGCTTGTCAATGTCAACTCTCAGATCATCTTGAATCGGATCGAGTCGTACTTAGAGAGTCGTATTGTATACTATGTCATGAACTTACATATCAAACCCCGTTGCATTTATCTCTCCAGACACGGAGAGTCGGAATACAACTTAACAGGACAGATCGGAGGTGATTCAAATCTTTCCGAGCGTGGTTGGAAATACGCCAAGAAGCTCCCTGAACTCGTATTAAAGTCTCTCGGAGAGGAAAACAAGCACACAAACTTGACAGTATGGACATCTACCTTGAAAAGAACTCAACAGACATCATCATTCTTACCTTATAAGCGTAAACTCCAATGGAAAGCATTGGACGAACTTGATGCTGGTGAATGTGATGGTATGACTTACGAAGAAATCGAGCAGAATTTCCCAGAAGATTTCAAAGCAAGAGATGATGATAAATACGAGTACAGATACAGAGGAGGAGAGAGTTACAGAGACATCGTGATCAGACTCGAGCCTATCATTATGGAGCTTGAGAGACAGGAAAATATCCTTATCATCACTCATCAAGCGGTGCTAAGATGTCTCTATGCTTATTTCATGAACATCCCCCAAGAGGAAAGTCCATGGATGTCTATTCCATTACACACTTTGATCAAACTCGAGCCAAGAGCATATCTGACGTTAGTCAGTCGTATGAAAGCCGACATTCCTGCTGTTAGCACGTACAAGGAGAAGGGTACGTCACAGTTGGGAGAGTTCGCATCAGGTACAGGTATTTCGAAGAGTAGAGATTTGATCAGAGATAGTGAATTGGTTACTCCTAAGTAAGCCAACAGTGGATTTCTACGTCACGTTCAGAAGGTGTCAACTTCATCAAATCTATAATGACAGGATTAGATCAAATTTCAGTTCATTGTTGGCATTTTTATTTATCGCATAGAGCAAATTTATGTACATAAAGAATCAATATATAAATACGTGCAAGGTGAACTAATGTAGAGTCTCCTCGGCATACCACAATGTGTGCTAAAATTCAAATCATATTGTCTATTGAACAAAGATCAACTATGATAATTTACAAATACAACCAAACATGGATGAGGCCAATAAGCTCAAATATCATCAATTTAGTATATTAAATGAACAAAACTAGTAGTGACGTAGTTATGGAAACTCCTCTTCCTGGTAACGGAAAAGTATATCAAAAGGTATTGAAACAAGGACATAATGAGCTATGTCAGGAAAATAATGCAGTATGGAAAAATAGGTATATTACAGTTCGGAGGCCGTGTAAATTCTAAGAAGCCGGAATGTACAGATCACCAAGCACTCGATCTATTCGAGTGTAAGACTTCACAAAACTGTCTACATCGAACCAGCATTTACGTATCTCTTTGCTTGCTCTTTAACCTTTTTCTCGTACAACGCCTTATCTTTCATGAACGCCTTCCATGCTGGTTCTTGTGCTGGAGAATCTGGATTGGGCGTATCCAAAAGTTCTTGTATTCCCAAAACAATCTGTTTCAATGTTATGGCTGGTCTCCAGTCCTGTTCTTCGTTTAAGATCGATAAACAGATGGTTCCGCTGGGATAAACATTTGGATGGTAGAAGTTGGCTGGAAACTTGACCTTTGGTGGCTTCGATGGGTATTCTTCGGGGAAAGTGATGGTTATAGGATACACTGCATCAGACCACAATGTTCCCGCCTTTCCAGGTATACCAGCTGTCCATTGTGTCAAATCCAACGAGCCATCTTGTCCTTTGGCTGGTTTGGCGTAGAACCCAAAAGGATGGTCCTTTCTCCACTGTTTTCTTTCCTCTTGTAACCGCGTTTTGCAGAGCGACATGTCAGGTGAATATTTGGGTTTTCTTTTAGTCGACTAGTTGGTAGTGTGCCGTTGTAACCGTTGTGAAGCAGCTTCAAATGGTAAAGAACACGATGATTAAACCGTTATCATAAGCATTTGAAAGATTGACTTTTCAGATAGCTATGGCCCGGTACGCGCACGACCGGTGATTTTGGCTGAAGCAGTTTAGCCGTGGATGGGAGGAGGGTAGAAGAGTGATTGTAGTGTGATGGAGATTTTATTGATGGAAGAGAAGGAGGCAGAGGAGATGGAGTGGTATGGAGTAGTGATATATAGGAGTTGGGGCGGTTTTAAGAGAATTTTTAGAAATTTTTTTGGGGGTGCAATTCGTTGCCCTTCGTTAATGAGTAGCTTTGGATTACGTTGATCGACTGCAAATTGATTTTGTATGGCGGTTTGGTGAGAGTGGGAGAGAGTGGGAGATAAAGTGTGGTGGATGGCAGGGATAAAATACTAGCAAGATATGCTATTATGATTTATATCTCTTAGCTGGAGAATTTGTATTGGAGCCAAGGCCAATATGTTAAAAGAGCGATCTTCTGTTGTGAGTTAATGTGAATGTTGAGTATAGCTGGAGTATGGAGCATAACTTATATAGCCTGTCGCTGTTTCTTGTATATACTTGGAGTGAAGCTATTTTAGTATAAATTTCGCATAACCTGCTGGAGTGTAACTTGAGAATAACTATAGTATAGCTAGTCGGAGTGTCCTTCTGGTATAGCTTACTGGAGAATACTTCAACATCTGAGAGACCACCATTTCCTATTTTTGGCTAATAACTGCGAAAATCATTAAAATTTGCAGCCGTTCATGATGATATCAAGACAACAACAGAGTCGGTTTCTCCTTAGAATACGATTTCAAAACTTATGACACTAATTTTAAACCTAGTTCATTATGATACTTTTTTTCCCCTACCAGGAATACCTATACTGCTTATACTTTTTATAATCCATTACTTTGACCATATAACATATATATATAGACAGCCTCCACTACAATCACCATCACATACTCCTTCAATAACTACTATTTTTTTTTTTTTTTTTCATTTTCATTTTTTATATTAATCTTTTCAAATTGCCTATAACATACCAACATCAGACCTAATCTACATCCTATCTATTATCTATCCATATAACAAACCACATCATATCCTTCCTTCCCCCCAAACACTCCCAACAATCACAATCTGGCAATAAAAAGCCTTATGGACTAGATGTGTTTCCTGCAGGACGGCTCCACAAGCTTCATTTCTTCAAAATGCTGCCAAATTGAAAGAAAGTAATGAATGATTGTTCTTTAGTGTTAAGTCGTCATTGTAGTGCAATTGTAGTCATGGCGTCAGAAATTGAAACTCCCAACGACTATGGTAACGATCTTTTTGTGGAACCTACCACGAGATCGGGTTACACGCCCAACATCGACGAACAGAATGAGTTGTTCTTGAAAGAACTCTTGGAACCTTCAAATGAACTCTCATGGGATATACTAAAAATGGTAGAAGACGTACCGAAAGTGCTGAAAAACGACATTTACAAGCAGCTCTTGTCATTCCCGGAAAGAATCACTAGAACAGAATTTCGCTTGGAAAGAAACGCCTTCTCTGGCGCCGTCGAAGGATACAAGGAAGAACTCCGAATCGATGATCTCGACAATGCCACTGCAGGCAATTCCATGTCAATTAATAGAAAATATACATCCAAGAACGAGTCGTTTCGTGGAGATTCGTCCTTTTTGCCGTTTCGTCCAGGTGGCTTAATTGGAGAAACAACTAAAGAAGAGAAGAAAGAAGCGGAAACTTTGCACAGAGATGAACATGGATTGTACGATCACCCCCCTGGTCTTTCAAGGGGATTGAAAGTTGTATATGATGAAGAAAATGATGCCATCAATAGTTTAGATGTCGACGACGTGGATCAGGATGATGAGCACGATATAATACTTTCTGAACATAAGATAGATGTCGAAGGAAGGCAGCATCATGTAGTTGGAAATGTGCCATTTTCAGCTAAAGAAGTCGAGGGTCTTGTTCCCACTGACTTTAAGGCAATGCAGAGGAAAGCAGAAGGAAAGAAGAAAAAGAAGAAGCAAGAAGTATGGGCTCATGTTGTGGAATTGGACCATAAGATCGAAAACTTTGAAGAAATGGTTCCACATTTGGCAAGAACTTGGCCCTTCGAGTTGGATACTTTCCAGAAAGAAGCTGTCTTCCATTTGGAAAATGGTGATTCTGTCTTTGTCGCTGCTCACACTTCCGCCGGTAAAACAGTAGTTGCAGAATACGCAATTGCGATGGCTAACAGAAATATGACCAAAACAATATATACGTCGCCTATTAAGGCGTTGTCCAACCAGAAGTTCAGAGATTTTAAAGAAACCTTCAAAGAAGTTGACGTCGGGTTAATCACCGGTGATGTTCAAATCAATCCAGAAGCTAACTGCTTGATTATGACCACGGAAATCTTGAGATCAATGTTATATAGAGGCGCTGATATAATACGTGATGTTGAGTTTGTCATCTTTGATGAAGTTCATTACGTCAATGATATAGACCGTGGTGTAGTATGGGAAGAAGTGATTATCATGTTACCTGATCATATCAAATTCATCCTCTTATCTGCTACAGTCCCAAATACCTTCGAATTCGCCAATTGGGTGGGAAGAACAAAACAGAAGGACATATATGTGATATCAACACCCAAGAGACCTGTTCCACTAGAAATATTTATCTCAGCTAAAGACGAAATGTTTAAGGTCGTGGATGCACTGAGAAAGTTTGATGAAAACGAATTCAAGAAGCATAAGGAATTCCTTGAAAAAGGTAGCAAAAAAGCTGGTCCACCGAAAACTACCATGGGATCAGGAAGTCGCGGAGGTCCAGGAGGTTCAGCTAGAGGAGGAAATAGAGGTGGTGGTCGTGGAGGAAGAGGCGGCCAAGGTGGTATAGGTGGCAGCAGGGGCGGTCAAGGAGGTGGAAGAGGAAATCTCACTGTTAGACCTGGTGGACGTGCAAACTTTGCCACAGACGGCCCCAACAAAAATACCTGGCTTTCCCTAGTACAATATCTCAAGAAGTCAAATTTACTTCCTGCTGTTGTTTTCGTGTTCTCAAAGAAGAAATGTGAGATGTACGCAGACTCATTGAGTAGTGTTGACTTTTGTACTGCCAGAGAAAAATCCGAAGTTCATATGTTTATCGATAGAGCAGTATCCAGATTGAGGAAAGAAGATAGAGAACTTCCACAAATTCTTAAGATTAGAGAAATGTTGAGCAGAGGAATTGCGGTTCACCATGGTGGATTATTGCCAATTGTAAAGGAGTGTATCGAAATTCTTTTTGCTAAATCATTAGTGAAAGTTTTGTTCGCTACAGAAACATTTGCCATGGGTTTGAACTTGCCCACAAGAACAGTTATTTTCAGCTCAATGAGAAAGCACGATGGACGTGGCTTTAGAAATTTATTGCCTGGTGAATTTACTCAAATGTCTGGAAGAGCAGGCAGAAGAGGATTGGATCCCACTGGTACGGTCATAATTATGGCATACAATGATCCAATTTCTCCTCTAGATTTCAAAGAAGTCACTCTAGGAACTCCAACCAAGTTACAATCACAGTTCAGACTTACTTACAATATGATTTTGAATCTCTTGAGAATTGAGGCATTAAGAGTCGAAGAGATGATCAAGCATTCCTTCAGTGAAAACTCAACCCAAGTACTCATGCCAGAGAATCAGAAGAAGATTGAGCACTTGTCTACTAGATTAAGTCGCCTAACAATATCTGATTGTAAGGATTGTGGAATGGAAGGCGTAGACGAGACTTTCCAATTGATGAAACAATATGAAGAAGTATATGGAAAATGCATTGTTGCCATGCATTCCTTAGATTCGGCTTTCCTTAAATTCCAACTTTTGAAGACAGGTAGACTGGTCAGCTATAGAGACAAAAACGATATCTTAAGAATCGGTTTCATAGTCAGATCCGATAGTGCCAATAGCGCAATAGTGGTCATTACCTTTAACCATGGCAAAGAATACGAAAACGACTGTGAAAAATACAAGATGCCTTTCCTTCCAATTCATGCCTACTCCTATAAACACTTTAAGAAGATTAAGTACGAGGAAGGTTTACGGGTTGAATCAGTTCCGTATGAAAAAATTGGATTTATTTGCAAGTATGCTATAAAAACATCGATCTTGAAAGTATTGGAAAATGATACGAGAACAATCAGAGAGTTTGGCGAGCAAGTCAAGCTTCTTCTCCATTTCCAAAATGAGATGGAGGAATTAGCTTTTAGTGAAACGGGCCATATTACATTGCATGAACTAGTTACCGAAAAGGCAAGTATTCTTAAGAAATTGAAGGAGTCCACTGCCTTCTATTGTCCTAATTTCAAGCAGCACTTCAAAGAAATTAACAACAAGGATTCCATTGAAAAGGAAATTGCCAAAATACAGAGAATGATCTCTGACGAGAACCTAGACTTGCTTCCTGACTACGAGCAACGTTTGGAGGTTTTGAGGGATTTGGGCTATATTGATAAACACAACAACGTTGTCTTAAAGGGTAGAGTTGCCTGCGAAGTCAACTCTGGGTGGGAACTAATGGTGACAGAATTGGTGTTGGATAACTTCCTTGGAGACTTCGAACCTGAAGAGATTGTGGCATTGCTCTCTTGTTTTGTCTATGAAGGTAGAACAAACGAAGAAGAGCCTCCTTTGCTAACTCCGCGTTTGGAGAAGGGTAAAGAAAGAATTTTGCATTTTGCATCAAAGCTTTTCAAAATATATGGTGAAAAGCTGGTTATCATGACATCGGAAGAGGAGGAATTTTTGGAGAGAAAGAGATTTGCATTGACGAATGTTGTATATGAATGGGCCAGGGGCCTTTCATTCAACGAAATCATGCAGATCAGTTCAGAGGCCGAAGGAACAATTGTCAGAGTGATCACAAGACTTGACGAGATTTGCCGTGAAGTGAAGAATGCCGCCTTGATTGTCGGTGATTCAACATTGCATGCAAAGATGGGAGAAGCACAGGAAAGAATTAAAAGAGACATCGTTTTCTGTGCATCTTTATACTTGTAATTTGTGTTTTTGTATCTAGATGATTATCGCCAAGTTCAAAGGTGTGTCTATTATAGTTTAAATATGTACATGAATAGTAAAAGGTTACAATAAATACAATAATGCTATCATTTAAATATTGGGCTTACAGTCTTGTCAATGTCTCTGACGTTAAATTGATCATGCCCAATCTACCGTTGATAATCTTTCCAAGTAGAACTTTGTCGCGGACTTCGTTCTTATTGAATTTCATGGTAAGTAGCCCAATCAAAGTATATAGGCTACCAATGCAAGTTTGCTCTAGGATAGTGTTCTTTGTTTCCGTTAACAAATGCTCTTCCGTTATTGCCCCCCATTTCATGGCACCTCTGTAAGGCAAGATGGCTGTGAAGAGCAAGTTCCTCTTCATGAATTCAGGGATGATTTCTCTTTCATTATCGAAAAAATCTAAACTATCAAATATTTCGTTTGTAGGTGATGAAAGGTACCTTTCATTCATAAAAACTGTTTCGATATCCAAATGCGTTCGTAGTATGATTTTTCCAAGTGCTCTCAACCTCTCTGTCTCAATGAGAACCGTCTGGCTGGGGAATGTTGCATTCTTGCTTTCGAGATGATTCTCCTCTGGTGTAGTCTTTGCCGTTTGCTGCTGCCGTATATCTAAATGAAAGTTGGAAAGTCCACATATAATCGCTATTTTCTCCTTAAGCAGTAAAGGGAACTCGATTCCCACGAAATTCTGGATCTTCTCCGTCCTTGGAGAGATTGTAGCCTCAAAGTCTCGATCCTGATCGAGTGCATTCAATATTGAGGTATTTCCGATACTGTGTCTTTCGAAGCAGTTTGATTGGAAATCTCGTACGGATCTCGTATATAGCGAAGGTTTCATTCCCTCGTATGTCACCCGTCGTGACGAGTTCAGTTTGGCGTTGCCAAGGTAGAGATCGGTTACCAGCACTATATTCTCATTGGCTATATTAGAAGTACCAAAAGAAGCCTTTAAGCCATCAAGAAAGCACAGACATAGTCGCCTACCAGAGCTTTTCGAAAATAAATTTGATTTCCGAAACATTCTATGACTCTAATTCACCATTTCTCTCCTTGAACATGTACTACCTTTCTTCCTAGTAAAGAACACACTGAAAGATGAACTATATAACTTTCATTAAAATGCTTCTTCCAAAAGAATTATTCAAATTCTGATGCCGGCAAATGGTAGCGCCACAAAATTTATTGACTCATCACATGATTTATCATGTGATTCCCATCTCAAAGTTCCAATAAATTTATGTTAAATGAAGCTGTAAAATATGGGTTTGAATACCATTAAACAGTGGTTATAAAGTCGGTTAAGGTTTGCTTGGTTCTCTAATACTGTTGGATACAAAGATGTCGTCTAAACTGACTTCATCGAAATCAAAAAAGCAAGCAGGAACGCCTACTCCTGCGGAAGCACCAACATCAAAGAAAATCAAGATACCAAAAGCATTCATCGTACGACCAAACCAGAGTAGTACGCCTAAAAACACTATCAAAGCTTATGTAAATAGTGAAATATTTCAAGCTCTTGAGTTCTCTAATGGCCAGACTGTGTTTATTGCGAAATCTGACAGCGGAGCAGCTGGTGTAGTGGCCACAATCCATTCCGATGATAACATTATCGACAAGAATGTCATAACAATTTCATCTAATTTAAGAAATTTGGGTGGAATTCTCCTCGGAGATCGTGTACAGTTCACCAAGTATGCTAGACAGCCAGAATATGCCAAATCTGTATCAGTTTTCGTGCCAGATAATACTGACGATCAATTGGCAGAACTGACATCGAAGACTATACAAAAGACCTTGGATGACATTGGAATCATATTTCCAGGGTTCAGAATAACCGTAGCATTACCAAATGATTCTGAAGAGAAAGTACAGACAGAGATTGTTATAACAGATATAAATGAAGAAGAGTCAATAGAAGAAGCATTGAAGAAATTGAGTATCAGCAATGGCCAAGATGAATTGGATGATTCAATTGGGCAGATAGAAACAGTTTCACCAGCATATTTGTTCCAAAGAGGCAAAACTACAATCCAAAAGAGCATTATAGCTATACCATCGCGTTCGAAATATCCTCAGTTGCCCCAAACTTTCAATTACTCACAAGTGGGGGGTCTTTCTAAACAAATTGCATTACTTCAATCTACGGTTGAATTACCATTGCAGAATCCTAAGCTCTTCTCTGATTTTGGAATTTCTCCTCCTCGTGGTATACTCTTGCATGGACCACCAGGTACTGGAAAAACCATGCTTTTGAGATGTGTCGCTAATGAGACAAATGCACATATTCTTACTGTGAATGGTCCTTCCATTGTATCGAAGTACTTGGGAGAGACGGAGAATGCCATAAGAGATATATTCATAGAAGCAAGAAAGTATCAACCTTCCATTATTTTTATGGATGAAATCGACTCGTTAGTACCCAGCCGTAACTCTGACGATAGTGGAGAGACAGAGTCCAGAGTCGTAGCAACATTATTAACCATGATGGATGGTATGGGAGATACAGGAAGAATAGTAGTGGTTGGTGCCACGAACCGTCCAAACCAGATTGATTCAGCTTTGAGAAGACCTGGCAGATTTGACCAGGAAGTTGAGATAGGAATTCCCGATGTTGAAGCAAGAACCGAGATCTTGCTAAAGCAATTTGAAAAGATGAATACTTCCAAATGCGAGCTCTCTAAAGAAGATATAACTAATGTTGCCGCAAAAACTCATGGTTATGTTGGAGCAGATCTTACGGCTTTATGCAGAGAGGCTGTTATGAAGGCTATCAACAGAGGCTTGAAGTCAGGAATACCACAGGACCTGTTGAAGGTAACTCTTGACGATTTACTCCATGCTTTACCAGATATCAGGCCTTCTGCTATGAGGGAAATCTTTTTGGAAATGCCAAAAGTTTACTGGTCTGATATTGGTGGCCAGCACGAATTGAAGAAAAAGCTAACAGAAGTTGTTCAATTGCCTCTTGAAGCTGCGCAAACGTTTAAAGCCTTGGGAGTTCTGGCCCCGAAGGGTGTATTACTTTATGGCCCTCCTGGCTGCTCTAAGACATTGACCGCCAAGGCATTGGCTACTGAATCAGGATTAAACTTCTTGGCTATCAAGGGGCCGGAGATTTTCAACAAATACGTCGGAGAGTCCGAAAGAACCATCCGTGAGATCTTCAGAAAAGCTAGAGCTGCATCTCCTTCTATCATTTTCTTTGACGAAATAGATGCTATATCTGGTGATCGTGATTCTGCTAGCACCTCCGCTTCTCAACATGTTTTAACCTCGCTATTAAATGAGATTGACGGTGTAGAGGAGTTGAAAGGCGTAGTCATTGTTGCAGCCACCAATAAACCAACCGAAATTGACCCAGCTTTATTGAGACCTGGTCGTTTGGATCGACACATATACGTGGCTCCCCCTGATTACGAGGCAAGATTGCAAATATTAACAAACGGAAGTAAAAAATTCAACCTTGTTGATGAAGATGTGGACTTGAAAGGACTCGCTGAGTTGACAGATGGATGTTCTGGAGCCGAAGTGGCATTGTTGTGCCAAGAGGCTGGTCTCGCTGCAGTAATGGAGGATAAAGAGGCTGTTAAAGTTGAGAAGAGACATTTCGAACATGCTTTGAAGGGTATTTCGAGAGGAATTACACCAGAAATGCTTAATTACTACGAGGAGTTTTCTGGCAGAAGTGGCTTGAGTATGTAACACATAGGTAATAACCAAAATAGAAGAAATAGCATAAGGACAATTAGTTAGACTCCATCGGGTTAAATTGTCAGGGATAGAAAAGTTTTACAAAGGAGCAATATATATAATTATTAAATTACTATTATTAAAGACTATTAAGAATGAGCTCGCACCTATAGAGGGCGATTAGGTATTAGCTATGGGCGAGCTGCTTACATGGTGTGAAGGAATAAATTATTAAGATACGACGTTTAGGCGTCGTTCCGACAGAATAGAACCTTTTTGAACTGTCTATCCAGACTGGATTATCGAGACTTCTTTGTCTCTTCTTCGCTGCTTTCATCATCTGTCTCCCCTTCGGACTCCTCTTCATCATCACTTCTATCGTCCTTGGCAGCGCTGCCTTGTACGAATCTCCATAAGATTCGTAAGATTAAGTACAACCAGTAAAGATTAATTAGCTGTAATGTACCAAGCAAGAAGAAAACGATTGGCTGTGAGATGTAACACTTGTACTGCTGGGTGACCCAGTTGAGTTCCCATGCACCAACTGTACGGAACTCGGTCAAAATAGACCACAAGATACGTAAGTTGACCCAGTGCCTCAAGTAGATCCATGAAATCACAAAAAAGACAAAAATAGGACCAGTAAATTCTGAGTCTAAATAGTTTGAAGTCTTTGCAATAGCAAAGAAGAAATCAGAAATGTCCATAGTAAGGAAGACTTCCAAGCCCATCCATGTGAAATGAAAACGATACGAACACCAAATCAAGGCGATAGTAACGATGTGATGGAGGACCAAAGCCTGGTAATCCTTGCGGGGTTTTTCCAACTGCAATATCATAACAAGAGCCTGTTGTGACCAAAACGATGCCTGTCCCAAGTAATAGATCTTGAACCAGAAGTCGTGGGTATAATGAGGGTAGTCGAGGTAGAAAGGAGTGGTTTCAAACCACCAAAGTGGCAAGCCATGCATGATCCACAAACCAAGAGGTCCCGAGATACCGTAGTAGAATATGGCATAGCATTGTTCCATGAATCTCTTGATCTTACCTTCATTTTTGATACCTACTGACTTGGCAATGGGCCTGAAAACACAGATCATCATGAACTCACGTAAGAACGTGAAGAAGATGGCGTAATAGGCCACGAAGAAGAAATCGTTTCTTCCCTTACCATACTGGTCAGTTCCTGGAATTTTATACGATGGAACCACGAACTTCTTCAATACCCTGTGCAGAAGTGAGTTTGGGTCTGACAAGAAGTACAATGAATAAGACGCTAATAAGATCCAAAGCGGGATGATCCAGGTATGTCTATAGGTCAATTCTCTGAAAGCAATAGCGATTTTTTTAGCAATATCCGAGTCTGAACGAGATTCTGTTCTTAAGGCGACAATTCTAGCGTCTGACAATGCTCTCAGCCGTCTTGTAGTGGGCATTGTTGAAAGTGCTGGGGACATGATATCAGGCCCTGGGATTTGGCCCATGACGGAACCGTGACGGCTTCGGCCGTGCAAATGCAGCAGCAGCAGTGACTCGGGCGAAGACATGATAATATTTGGAGTTAACCCTCTTACCGATCTATAGCTTTGTTAAGTATTTCAATTAGCTTTCTACCAACCGACACCTGGGAAAGAAGCAGTAGTATGATTATTTAAGTTAAAACCTCTGTTGCTAATGAAATCTGTCGCTAAAATAAAGAGGCAGAGTACTGCCGAATTAAGCTGCGAAAAATGGAAATAGTGACAGAACATCGCGGCAACAAATGTCAACATGACGAGAAAATAACGGTTGTTCGAGAAAAAATAGGGGGAGTCATCGCGAGTCATTATAAAATATAGGAATCGAGTAAAGTCATGGAAATATGCGAAATGTAGGTAAAACATAGGGGTAAATTCGTGGTAAGAAAGGTGAGAAAAAGGTGAGAAAATGGCGAGAAAAATTTGAGGATTTAGGGGCAGAAATGGGTATGTTGGGAGAGAGAAAAACTGGGGCTAATTAGGCTGCAAAAGGAGATTAGTTGGGTAGGAATGGGTTATTTAAATTGGGTTTTAATTCCGTTCAAGAGTACAAAACGAAGTTCCTTGGTAATCAAAAATACCGAAGAAGTGTTCAACGTTTCTTACAATTAATTTGTTTATTGGGAAGGTAAATTTCCACGGATTACAGTATCTGTGGTAGCTGTGGGCCCACCTCTACTGTGTATTGTTAGTATATCCTCGGTAAAACTATACCTCGCTATGGTTACCGTGTTGCTGGGGCCAGAAAGAGTTGCAATTACGAGATCCGAATTGGGTGCTTTTTGACAGAGAGAGGCATGGGATCTTTTGCAATCTAGATACGATTGCAAATGAATGTGTTTATGTCATCGGAGTTATCGATAATTTAGACCAGAAGGAAGTTGTAGAATTCACATTTAACAGTTATGGAATTCACAGTTAACTATTTTACATTTCCATCTTGTTTCTCATGAAAGATTAGAATAACATTAATATTATTAAATAGAGATTTTACAGAATAACCATATCGGCAAAAAATCAATACTATATCGAATTTCAGTCGATATCATGCTTTTGATAGTACACTCATTCTTCAACAAAACTTTAAAGAGCAAGCTGTACTTGGCCATCCGATGTGTAATGTGTATAAATAAGCTAATCAAATGAAATCAGCAACATCGAGCTGCTGTACCATAGTAGTCTGTTTATTGCTGCTTGCAGCCCTCCTCTAATTCCTTCTCGAAATTTTCAGGGAGGTCCTTGTCGTTGAAAGCAAATGGATCGTTCTTTCCACCTCCAAGACCCCCAAGACTGCCCAAACCTGGAATTTCTCCAGCTTCACCCACTAACTCAGATGGTGGCTGGCCCATCTCTTGCAACGACTCCAATAAAGTATTCACCTTCTCTCTTTTATCTTTTTGGTCGTCAGAATAGCCTGGAGCATCGAACACAGCCAAGATCTCACTAGTGATCTCGTATTGCTTAGTGTATTGAGTATACTGGAAATCCGATATCACGCCCTTCTTCTCCTTCAAGTAATCAGGAAGCTTAGAGTTAAGGTCCTTAATTGGCTCGTATAACACTTCTTTGGTAGACAATTGTTCTAACATGTCGACCAATAACTTAGACATATCCATGTCACCACCCTCACCGGCTCCACCCATGCCAGCTAATAATTGGGACAACATGTCTTCTGGATTAGCACTGGATGGATCGTTCTTAATCTTTTCATCGACAGTATCACCCGATTTCTTCAAACGTTCCATGGTTTCCTTCATGACATATTCGAAGTTGTAAGGCTTTTTTGCCTCAGCTTCGGCTTCTTCTCTGTGGTTCAATTCGAATTGTTTGACCAAGTCGGCAAATTGATCCTTAGTTTCTGGATCGGATATATTCAAGTCTTTGATCAATTCCTCGATGTTATTCTTGAACTCGTCGTCAAGAGGAGCATCAGGCTTAGGAGCAGAAGCATTTGCTGCTTCCTTGCCAGTGGTAGAGCCAGCGGCATCGGTGACAATTCCAGATCCTGGAGGTTTGTTCAACACATCGTCAGCGAAGTCATCCAAAAGATCGTCTAAGTCATCCAAGTCGTCATCTTTGGATGATGGAACGACTGGAGCAGCAACTTTGGCTTCGGTTGGCTCAGTTGCTTTGACTGGCTCAGCTGGTTTGACTGCATCAACAGACTTGGTTGTAGTAGCAGTTGCTGAAGGGGTTTCCACGCAGTTGATCTCCACTGGAGCCGGAGTCTTATCTTGGGCTATGGTTTCTTTGATATCGGACATTGTGTTGTGAAGTGGATATCTGAGTGATTATTAAATTGATATTGTGACAGGTCACTTTCTTGTGTTAATGAAAAAGATGGTAGATTATAGATACTGGATCTGATTGTCTATAGCGGGTAAAGTACTGAATACCACTGAGTACTGTTATATAGTTGTGTGATATTTGAATGATTCACTGTAAATACTTTGATTATTCAGTCAACGGCTATTGATCGGTAAAAGAGCAAGTGGCAGTGAAGATAATGAAGCAAAAGAAAGTGAAAAATGATATTAAAAATCAAAGGAAATAAAAATTCAAATGAAAATGAAATCAAAGTTGAGTCAAATGAAAAGTGAACAGTGAAAAGTGATAAGTGAAAAGTTCAAATGTTCAAAATGTTCAGTTAAAACAGATTCCCCACAGGAAGCCGACAGTACGATACAAAGAACGGTTCAGAAGAAGAAAGAAGAAGAAAACAGGAACGAGATACTCACAGAGTGAGACACTTTACAAAGAGAGACACTACGACAAATGTACTCGCACAGCAAATCAATGACACTGGATAATCAGAAAGGATCAGAAAGTATGGGGAAAAGAACAAAGAACCTCGGGTCAGGCCGACAGAGAGAAACCAGTTTGATGGGGTGTGTACCGAGTGAGTGTAGCACGAGCGAGGAATAAGCGATATCTATGTATAAGTGGTAAATAGTAGAAGGAAGAATTAGCGAGGGTGCGGGAAGTAAGTAGTAACAGTAACAGTGACAGTAAGAAGGGAAAGTGGCAGTGACCAGTGACAAGTGAAATAGTCATGAGACAGGGAGAAGTGACAAGAAAGAAGCACTGTCCAGGAAATGGTGGGTTAGTGAATGAGTGTGAGTGTGAGTGTGAGATCTCACGTTGTGAAGCGAGAGAGAGTTCTTTAGAGTTAGAGTTCTTTAGCGTTAAAGAGTTTTAGAACAAAGAAGTTACAGTGAAAGAGAGAGAGAGAGAGAGAGACATAGTAACTAGCGAGACAATGGCATTGAATAAAACGAGAAATACACATACTCAGGGAGGAGTAAAAGCCAAGAAGATTCAACATGAGAAGCATAAATAGTGGGGAAGAGGAATTGTGCAGGGGACGGGGCCAAAGAAATAAAGAAATAAATTGGAAGCTTTCAATAACACCAATAGCAGGAGTACCAGCAATAAGAGGAGTACCAGCAATAACACCATTAGCACCAGCAGTAGCACCTAGAACAGCACCATAACAACATTAGTAGACGGAGAAGGGTGAACTTATATGATTTTATGGCGTGAGATCATGACGAGATATGAGATAGAGAAGCAGCTATGTACGATGATAGGTTTTCATATTGATTTACACACGTGAAAATTGTTTGTGAATAGAATGCAAGTGTATACAAACACAAACGATAATGAACTGACCGAGTCGTAATGTCAATTAAATTCTGATTTTTTCAAGACATTGGCAAAGAAGCTATCGATAAAAGACCAGGTAAGGCACCACTTTTCTCACCGAGAGCAGAGCAAGATACATTTAAAATTTACCGAGAAATGGCCGTCGGTAACAGAAGAAATCTAATTCTTCTGACGGGGTGTGGGGGACAGAACGCTCAGCAAGCGGGGGAATTAGCCTCACTAAATTTTAGCGAGAGATCCCAATTGCTGCGAAATAATTCTCCCACTAGACGATGATAGAAGTATTGATTGTTGTCAGTGATGGGGGCAATTAGGTAGAATGAGCAATAAAACATAAGGGAATTGGACCAGAATAGAGAAATTTTCCTTGTATTAGAACCTTGTAATAGTAAGTTTTGATCCTCTTGTGTAAAAGGAGGTAGATCTCAACTTTGACTTAATTCTTCTTCGACTTGTTCGCTATTCTTCTCTCCAACGGGGTTACAGTTCTATTAAGTGAATGCTACACTCTCAATTTCCACCTACACTCGTCTAACTACATCTAACCATATCTCTTTCGCTTATCTCGCTACTATATTAACGATGTATAAATAGAATCAGCTACGACCTAAGGTACGCGGCCTCTTGCATTTCTAATAATGACTACAATTTGGGTTTGGCTGCTCCCTGTCCTCCAGCAGTGGCATCCCCATTGATCTCGAGCCTACCTGCTTCGTCCACCCCGCGTGGATCTTTCCCGAAGAATACCACTGTGACGGTCAAGTCATCTCTATAACGTCTAGATACAGGGTTGGGGATGGAAATAAGCATGGAAGTTTGCTCCTTAGATCCTCCATTGGACAATGCATTTCTTATCAAGTGAGTCGACACATTTCTATCCTCCAAGAGGAAAGCTCCCGTAGATCCTTTGGTCTTACGGATCGGCTTCTTGGAAGACTTATCGTTAGTGACGTCATTGACTTCTGGAAGTTTGTTCTCTGTAGACCCAAAAATATCCCAAAAGGACTTCTGTGGCTTGATCATTTTCTCCTTTTCCATCCATTTGACTACCAATCCGACAATTTCTTCGTTGGTGAGCATCTCGTAGAGTCCATCTGATGCCATAACAAGGAAGTCGTTATTTTCAGGGTTGATTTTGGTAGTGGTAATAACTGGCTCTGCAGTGACATATGGAGGTGATTGGAGATGGTTTGGAAGTCTCTTTCCAAAGAATTGCTTGTATATACGTTCCTGGATCGAAGCAGGCAACTTGTAACGACAATCTCCAAATGCTCTAGTAGGCTCTAAACTGCCCAAAACACGACCATTTCTGATCACCTTGGATTCGTCTGGATGTTCACTGATAATACGGGCAACTTCAGTAGGATTCGATCCCGTTTGATCAATACTTAGTTGTTTGACGGTCCACTGGTTGTCCTTGTACGATCCAAGGATTGCTCTGGAGTCTCCTGTAACGGCAACCTTTAACATGTTGCTATTAGTGTCGTAGAACGAGAGCAATGCACATGATCCAGATAATGCAGGCATGAGAAGCTCTGCAGCTTTGGCCTTATTGTTGTCGTTCAAAAGCTTCTCGATGTTCTTATTCACTAACTCATGGTCCAATTTCAAGAACCCGTTCTTAATGGCCTGGTCGATAGTAGCACTATTAGGGACGTACCTTAAATTATCTTCGTTGGCAGGTTTGAATATAGTTCCAAGTTCACTGATGATATAGGAAATCAATTGATCTCTGAGCTTGCTACTGGTTGTCCAACCTCCATGACCGTCAAATACACCAAAGAACATCCAGTCCGTGGATGCCTTGATGTTATTATCCTGAAGAATAGGCACTTGTACTATTTCCTCTGCTCTGTCGTCCTCTATGGGAGAATTCGATGGTAACTGACAAATATCGTATCTTGTCACACCTTTTCCTCTATTTACAAAGTAGGATTCTTCGAATTGTCTCAATTTGGTCGACACTTGTTCCTCATTGAGCAAGAACACTCCTTCCTTATGCTGTTGGTGAGAGATGGAGTTCTTCTGATGCATTGACGATGTCAGAGTAGAAAAGTACTTCTTGTCGTCAGCGGAGGTGGGCGATGACGTGAGCAATCTGGCAGTGGTGGAACCATTGCTGCCGTTGACTCCATTCAGCGATGGCAATGTGTCTAGATTGTAGTAATTGGACAGATTGAATGTGATATAGGAGCCGACAATGATAATGCCAGAGACAAGAGCAACGTTTCTTGTCTTATATGTGGAGTTGGCTCCGTTCGAACTGCCATTTCCATGGTTTGTATTGCTATTCCTTCTGTATGATGAAGCGTTGGCAGCACTGCTAGCAGAATTACCATTGCCAGTAGACCTACTGGTCGAAGCGGACCTCGATTGGCTCGTAGAACTGGTTCCGTTGCGGACCATACATTGCTTGTTGAATTTGGCCAACTTCGCTCTGCCCACAAGCGCCGATTTGGACGACGATGCTGCGGTGGTTAGCATCCTCTTGTTGAGGTTCTGGAGCTGCTTGTTGGTAACATAGAGAAGCCGAGGCCTGACGGCAAGAACGTACACCATGGCTGCTGGAAACGGGCTGAGGTGTCGAGTCGCGATGGGGGCTACTATTGGTCCTACTTAGAAGACTAGCGCCGAGAACAAACGTGAGGATTAATTCAGTTTCTGAGAAACAACCATCATTATCACTAGTAATAATTATCAGTTGTAGTGAGGAATTCGATGAAACCTCATTCGTAAAAAAGAAACGGGGGAGCCGGAGGAGAGGTTGTGCACGTGATGTGGAGAGGAAAAGTGAGTGAGGAAGGGAAGGAGAGTGAGGGAAGGAGAGTGAGAGTGAGAGAGTGAGAAAGAAGACTGTGTGTAGAGGAAAGGTGGAGTATGGAAGTATGGAGTATGGAAGTATGGAGAATGGAGGATGGAGTTATTGGGAGGATGGAGTAATGGTGTCACTGCGAGAGTTGGTATGGAGGTATGCGATTGAGTTATGTGATGGAGGGTACAAGTAGAAGTACATGGATAGTAAATGTACATGGATAGTAGATGTACATGGATAGTAGATGTACATGTAGATGCGTAGACGTATATGTAAATGGAGAGGAAGCTGAGCCATTTTTTTCTTCAGTGAGTGTACATTCTCGATGACATTGACGAGAGAATATATGACTACACGAATGTAGTCTACTTACAATAGAGAGAGACTATCTCAAATAGACAGACGGACAAATTCTGCGATGGAGATTTCACAAACTCTTCTTATGTCATATTTCAGAATTATAAAGAAAGAGGCTGAGAAAGAGCTGCTGTGCTCCTATTAAGACTTACGAAGTAAAAAGGTACGGGATTCACATTATCCATTGTCATTTTTTAGGAGAAGCGAGTTAAAAGGAGGCTGCAGGCTCGTACAATTGCTGGAAAACTCAGACCAAACGAATTGTACAGCTGTTATCCTTTGTTCTCCCCCTTCGTTTGCTGTACGTCAAGCAAAAAAGGTTGCTAAAAGCCTTACGGTTGGGAATGATGAAGAGGAATAGGTGACATTTCCGGTCTGGATCACGTGATATGGATTTTATATGATCTGGCGTGGGATAAGGCTTGTGAAAAGGAGTGAAGTTGTAGATAAGAGAATACGGAGATGACGGTTCGGGCATTTATTTGGTTGGTGTCTGTAAAGAAGCTCGTCTTCAGAGTAGAATTGTAATCGTGCATTTCAGTATTCCAACTGAAAAATCGAACCACTTTACAAATTAGCTGTAATTCAGGCGATAAGTCAAAGAAGGGTGGCCCTGAGCATGCAAAGCGATTGCGAAAACATGTGAAGAAAGCAAATACATATCTTGAAGAAAGCTAGTGAACCGTGGAAGTAAAGTACGAGAATTTTAGAGAAGCTTGAAGAGGATAATTCTGTGGCTGTGGAAACGCTAGTACAACCGAACAAAAGAAGAAAATGACAGTATTGGCCTACCGTTGATCGGTTGTTCTCCTCATACTCCGATAATCAAGAGAATGAAAGATTATGGAATCAGATATAGCGTATGGTAGCGCCACATAACCTTATCTATTATTCTTATAGTATTCTCAGCTAACGCTCTTTACAATAAAGTGAAATATAGCTCAATATTGGAACACGTTAAACCACTATTCATGTTTCGTCAACTCACTTATACTCTACGAAAATAGTAATATTTTTGTTTGAATTAACCGACAAATGTATTAAATGATAATTTATACAAACCAAACCTTCCGTCTAAAAACTTATACTTGAATTATTATACCAAATCCTGATAGCAACACCACAACGTCTGTATATTACCTAAAATATACGGCACGCCTAGAGCACTTGGATACAATGTCCCCTTACAGAGCAAGAGATTGCGCTCTTGTTCAATATTCAATGCACTTACAAATATACTTAGTATATTCGTTGCATACAAATGAGTATCACCTCTCCATTTTACCACTTCTCTAATATCTCCCTTCAATGATACAGATTAAATAAACGTCTAGTATTGGCTCGACCCATACGATGATATAGCCACACCAACCGCTTAAGCAGCGATGGTGACCTCAACATCCACACCTGGCTCGATGGTGATTTGAGTGATCTTCTTGACGGTAGCAGCTGGGGCTTGCAAGTCAATAACTCTCTTGTGGATTCTCATCTCGTAAGCGTCCCAAGTCTTAGAACCCTCACCATTTGGAGTCTTTCTGGTGGTGATCTTCAAGACCTTGGTTGGCATTCTAACAGGACCCTTCTTGATAATGTCGTTTTGGACGGCATTCTTGATGATGTTAGCAGAGACAGATTCTAATTGCTTGACCTTGGTGGAGGTCAAAGTAATTCTGATCTTGTGGATGGCTTCGACTTCTTGTTCGACCTTTTCCTTGTTGATTGGAGCAGACATGTTGACGGTTGTTAGTTTCGACGTTGTTGATTCCAAAAGAACATCTCCATAAAAACTTTTATTAAACCACTCTGAAAAATCCATACAAACGTTTGGTAAAAAAATTTCAGTATTCACGTGACTGAAAATTTATGAGTGCGAAGGTCATTGTGTGAGGGAGGGCTGGAGCCCTAATAATACTATAAGAGACGATGCGAAAGCAGGGTACTCAGAGCATTCTAATGGTGTTCTGGTAGCGATCTACAGAATCGAATCTACAATAGCCAATACAAGATATGGCACTATGGCACTACGTGGGTAAAGCAGTTCTCTATGAGTAGTCTAATTGAGCTATATGACTATATGGTCCAAAAGAATACTATTATTCACTATTTTCTATGTTAGAATTTGATGCGTAGAAATTCATTCGCCTCGGCCAACTCAACGTATGTCAGATAACAATTAATAAGGTTTTCTCCATGGGTTTTATTTTGGATTGTCAGAGAGATTCCCAATTGAAAGTTCATCATAATAATGAGTTTCCACGAGACCAATGTTCATGGTGCTATACATACAATTTTGTCTCCTAAGATGATGTGTTTGGAAGCACTACTGTAGTATAGATAATCATTAGAAACATATTTTAACAAGCGAAGAAGAATGAAAATTTTAGTCACGTGCCTGAGAATGATCCGGGTAACATGGCAAGATCCAATAGCTGCAAATTCAGTTGTTACCAAAGGCCCTCTTTTGAAGGTACCCAAAGAGATATTAAGGTACTTCGGTGTGGTGTGCGGTGAGCTTTTGTTTGAAAGGGTTTTAAGTTTCGAGGAACGTTGAGTGGGAGTAGTTTGTTGATTTTTTTTTTGATTTTGTAGTAAGCTGGGGCAAGTAGTACCCCCTCCTAACTAATTGCTATTACTTAGTTACTAGCGAGTTAGAGCGACGGGTAATAATATTTAACCTTATTGGCATAGTTTTGAACAGCAATGCTATTGTTAGTAGTTGGCCTTCCTTTTATCCTTCCTTGTATAGCCAGAACACAAAAAGATATATCTGCTGTGAGGCTCTTAACAACACCATCATCTCTCCCTCCCTATGGTTTCTTAAATAATTCTCTACGTCTACGTTTCTTTTCACATGTTTTCACTTAGGGGATCTATATTACAAGTTTATTTACATGATCAGGTCGAAAGAGCATTTAACTCCTTCTCCAAGCCCTTGACACATTTCCACATCAAAGCCAGCTCTTCTTCATTGGAATACCCACTAGTCGCCCACCTAATCTTACCGTTGTGGTCCAACAAGTAGATATATCCAGAGCACATGTTGTCACAATATAACTTTTCACGCACGTCGTACTGGAAGATATGATCAGGAAGAATGAAGTACTTTCCATGTCTTTCTGGGGCAATTGTCTTCTTGATACTGGACTTGGAAAGGCCCAAAAAGAAACCCTTCATCCAGTTCTGTGGAATATTTATATCAATAATTTGTCCCTTTGGATATTTACTCTGAAATTCTGTGTAGTCTCCACCAGCGAAGTCTTTGCCTTCTTCCTTAAAGTATGTATGACTACATTGCTCTCCAGAAACTGTAGAGTATAATCTTACAATGCTGACTTTTCCCGTCAAAATCTCGTAAAGGCTCCTCTGCTGTCCGTCAAGAGTGGTCAGTATAAAATCCGGGAAGTACTTGGCCTTATCTTTCTTGAAGAATGAGATAGGCGGAGTGAAGATTTTACCATTTGTATTTCTAAACGACTTTGTTTCGTAGAAGGGTGAGTGCTTGATTTCGTAGTCTAATTTCTTCTGTCTTCTCTCCTTTGCTTCGGAGCTAAACAATTCCTCTTTTATGTTGGTCAACGAATATGTATCGCCGATCTTGTGGTTTAAAAGTATAGGAGAATCCAAACCAATAGGTTTGGTTATTGGTCGAGACTTCTCCAACGCAGGCTTGGATGCCTCCTTAAGAGTAGTTACAAAACGAGGACTTTTCCCATTTAATAGCGACGCCGATTGAGTAAATCTCCTCGCGGCTAGTCTATTCATTATCGTTTACAGCAATGAAATAAAAGTAATACAACAAAAAGACTAAACCATATATTCAAGAAAGACTTGGTGATACTTTTCACGAAGCATATTGGGGAAGTGTGTGCAGGATTTCGGATCGGGTTGATAGAAGAAGCTTGGAGAGGGTAGGAAGGAAGTGTTGGGTTGGTAGGGGAGGATGATATCGGGTCTATGAGGTATGAGGTATGAGGTTTTGTCAAAATGTCGGTGCCCATTCAACGTGAAATTGAATTTCTGAGGGACTCTTCATTATATATCTTATATTTTGAGCTATACCATTAACCATTTCATTGGTGTTGTTAATAGTCATGGTTATGGGTGGCTCGCTTCAGGGTAATTGTTACATTTTCTCTTTTACAACGTCAAAGAAAAGCCATCTCCAAAGAATTCTTGAATTTGAGTTGGTCCCGTAATGTATTTTTTTTTTTGAATAGGATTTTTATTGGAATTCGACTGATGTCATAAGCCGGCATAATCTTTTTTATTAAATTGAAATTACATCTTATCTCTCGTCTGATGCTAACAACCAATAATTCTGGAAACAGCCTCAAATCAAGACTACTACTCGTATAAGATCCACATGCCAGTTTATGTATCTTTCATTTTCCGATAAGGTGATAAACTCACCCACAAATATCCATTTCTGGCAGAACACAGCATCCAACGACATACCCTTGCACTTCTCCATTTTTCACCATACTCCGTAAACAAAATCCCCCGTTTCAACTTACCTCCAATCACTCTTCTCCCATAACTATTTCACCACCACCACTAACTGAACTGCTATCCACCACCACCACCACTGCTATCAAAAAGGCTGCAAATCTGTTCCCGAGTCTATATGCCGTACCAACATTCACTAAACCCACACGTCTTATATGCAAACCACTTATATCACCACTTTTAACCATGTACCAAAGAGGACGGATTTCATGAGAAATCCCAATTTCAAGCATCCTGCGCAACCTTTTCACCTATCATAATAACCTATCCAATTTTCACCTCTTTTCCACCACTTCAATTACAACTTTTCTGCATAGCTAGTTTACACCCATGCCGCAACACAAATCAACACTATATGCAGCACACCAAAAATGGCAGGGTTACCCGGATCTCCACCAATTGGGTGCTTTCCAGCAAATGAAGAAATGGTTTTGAAGAAGAAACCTGAATGATTTCTATAAAGTTAGATACATAAATTTGAAGTAAACTGTACTATACTAGGCTCATTGCAAAGAGAACAAGCACATTAACAGTTCTACCGACTTTCACGCATCAGCCAGCCCGTGAAGATATAAAATACCCACGATGTCCGTTAACTTGCGAGACGGCTTGGCCAACCAGCCAGTGGATCGAGTTCTCGAAGATCTCTTGGTTAGGTTCGTGGTCAATTGCCCCGAAGAGGATCTTTCGTCGCTTGAGAGAGTGTTCTTCCATGTAGAAGAAGCTCAATGGTTTTACACCGATTTTCTCCGTGTACTTAACCCAGCATTACCGTCTATGAAGATGAAATCGTTCTGTAGTAAGCTTCTAGAGAAGTGTCCATTGATATGGAAATGGGGAGATCCCTCGGACGCCCTTGCTCGCTTCGGAAAGTATAAATCGACCATTCCCGTGCGAGGTGTGGCCTTGTTCAACAAGGAGTTGTCCAAAGTGGTATTGGTGAAGGGAACTGAATCTAATACATGGTCGTTTCCAAGAGGAAAGATCTCCAAGGATGAGTCAGATATCGACTGTGCCGTCAGAGAAGTGGAAGAAGAAACCGGTTTCAGTGCCAAGGATCTCATCAACGAGAATGACGTGGTGGAAAGAACCATTAAGGGAAAAAATTACAAGATATACCTCGTAAGGAACGTGCCAGAAGACTACGAATTCCAGCCAATGGCCAGGAATGAAATCGCCAAAATTCAATGGCATGACATCAAGTCTTTACAGAAGAAGATTAATAAAACACCTAATCAGTACTTTATCGTAAGTACAGTCATAAAGCCAATCATTGGCTGGATCAACAAAACTAGAGGAGTGGTTGATGAAGAGGAATTGATGCTCAAGGCAGAAATCAGATTAAAGGCATTGCTTGGATTAAACCAACAGGAAGACAAGAATGTAGATGCTGGAAGAGAGCTCTTGAATATCCTCCAGAAGGTCAATGTCAATCCCACTCAAAATGGACAAGACAACATAGTAATACCTGCTCAGATCCCTCAACAGAATCAAAATAGCGAGCAGCAGATGCAGAAGTACATCCAATTTGCACTTCCACAACATTTACAGAACCAGATTCCATACTTTGCACCTGGTCCTGGTTCGCAACCCATGTACCCATTCTACAATCCACATGGTTACTATCCAGGGGGGTCTGTACCTCCTCCGATTATGACTCCTCTTCCTCTTCCTTTCCAGACAATAGCCTCGCCTGAAAGGCAAAATCATCAAGAACCTCAATACCAACTTCAACAGCCTAATCCCCAGTCATTTCAAAAGCCATCTGCTATCACCAAGTCTACTCTGGTGAACTCCAAAGAGTTTTTATCGATTTTAAACACCAAATCGTCCAAGAAGGCAGATGATGAGATTAAAGATCCTTCATTAAAGGCTTCTGAGACCGAGAGCAACCGTTCAAAGGCCCAGAATTTGCTCAGCTTAGTGGGCAAAAAGAATAAAGAATCCAGCAGCACGCCACAGTCCTTGTTAGATATTATAAACCACAAGCAAGAACCACAGACGGAAGACAGTCTTTTGGATATACTCAATAAAAAGAGTAGCAAGCCCGAAGTAAAATCTCAAGAACATACTGCCAACACCAGCTCTGTTTCAAACAGTGCAGGTTTCTTGGGAAGCACACACCAAGCATCTAATGAATTGGAAGAATCCATCAGGCTGAGCGGAAGCCATGGATTTGCAGCCAATCCGGCTCCAGGAAAGAAGCTCACCCTCTTGAAACGCCCAGCAGATGCTCCTCCAAGTGGCGGCAAGAGCAAAGACTCTGCCGAATTGCTCAGTCTCTTGGGCAAGTCGAACAAAACACAAGAGAGTACAGGAGCCAACGGAGCACCTAGATCAACTTCTAACGAGCTTCTTGGACTTTTAAAGAAAGAAACCACAGCAACCACCCCAACTGGTACGAATAAGACCTCTTCTTCCAATGAACTTCTTAGTCTCTTGAAAAGAGCGCCTAAAGAAGATGTTTCAGTGCCGCAAACATCAGAGTCTGTTAAGCCTCCTGTCACCTCATCGCAAGAGCTTTTAGGTTTACTCAATAAGAAGAAGTTGCATACAATTGAGGTTGATCATACTTCTTCCAATGAGTTATTGGGTCTCCTTAACAAGAAGCCAGTCCAAGCTTCTCCCAAAGTGGACGCTCAATCGACCAATGGTTTGTTGAATCTTCTTCATAAAAATGTTGCACCAACTGCAAATGGGAAGGTTGATAGTCCAGCACAGGGTGCTTCCATTGATATATTGGGAATGCTTAATGGACAAAAATCTCCACAGGTACAACCACCAGTTCAGAACGCATCCAATGAGTTACTTGGACTTATTAATAAGAATGTCGCTCCACGAGCTCAGACTCAAACAGCATTTATACAGCCTACCAACCAATTTCATGACCAGCAACCTATCTCGAATCCTGTTGATACATTTGATAATTTTGAGGATTTTGAGGATTTTGAGGATTTTGGAGCCTCGGATAACCAATTATTGGGAAAGACTTCTTTCCGTAATTTTGATATAGCTAGTGACGAGGAGGATGTAGATCATTTACTCGACGAGTTCTCTGATCCTTTTGTCCCTGCTTCTGCTGACTTGTCTGAAAAGTCGTTCTCTACTCCAAGAGACTTCTTCCAGGAAGCTAAGCAAGATACCGAGCCCAAGAAGAACCGTATCAGAATCTTGAAACCTGGTGACACATTGAATGACTTATTTGCTGAAAACAAAAAGCAGACTCACTTGACATCGCCACCTCCTCAGCCAGCTGAGCATAAATTCAGCAACCCTCACGGCCAGAGCTTGTTGGCTTTGTTGAATGGAAAGAAGACTTCAGAGACTAGTCCAGCCCCTCCTAGTGATGGCTTCCAGTCTATATATGCCAGCCCATCTCCTGGGGTTGATTCTAATGCCCCTATATCCTTAGCCAATGCGCTTAGCAGTCAGGGAAGTCCAAATAAGAATTCGGCAAACATCTTGAAAGACTTACTTTGGAAGAGAGACGTTTAAAATCTCCTTAAAATTCTGGCATTTTCAATTCATTTGTAGTATTGCATTATAGTGTATATTAGTTCAAATTATACGAGTAGTATAAAGAGGTTGTGATTATTGTATCTTTACAGTTATGTACATATCAAGACAACTATGAGTATATCCATTGTAGCTTATCTTCCAAATGCTCTCTTCGATTTCTCTTGACCTTGCTTATGCTTCCAGACCACCAAAAAAGCTCTTTGCATCGGCTTTAATAGTGGGACGCCTTCTTGCGGTCCCATTCTTCGGTTTTCCTATAGTTGTCGACGTAGAAGAAGCTGGCTTGTACTGGTGGTTAATCATTATTGCTGTCTTGAAGTTGACCGTCTCGCCCTGGACCAATCTTGTGGCTCTTCGTTCTGCCCAGCTTGAAGTTAGTTTCCGAATTTTGTCTGCTTCGAAATCTGCTTGTGAGTAGCTCTCTCCATATATCATTATATCCAATTTTAGGGTTTCCTTTAAAGATGTCACCTCCTCAGGCTGTGTAGATAGCATGGCATTCAGGTCGTACTTAACGGACGTACACACTCTACTAGGATAAGAAGTGTATAGCTGTGCTAACTTCGTACCAATTGGTTGCCTAGCAAGTTCTAAAAGCTTCTTGCTGGAACGATCTTCCAACAGTAACCAATTGGTACCATCAAGATATCTGTCACGAGAAGGTTTGTCACGAATCCCCGATTTCGTGGGACTCGCCTCTGTTTCAATATATAGAAGACTGGTAAAGATAGTGGGGTCCTTAGAAAGATCCAATAAGCTTCGTATGGCCTTTTCCGTCACCCCAGGACAGCCACTGAGCCCTAAAACCTTCAACAGCTGTAATTGTCCATGCTTGATCTTCAGGCCAATATTGTAAATTAATTGGTCATCTACAACTTTCGAGTTGGAAAGGTTTAAACCAGTCAAATTTGCAATATTCAAGTACATCATGATGTCAAGCGTCAGAACCATATTTTCTGCCTTGGAAAGGTCTAAAAAGACTAGTGGTCTGTAGGACATCCTATTTATCTTCTGTACTACGTCTTTGGCATTGACATTGGCAAACAAGTTCTCGAATCGATGTCGCAGTTTCTTCTCTACCTTTTCATCGTAATTGTGATATCCTCCTAGTGACAAGAGTGTAGTTGTTATGTTTCTATTACTACTGAGCGTCTGCAAGGGAGAAGTTGTCAAACCAAACAGACCGCCAGAGAGATGACATCTGAAGTTAGGATCTTGCCCCAATAGTGATGAAAAGATGATGAAATTCCGAAATGAGTCTTTCTGGAACTTTAATACCATTTTCCATATTGCCATGGCCCATTGGGACGGTATTTCCTCTAAATCGTGTTCATCGATCTCATCGACTTCTTGAGCTATAGCCTTTACGCATATTGTGCTCAATTTGGAGACACGAGAACCTCGAGATTCCGTTCCTTTGGGAATCGCTGCTGGGAGCGGATGCATAGTATACCATGGATAGCTTGGTACGAGTGAGATTGTATCGATATAGGTTATGTCATTGGTTGAACCTCCAATTCTTCTCAAGTTATCTTCATAAGACAAATTGTCATTCTTCTTAGCCCGTTTGGGCCTCGGACCGTCACCATTATATGCCAAATTGGCCGCTTTTCGACTTCTTTTCCCGAGTCTTTTTCTAGCCCTTTTCCGAGGAGGCATGTTCACCCACGCCCACGTCCATAGATGTCACTTCTACCGTCTTTGACCCATATATATCCATGGTGATTACATTATAGCATCTTATGGGTACCTTCTCCACAAAGTTGCGCGCTACAAAGTGAAAAATTCATCTGCAGGAATGACGCATGTCTTTGTATGGCAACATACAGGACCCATCGAGATGCATTGAAAAAAATTGGTGCTGACTTTAATGGTTTTTATATGATGAAAGAAGAAGACAAGAAGAGGTCAGTTGAAGGACAAGTGATTGGTGATAGTAATATATAGGAGACGGTAAAGATGAAGCTCGATACGTCGCATATGAGGTATCTTACCTCGGACGATTTTAAAGTACTTCAAGCGGTGGAAATTGGGTCCAGAAACCATGAATTGGTGCCTACTGAGATGATCCATTCGATGGGAGGAATGAAATCTCCTTCTGGAACGAATAGGGCTATTGGAGACTTGGCCAAGTTGAAATTGATCTCGAGGTTACGTAATGCCAAGTACGACGGTTTCAGATTGACATACAACGGATACGACTATTTGGCCCTCAAATCCATGCTCAATAGAAATACAGTCTATTCTGTGGGATCCCAAATAGGTGTTGGTAAAGAATCGGATATCTACTCCGTCAGCGACCCTAAAGGTGCCCAAAAGGTGTTGAAAATCCACAGATTGGGTAGGACATCGTTTAAGACGGTTAAAAATAACCGTGACTACTTGAGAAATAACCAGTCCTCGGGCTGGATGTACCTTTCTCGGTTAGCTGCAAATAAAGAATATGAGTTCATGGAGATTTTGCATAAAAATGACTTTGCTGTCCCAATTCCATATGACTATTCAAGACATTGCGTGTTGATGGAATGGATCAGGGGTATTCCAATGAAGCAGTTGCGTAAACATAATGACTACAAGAGATTGTACTCTGATTTAATGAACTTTATCGTCAAGTTGGCCAACCATGGATTAATCCATTGTGATTTTAACGAGTTTAACATTATAATAAGAGACAAGGAAGACGCGGCCAAGCACGAGTTTGATTTCGTTGTCATTGATTTCCCCCAGTGTGTCTCTATTGAACACACGGATGCTAAACAATACTTTGACAGAGATGTGGAGGGTATCCGTGCATTCTTCGAGAAGAAGTTCAGATACAAACCAAGTCATGATCCTACTATGTTTGACACCGAAGGTTACGGAGAAGGATACAAGTATGCTTACCCAAATTTCAACCGTGATGTCAATAGAATCAAGAGCTTGGACGTCGAGGTCAAGGCATCGGGATATGCCAAGAAGATGACGGGAGTGAGAGAAGACAAGGACTTGGAGAAGGCCGTGATGAAAATGAGAATCAACGATCCTAATGAAGACGAAGAGGACGATGGACTTTCCGATTTTAGTGCTGAGGATGTAGAAGATGACGAGGACGATGATGACGATGAGGATGAGGAAGAAGATATTAATGATGTATTTGCCAGCGATGATGAAGAGAAAGATCTCGAGGAAGAGAATGAAAGAATAATAGACGCTTTATCCAGCGGAGGAAAGAAGTTAAAGATGGATAAGTTGGGTAACTATATTATAGACGAGGACGATGATGAGGATGAAGAGGAGGAAACCAAATAAACTACAGGTTTATAAATAGATAACAGTCATTAGCATTTATTAATTCATGTATAGTAAGCATTCAAACAAAAGGATAATAATCCTATATCTTCAATAATAGTGTTGACATATCATGATCATTAAACAATATCAATTACAACCTCTCAAAAGCTAAAGTTATTTATTGGGACCCAGGAAGAATAATAAACAAGAATGAAAATATACAGAAGATTATTAATATTTAGTTACACTTAACGGGTGGACATACCTTTGGTGACGGCACGCTTCAAGGCCAATTCGGCCTTTCTGAAATCGTCGGCGGAAGCGTCTTCGATTTCAAGGGTTTGCAAAGCATCAGACAAGGCAGTCTCGATTCTGTCCTTGGCGGATTTCTTCAACTTAGCAGAAAGAACTGGGTCGGTGACGGTGGACTCAACGGAGGCAACGTAAGCTTCCAACTTCTGCTTGTGCTCGTGTCTCTTGGCGAAAGCGTCGTCAGAGGACTTGAACTTCTCAGCATCCTCAATCATCTTCTCGATTTCGTCAGAAGACAATCTACCGATGGAGTTAGAGATGGTGATGTTAGCGGAACGACCAGTGGACTTCTCGACGGCGGTGACCTTCAAGATACCGTTGGCGTCGACTTCGAAGATAGCTTCCAAGACTGGCTCACCGGCTTGCATTGGTGGGATGTTCTTCAAGTCGAACTCACCCAACAAGGTGTTCTCGGAACAGTTGACACGCTCACCCTGGTAAACTGGGAATTGAACGGTGGTTTGGTGGTCAGCAACGGTGGTGAAAGTTCTTCTCTTGATGGTTGGGACGGTGGTGTTTCTTGGGACGACTGGAGCGAAAACGTTACCTTGCATGGCAACACCCAAAGACAATGGGATGACATCCAACAACAACAAGTCCTTGGTGTCCTCGGAGGTGGATTGACCGGTCAAGATAGCACCTTGGACGGCGGCACCGTAAGCAACAGCCTCATCTGGGTTGATAGACTTCTCTAATTGCTTACCGTCGAAGAAGTCGGACAACAACTTCTGGACCTTTGGAATTCTGGTGGAACCACCAACAAGGACAACCTCGTCAACAGCGGACTTGGCGATCTTAGCGTCCTTCAAGACTTGCTCAACTGGGTCCAAGGTGGACTTGAAGAGAGCAGAGTTAATGTCTTCGAATCTAGCTCTGGTGATGTTAGCAGAGAAGTCTTCACCGTCGAACAAGGAGTCGATCTCAACGGTGGTTTGGGTACCAGAGGAAAGGGATCTCTTAGCACGCTCACAGGCAGTTCTCAATCTTCTGAGGGCTCTGGCATCCTCGGAGATGTCCAAACCGGTCTTCTTTTGGAACTCCTTCTTGAAGTGTTCCAACAAGTTGGTGTCGAAATCTTGACCACCCAAGTGAGTGTCACCAGCAGTGGCCTTGACAGTGAAAACACCTCCAGTGATGTTCAACAAAGAAACGTCGAAAGTTCCTCCACCCAAGTCGAAGATAAGAACGTGTCTCTCCTTCTCGGACTTACCAGCACCAAGACCGTAAGCAATGGCGGCGGCGGTTGGCTCGTTAATGATTCTCAAGACGTTCAAACCGGCAATGGCACCAGCATCCTTGGTGGCTTGTCTTTGAGCGTCGTTGAAGTAAGCTGGGACGGTGACGACAGCCTTCTCGACCTTCTTACCGATCTTGGCCTCAGCAATTTCCTTCATCTTGGTCAAAACCATGGAGGAGATCTCTTGAGGGGAGAAAGTCTTGGTTTCCTCGAGGTATTCGACTTCGATTTGAGGGTTTCCGTTGGAGTCAATGACCTTGAATGGCCAAGACTTGATGTCCTTTTGAACGGATTCATCATCGAAGGCACGACCGATCAAACGCTTAGCGTCGAAAACAGTGTTCTTTGGGTTCAAAGCGGCCTGGTTCTTGGCAGCATCACCAATTAATCTTTCTTCGTTAGTGAAAGCGACGAAGGATGGGGTAACTCTGTTACCTTGTTCGTTGGCAATGATTTCAACTGCAGAGTCGAATGTAGCAACACATGAGTAGGTAGTACCTAAATCGATACCGATAGCACCTTGGAAAACACCGTCAGCCATTTTTGTAGTTATAGTTGGGATGAAAGATTAATTGGAAAGAAAGAAGTGTGCCAACTGAAAATTATATATCTGCCTCTGGAAACCTGAAAAACTTGAAAAAAAATTTTCACCCATTGGGCCTCTTCTCACAGAAATTTTTCAGGCATAACTAAAAACGTTTTGGGAAAGAGGTTATGTGGGTAAATGTAGGACTGGGCTGAGGATTACGCTGGCGGAGGTGGTAGTGGGTTACCCGGTTTTTGCAGCAATGGCGGTGGAGGAGGAGGGTGATGGTGGTGTTGAGAGAAGCAGTTGTTGTTCTGAAGTGGGTAGTAGAGTATTGAAATGTGTGGTACGTGTTGTGGGTAGTAATAGACAGTGAGAATGGTTGGTACGTGTTGTGCCTGTAATGTGAAGAAGAGTCGCATAGATGCCATGTAAACGGTGGTTGAATAAGGAGTCGACGCTGAAATTGTGACATGGTGATGTACAAATAATAGTGGGCACGCAAGGGGTCGGTGGTGATTGGTAAGCGGTAGTAACGCGTAGTGCTGGTAGATGGAATGAAAGGAGCTTCGAAGTAAGAAAAGGGCTTGCTAGAGACTCACAAGTTCTGAAGAAGGGGGTACTAGCATCATATATTCTCCCATATTCTTGAATTCCACTTCAATTGAGGTCCTCTGAAGGCCTGAATGCTTTGCAATGATTCGTGCCCCAAGAACTCCCATTTAATGCGCTTTTAGCATCCGGTCGCACTAACCGTCATCGGTGCAAATTATAGAAATTTACAGCCGGGAGCTGTGGCTGCGGAGTCGGATCGTGAAGATCCAAAAGATTATCATGGTAGCGATACGAGAGATGGAATAGAACTGCGAGTCAGGAGATTCTCCAGTTGCTATGTGGACAGGGAATCTTATCAATTTATGGAAGATCTGTGTAGTTCAGATCCTCGTTCTTACTTCTTGCACAAGTCATCTTTTTGCATCTGTTTCTTGTCTCTCCCTAATCGTCACTCTTTTTAGGACGTCTGATCTCCCCTTACATGAACTTAGAGTCTCCTTGTCGATAAACAACCACGTAGTGTTCCATTGTAGCAAGGGCATCTTCCACATTGGCCTTATAACCAGTAATAGTTATGGTCTGAGAGGTTTCCCTCCTCGATAACGACCCCAAGAGTCCACCCTCTTTGTCAGTGTTGACTGGTAACACTTTGATGCAACAACCACTCATCTCACGAATACTATTAAGTCTTCTCCCATTCAACCCAATTAAGCAACTCACCTCTCGTTGCTTAAGCTTCAATTGAGCTGAGATTTTCTTGGGGCCCACTTTACGGAATTTGCGTTTCTCGTCCACGAAGTATGGTTCCTCATTCTCTTTATTGTCGTCGAAAGCTGCAATGGTTTCGCCTTGCTGGATGTCTTCCATATCATCAAGATCGCTGGTTGTAGGATATTTTTGAGCTGTAATAAGTGGCATTGAAAGTAGAGGACTGGTGGTATGCGACCATATTAAAGGTTTCTTGTCCATCTTACTTGTCAAAAGAACCTTTAGAAAGGCAGGTTCGTTCGTGATCCCTTTGCATCTGTAGATCATATGAGTATCTTCATGGCGAGTGTCTTGTTGGGTAGTCCAACTGCGAAGCCTATGAACCAAGTCTAAATCTCCAGTGACATCTATGTAGTTGTCTAACCGCATACAGCATTGTGTGATTATATACATTATGTGGCATAGTACTGATTGGTCTGCTAAGACGTCTATTTGCCAAGTCTGTGAAGCCATGTACTTCTCACACATCATCAACGCAGTTGTACCATAGCAGTCAGCTATGGCGTCTTCTTGGATGTTTCTGGTCTGCAAATGGTGGGTTCTCCAGAGTGATATCAAGATATCTACCATGGTTTGTTTTTGAACCCTAATCTTCGTCGTGGTGTTGGCTTCTCTCTGTGGTGGTATTGACGTCTCTTCCAAAGGGTCTTTACTGAATGGATCGCATCCTATTCCCGTGATTTCATACAATAAACCAGATTCATTTTCGATCTGCTCCACGATATTATCAACCAGCAAGCTTGGTTGTCTGTCAGTGCCATCCTCATTCACCATTCTCTTCGGATATCTTCCCATATTATCCAGTACTTCCACCCACCTATTGTTATATGTTGTTATCTATGGTGAGTAGTACGCGATTGGTATTTTTTTGCAGCACTTTTTACGCATTGGGAAAAGACGGCGGTGAATGAAAAACAGGGGCGAGATGTGAGTGTATGAAGAAAAACAAAGGAAAATAGATGTTGGAACACCGGAACTGTGAAGGAGTGAAAGAGTAGAAGAGTGAAAGAGTAGAAGAGTGAAAGAGTAGAAGAGTGAAAGAGTAGAAGAGTGAAAGAGAAGAAGAGTGGAGGAGTAGGAGAGTGGAGGAGTGAAAAGTTAGTGGTGAAAAGTTAGTGGTGAAGTTACGGACGCTGTTTGAGGTGATAACTTTGTAGTAGATGATTAGCTGAGTTTATGTCCGTCTGTTTGTATTTAAGAACTTATATGTGTGCGGGTACTGTTCAGTGTAAGATGTGCATTGTGGCATTGGTGATTGGTAGCTACATGAACAGTGCTTGAATGTGGTGAGACTATACATATACTATGTATAAACATCTACTATGTATAAACATCTACTATGTATAAAAATCTTCTATTTCTAACCATACCAAGTATTACTTTCATGTGTCTCTGCTCAGCGTAAATTGTAACAAGTACAAGTATGAATAATAAGATTCGTATTAATAACTGGATTCCCAACTACAAACATGTAATGGAGTATTTTTAATAGCTCAGCTAAGAACACAAGCTTTCATTTTGAGAGAAAGTGCCTTTCAGTAACTAAATTTTGTTAAAAAGTTAATCTTCTAAAGGTGCCTTGTCATGAAAAATGGAGGTTCCTACAAATAGTCCTATTTAGTTATCTCTCCTAAGAGAGTTAATTCTCACCAAGAGAATCTATGGTGACTTTTAGCATTTGGCAGTCATCTGGGATCTTGACTATGCGGCGAGAAAGACAGGCAGTATCACGGTGTGGCTCCATCATTCTAAGCAGAACGTGTGTCCTTATCAAGAAATTTGTTATGAGAAAGCATTCAAGTTTTCTACTTAACTCCTGATAGTATGAGAAAGCAGTCAACTTTCCTACTTAACTGTTGATAGTGTATTCCACAGATCCTCTTGTGTAGAGAAGGTATTGGTTACCCCTACTGTGAAATACAGGAAAAGCAGAAGGTTGATTTTTTGCAGCAATCGCTGTGCAGGAGAGGTATACAAAACAAGTTTGAACTAATGCATTTACACTAAACTGCAAATTGACTTCATCCACAGAGCGGTTGATAACACCTACGACACAATTGACTACACAATTAGCTATTTACAAATTCGCTCTTAAAGAAACTTTCTGTTACCATTTTTCCATTAAGTTAGAGTTAAAAATCATCACAGAGTCTACTGTTTCTTGATATTCGATCATAGCGCTTGGTGGGCTATTAAGTCCATTGAAGGTAATTAATACCATTTCAAACATACCAAAGTTAAAAATGCTGGAACTAACAGCCTATCGCGATACTAGATCATTCTTAGGTGCTTCATCATGCACATCTTAAGAGGCCATCAAGGTCTTTGGAGGATGCAGAGGCAAACAACTAGCCGCCGTTTGACATAGGTATTATGTCGTGTACACTCAGTACAGATTTGGTCCAACGGCCGATTGCACATTAAATTCTTTGAAATAAATGATCCAACAACAAAAAAGGATGGTATCACTCTCAAATCTGCAATTCCAGGATTCTTCTACAAGAGTGAAGAAGATCTCATCAGTACTTAAAAGAGTTTGGGTATCTAGAGGATTACATTACTGTTTACGTAGGAACTCACAACGCTGGTTTCAACCAGGAACTATATTATGACAAATTCTTTACCGAGCTTGAATTCAACAGGAAGATCAAGGAGTCGCCATATGCCGCTAACTTCCCAACACTTTTTGCGAGTGGTTTCTGGAATGATTTACCTGATCGTCGCATGCTTATTTATGAAAATCTTGGTAAAAAATTGCCAGTAAAGAAGTGTGAAATCGATGAAGTCTATGAAACCATCAAGGAAAGGCTCCAAGAGCTTCATCTGTTAGGTATCATCCATTGTAAGGTGGGTCTTCCTAATATCCATGTATCTCAAACAGGGAAAGCTTCGTTAGTTGGGCTAGGGAATTCGTGTTTTTCAAATGACGCCGAATTGCAAAACTTAGACTTTGAAAATCTCGCATATTGCCTTGATGCATAATGGGATAAACTAGACACGAAGAACCGATAATACTGATGATCAAAAAGATAAGTATAATTGTTGATCGAACAGGGGAACTAGTAACTTATTGCTATCAGAAACCATATGTAATACGTCGCCAAGTGCAGCACTTTCCAGTTCTGATAATATAAAACGCTAACACTACACTTCCCATATCATAGTAGAATTAATTATTAATTGGCTCATATACTCTATAACCGAGTCGTTGAATCTGTATAGTTACATTGTAAGGTTACTGGAACCTATCCTTATAAAGGCCTTTGGCTGAATCGTAAAGAAAACCGAACTGGTATGCCGTCTGGACCATCATCATTCTCTTCTCTCTCATTTGCAAAACAGTTTGGAATATTGGGTCATATACAACATCGTACTCCTTGCTAGCCTTTGCCTTCTCGCATAATTTGATGAATTTGTCAAAATCCTTAAACAAGTGGTCGATGGCTATGAAAGTTCCCGTACGGCCAACTCCAGCCGAACAATGGACAATAGGCGTAGGAGCATTCACTGCCAATTTTCTAATGGCATTGATTTCTTCCGATAAATAAAGCAAAGGGTACAAGGAAGGCGGCACTCTGGCATCGGCCCACTTGTAATAATAGAAGTGATAAACCTTCTTCGTTTTCGTTGGTGATACCAATTCCATTTCAGTCAATAGGAAGTCTCCAACGTCGTCATACGACTCTTTGATATAGTTGACTTGCAACTCCGGGATATCAATGGAATCCTTCTTATTGCTGTGGGATAAATCCAAAGTGGGATTCTCTTTGTCGGGCCAATACTTGTCGCATTTAATCATTCCACTCTCAGTCAACGGAGTTACCATTACTATCAAGACCACATCGTTATTCTGTTTCTCTGACTCATTGTAAGCCATACTCCAGAACTGGTTTACTGTGTTTTCCAATGGTCCTTGAGCAGCGATGTACTCGTTAAAAGATTCCTCCCTAGAGTCGTCTTTGTCGCTCTCTTTGTCGCTATCATTACTTTTGGACTGCGGTATTTCCTGAGATTTAAGTTCAGCTTCAATTTCCACTTCATCTGAGTCTGCCAGTTCGCTTTCTGATGACTCCTCTAGGGTTGGGTACAGTAACCGCACGTAAGATGCATTTATATAGTCTGATGCTCCATCTCCTACGACGGGCAATCTCACACGAGAGCTATTATATGGAAACACGTTTGCATATCTGTTTCTTGAAGCATTTCTTTTGTCTGTGCCATCGTTCACGGCCCAATCCGACTCACCAGGATGCCTGAGACCCTGTTTAATCCGAGCTGCCTCTAACTCGTTAATCTGATGGAAGTTTTCCTTCTGCAGAGCCAAGGGTAATCGCAAGAACTGCGGCGTCACCGTCATTTTTTTAAAGAGTGTGTTGATTGAGAACTGAATCTTCTGGAGAATTATGGAATACAGAGGAAACAGGTTCACTCGGCTCAACGTCGCTAGATACACCGAATCTAGTTTGGTGTGAGCGTTTTCTATGGTATTGAATATTGTGGTAGATAGATTTGAGGGGGGTGCAATAGCGAGGATGGAATCAAGCTCGGACAAAAAAAGCGGCTCGGAAATCCAGATACTGGCTATTGGTGCAGAACGACAAGTGCATTCAAGATGTTTCCTTTCAATTATATGGGGATTCGTGGTCCTTATAACTGGCTTATACTAAATCTATGTGATCACTAATTAGCACCTGGGGGAGTGCGTATAAACACATCCTTAAAAATGGTTTGATATGGGGTTGGGTCACATTACTTGACAATGGCACCATTGTCATCCTACGGGATGGATGGGAGAGAGGTGAAGAAGGAGAGAGGTGAAGAAGGAGAGAGATGTAGTAAAGAGAAGAGGTATGATTGAAGAAAGTGGAAGAGACATCTTTTGGGAGCTAGAGCGAAGGATAGTTCGGAATGAGTGAAATATATAAATATACGTATATATTATTATATTATATTATATTCCATATATAATGAGACTTGGAAGAGTTTGTGTGGATGTGTGACTTCGGTGTTGTATATTCTTTATGATAATTTATCATTCGGTAATAGTTTAACATTCCGTTAGGTGATTTCGTTGTCTATGGATGCCCATGGCTCAGATGAGATGCCTCAGTATAAGTGTTCCTGTGTGGAGGGAAACTATACGAGAGTGGAGCAATTCTGATGGGGGAATAATCACAGGGAGAAACCGGATAAAGAAAGGATAAGGAAAGCAGTATGGTTAAGAAAATGACAGAATAGGAAGAATTGGCAGGGAAGTGGCGAGTAAAAAGAAAAAAAATCCAAAAGGAGAATAACAAGTCACTTGAAAATGGTTGAAGCGTAGTTCCAATTGGCTGCGAGACACCAAAAACGTCTAAGTATTCAGGCTTAGCCGGATGTTGGAGAATTTAGGTGAAAAAGAACAATTATTTAGAGTTTAAGCCTCCGAGTTCGGTGCTGATTGGAAGAAACTCAGAAACCAAGAGGTGATCGGTTCACTGGGACAAAAATCGTGTGGAGCAACGATTTACCAGTATCCAAGTAATGCTGCACCCACGTAAAGTTGTATATTGAGCCTGGTAATAAATATAATCATGTGCTTACCTATTGAGAACTAGTGAAACATAGAACCTCTTATGGCGCCGTCGCTCCGCCATCTCCGCCAATTGCCTCTGTTTACTCAAATGTGCATACTGTGCACCAATACCCCAGACGGTGGACTTCCTTACAACCTCACTCGCATGTCAGGGCTTATCGGGTCGTTGGGTTTTGCAATCATTGAACGGTTTTTCGCGTGTGCAGCAATCGAATTGGGAAGGATTCTCATGTATTTTTGTAGTAGTGTTTGATGTAGTAGGTTACAGAGAAGATGAGGCAAGGGTTGGATATAATCGAAGGGGAGTTGTATATATTATGTATATGTATATAGATATCTATATATATATATACATATATACATATTTATAATATTATTGCATTTTCATTCCATTACTTTTAATTAATGTTCCAATTGCCCTAACTATCCCAATTGTCCCAAATGACATCATTCTCATCATTGTCATCATTCTCATCTCATATTCATCTCTTCAGTTTTTAGTGCCATACATAAACCCAAACATCACACATAAGACTACTACTACGATATCTCTACTCTGAACTCAATCAAGTCCGATTATTTTCCTCACCTCTGCCAAATACTCGCTTCATTGCCAATTCGCTCCCACTTCACTCCCACTTAACTCCCTCACATTGGTTAGTTAACTCCCCCAATACATTCACAATATCGTAGCTAACTCACTCATCATCCTCACTCATCCTCCTCACTCCATTCATATCAACTGTTCCATCGTTTATCCATCACATGACACACAGCGCTACCACACATCCTCTCGATTTGCCCTCCCCCCAAACGTCGTGTCCCGCCCCATTCTACCAACCCTTCCAAAGATAAAACCGATCATCAAAAAAGGAGGTTATACACACCCCTTTTGGTGTAGTCAAGCACTGATAACGTGTAGTTAGGTCTAGTAACATACAAATTAGACCGTATTAAATCGATCCAAAGATTTCCGTGTTGGATAAAAGTTCACTTAGAGAAACATTCCATTGCTCTCTATCATTGCCGCCGCATTAGTTGTTGTAATACTAAGAAGCCGTCTTTCTGTAACACAGCCGTTGCCATCAAAGAAATGAGTTTCCCCAATCCCGCCACCTCCGTCAAATTGGTGCTTCTCGGTGAAGCAGCCGTCGGGAAGTCATCTCTAGTATTGAGATTCGTGTCCAACGACTTCCAGGAAAACAAAGAACCCACAATCGGTGCTGCCTTTTTGACCCAAAAGTGTACCATTGGAGAGCGTACCATCAAATACGAGATCTGGGACACAGCTGGCCAAGAAAGATTTGCCCTGTTGGCTCCTATGTACTACAGAAACGCCCAGGCCGCCATAGTGGTCTACGATATCACCAAGCCAGCATCTTTCATCAAAGCCAGACACTGGGTCAAAGAATTACACGAACAAGCATCAAAGGACATTACCATCGCGTTGGTGGGTAACAAGTACGATTTGGTGGAAGATGACAATGAAGAAGATGGATTGAGAAAGGTTAGTGTTGAAGAAGGAAAGGGTTTGGCCGAGGAGGAAGGCCTTTTGTTCTTTGAAACATCAGCCAAGACGTCGTATAACGTAAACGACGTTTTCATCGGCATAGGCAGCAAAATTCCAGAGACTAATGCTGGCAATGGAGCTGCTCCGGCGGACCAGACTGGTGGAGAAGGAAGAATTGATTTGACGTCCAACTCAGTCGCAGCCAATAGGGCTGGTGAATGTGCATGTTAAGAAAGTCGTTTTTATATGACGATTGAGTTGATTCGGTAAGCAGTCAATCGTTCTCAATCCGATTCTTTAGACATTTAGTCGTTAGTCCGTTGGGACCTCACCTTCATTTCATAGCATCGTCGGCAGCAGCGGTCACGATAATAAGCCGGAATTTGGCCTGAACGTTGTTGCACGCACATTATCTTTATACAAGTTGCTCCTAGTTTAGTTCCTGGTTTTATATATAGTTCATTTTGTTAATGTCAATTAGTGTTTTAGCACGATCTCTGAATCTTTCCTTTTAGGGTAATACAAGAAATAGCAAGAAATGGGACATGTAAGAAATAGTAAGAGGTGACAGTGAGGGAGGAGCCAAGTAACAGGCAATAGAAAGTAGTAACAAGTAGTGAGGTGAACTATACGAAATTCCAAGAAAGGAGAGAAGATTTAGTGAAAACTATCGAGACGCAGTAGGTATGCTTGATTCAGTGAATAAGAGATGGTAATTAAGCCCAAAATGCCCAAAATAAGCGAGAAAGATGAATAGACTTTATTAGTGCTGGTATTTCTAACGTATTATCAGAGGAATCTTACAATTACTGATACTTCAGTAGTAGTAGTACTACTACTACCACTCCACTCAAAGAAGAATAAAGTTAACAACTACTAGCCCTTTCTTAACTACTAGTACTCTATTCTTCAGCCAATTAAGGCTAAACCAAGATACCACATCAAAGAAAAGAAGAGTCCAATTTTTCATATGACTCCTGTTCTTTCATTTATATAAGTACGACCATTCACTATCAACTTCAACTTCAAACTCCAAACTCCAATTTTCTATTCTCACCCACTCAACTCTCTATTTCAATATCACTTCCCCTTCTACCTCAACTTCAACCTTCTCTCATCTTCACCTAACTCTTAACCTCGTAATGCCACAGTCCATCAACTCTCTTCTTCTCTCCAGCTTTCGGAAATAACGTCATTTCTCCGCGGAAAAATTCTGATAGCAAAGTTATGACATAATGAAAAATCGAGAGTTTTTCAGATTGTCTTTTTACGACAGGAGTGATAATTGGAGAGTATCTTACAATTGACAAGTAACTGTAGGTTAGAGTAACTAAGAATCACGGTAAGTGTAAGTAGCTGTAGTTTTAGTAATTTTGTCATCTTTTTTTGTGATCTTTTATAGGAGTAGTGTTAATTCAAACAATGCCTGTCACCAAATTGAGAGTGGCATACATCCCAGAGCATTTTTCAACCCCATTGTTCTTCGCCGAACAACAGGGTTACTACAAGAGCTATGGATTGGAAATTGAATGGGTCAAGGTCATTGAGGGCTCGGGACGTCTTATTAAGTTGTTGAATGAGAACGAAGTCGACATTGCAATCGGATTGACTGAGGCTTTTGTCGCTGACATCGCCAAGGGAAACGATTCTTACAAATTGATTGACACCTACGTGAAGTCTCCTTTATTATGGGCTATCAGCACGGGATCCAAGCGTGGTGAATTAACTACTGCTGAGCAATTGCAAGGAAAATCCATTGGAGTCTCTAGAATCGGCTCTGGTTCTTACGTTATGAGCTTCGTGTTGGCTCACCACTTGAAGTTTAACAAGCCTTTCTCGTCGTTCCCTATCTTATCCAACTTCAAGAACTTGCGTGATTCTGTTAACCAGAAGTTTGACAGCGACAACGAGTTACAAAACAGCGATGCTTTCATGTGGGAATACTTCACTTCAAAGAAATACTACGACAACAAAGAGATTAAGCAAATTGGAGAGATTTACACTCCTTGGCCATCATGGGTCATAAACGTCACCAACAAGGCCTTGACTGCCAACAAACAGGCTATCAAGGATTTCATTACCAGCGTCAACCAGGGTGTGGCTTACTACAACAAGAACGTCGATGAAGCCGTAGAGTACATCGGAACCAACTTGGACTACTCCAAGGAGGATGCCAGAGAATGGTCCAAGACCGTTAAGTTCAACGACCAATTAGGAGAAGCAGAGCTCGATTGGGAGTCCGTGGTCACCAAAACCAGTGAAATTTTGAAGTTAGCAGGAGTGTTGTCCGATGAGGACACTGTTATCAGCCAACGTTTACAAGAAGGTGTCGTCAAAAAGTTGTAGAGTCACAAAAAAGCTTACCTTTTACCCACAGTTGACTCATAATGCCTGCGGTCCGATGCTACATTTATAGAAAATATGAAACCTATGGATTTTAAGTAACAAAATCGTATTCTGTAGACAAGAAGCCAACAAGACAACCAAAAATGCACGATGATTCCGTCTATCCTATTCCGTACTTTCTTGCTTTGTAACTTTATCCAGTGTCGAAAACCCAGTCGCAACCCGGAGTCATCCGCCGTTTCTGTGAATCATCTTTGGTGTTATCGAACAATCCACGAGTCTTCCACTGATACCCATCCACTAGATAACCGATGACATCACCCGGTGCAGAACACTATTCCGCGGCTTTTCCTACCCTAACTAGAAGAGTGCTTCGGACTACGGACTTTCGCTGTGGTCCCAAACTCTCCCAGATTTTGACTTCGGTACCCTCGTTCCTTCGGCCCCGATGACTACTCCCAAACCCAAACATCAGGCAATCTTTTCCTATCTTTAGCCACCAGCACAAAACTCCGAGATCTTCTTATAATAACTGTTCGGACCGCGAAGTGTTCCGTTTTGGGCTGCTTATCACCGGAGTGGATTGCCGCAAAAAATGACCAGAGTTAAAAAGTCGAGAGTGTCTTTTTTTGACTCTGACCCTTGGAACCTTGCAACTGGTAGGTTAGTATTTCTGGGACGGTTCCGGAGAAAGAGCAAGATGGGATGATATGATACGATATGGGAGTGGAATGGGGGGGGGGGGGGGGGGGGCTTGGCGGGCAGTAGTAGAAGGTGGCGGTGGTATTTGGTTGGTTGCGGTTGGTATATCTTGGATGGCCATATAGCCTGGAGCCGTTATATGGCAGTTATGTCATCTTAGTTGCAGGATGAGCTTATCTTGGTTATTATCTGCCAGTAATGGCGGTCACGACGACGGAGCCAGTTCGGAGTTGGTCTGAAATGCATGGTGAGTCGGGCTGAGGATGGGTTGTTTTGTGGAGAAGTTGTAAATCGGATATAAATATGGCTATTCCCACGTTAGAAGGTGGTACTGGCTTTGGTTTAGAAGAACCATCTTAGCATTATTTATACAAATAGAAGTAAACCACAATGACCATTCAGTCCAAGCCAATTTATTCCCCATTAGAGGGCGTACAGATATTAGCCCCAGTTTCTCGTTTTGCAGAATACGAACCTTCTACTACTACTCAAGCAGACATTCTCACGAAGTCGGCTTTATCATTCGTGGTGCTTCTCCACCGTACATTCAACTCCACAAGAAAACAACTATTAGAGAACCGTCAAGTTGTTCAACAGCAACTCGATAACGGCATTCCACTTGATTTCTTGAAGGATGAGACTATGGTCAAAGTCAGAGAAGATCCAACTTGGCAAGGTGCTTTCCCAGGACCTGGTTTAGCTGATAGAAGAACCGAAATCACTGGCCCTCCAGAGCGTAAGATGATCGTGAATGCTCTTAACACTCCTGTGAAGACCTATATGAGTGACTTCGAGGACAGTTCTTCCCCCACTTGGGGCAATTTAATTAACGGACAAGTCAACTTATACGATGCTATTAGACATCAAATCGATTTTGTGAACAAGGAAAACGGAAAACTTTACAAGGTTATCGACTCTCATGATAGGGAAATCCCAACACTTCTTGTTCGCCCAAGAGGTTGGCATATGGTAGAGAAGCATGTGTTGGTGGACGGAGAACCTATTAGTGGTTCCATTTTTGATTTCGGATTATACTTCTTCCACAACGCACAAGAGTTGATCCACCAAGGTAGGGGCCCATACTTCTACTTGCCAAAGATGGAGCACCATCTCGAGGCTAAGCTCTGGAACGATATCTTCAACGTTTCCCAAGATTTGTTGAAAATTCCTCGTGGAACCATTAGAGCAACAGTCTTAATTGAAACCTTGCCAGCAGCTTATCAAATGGAAGAGATCATTTTCCAATTAAGAAACCACTCGGCAGGGTTGAACTGTGGAAGATGGGACTATATCTTCTCGACTATCAAGAGATTAAGAAATGACCCTACCAAATTATTGCCTGATCGTGGTCAAGTCACCATGACAGTTCCGTTCATGAAAGCATACTGTGAACGTCTAATCAACATTTGTCACCGTAGACAAGTTCATGCTATGGGTGGAATGGCAGCACAGATCCCAATAAAGAATGACGAAGCTGCTAACCAAGCAGCTATTACCAAGGTCCACAACGACAAGTTGAGAGAGGTCACAATGCATTATGATGGAACTTGGGTAGCACATCCAGGTTTAGCTCCTCTTGCTAACGAAGTGTTCGACAAGCATATGCCAACTCCTAACCAAATACATATTGTACCTGAAGAGAACGTTACTGCTTCGGACTTGTCTAACACTACTATCCAGGGAGGCCAGATTACCAGTCAAGGAATCAGAGAGAACATGTTTATTGCCTTGTGCTACATCGAATCCTGGATCAGAGGATTAGGATGTGTGCCAATAAACAACTTAATGGAAGATGCTGCTACTGCCGAGGTTTCCCGTTTACAATTACATTCATGGGTCTTGCATCAAGCCGACTTGGTTGACATCAACTCTAAGGTTACACCTGAGTTAATGAGAACTATCTTACAGGAGGAAGTTGACAAATTGGTGAAGCAGTTTGGATCAAAGAACCACAAATTCGAACAAGCTGCAAGTTACCTCGAGCCAGAGATCACAGGAGAATCTTTGTCCGAGTTTATCACCACTTTAATCTATGACGCAGTCGTGGTTACTGGAGAACCAATCGACTTAGACAGTTTGAAGGACTAACTTTTCATTATAGTTCTATTCATATCATTCCAATAGCGATTTAAATTCAAAGTCATAATTATTAATATATCATACTTTTCATACATGAAGATGCCTTCTTTTATACCTTTCGACATACCCAGTACTCACATTTATACACGAACGAACCCAAAGCTTTTATATCACCACAGTATGTGGATTCAATGTCTGATTCATGCTTTTCGAATTTGAAACCAACCTTTTCTATTAACTCAATTAAATCCTCTCTCGTCAACTCTAATCCCTTCATGATGGTTTGTACCTTGTGGCCATCTCTTGTAATGAATTTGGTGGAATAGTCGTCCTCAAAATGCCATAGCAATGGACCAAAGTTTATCCAGACGCCCCCAGTTTTCAAACAATAATGAATTGTTTTCAAATAGTCTATAACGTTGCTGGCTGTATCTATAAAGAAGCTTGTAACCAACACATCAAAATTCTCCTTGTTAGTACTTCTGAATTCGTTCGCCACAGCGTCTTGAGTGTAAGTATCTGATACTTCCAAGTTATCAGGACCGTATAAGTCTGTAAATGATCCTGCTGTCATTGACATCAAGTCTTCGTATGGAATATGTGGGTTCTTTGCTGACAACTCATGAATGAGAGTTGGGTTAAGATCGGGCATGGATACCGGCCTTATCTGGTTCAACCGTTTGACCACATGCGATGATTTACTTAAATAAGGGAATATCGAGTAACTATGAGCAAACTTACAGTGATTGAGGACGAAGTTTGACGTCAATAACATGTGATAGCTGAACTCATTTCCCTGGCACCAAAAGCCCTTCACTATCAATTCCATGACTAATCTTCCCAATCCACATCCTGGATTAAGAATTTTGATATTCTGACGAGTAGATTCATCTGGGTACATTTCCACCAACTCATTCACTATTTTATCGTACGATATAGCTCTTTCTTTCTTTCCGTCATCACTCCATTCTTTGGAGACTTGTAATAGCGTAGACCGTACCTTATCATATTCATTGTTGGTAGCAGGTTCCCAATCTGATGGGTTAGGCGAAACACCCCAATCCTGAGCAATATTCGTAGCCAAAGACTGGGTAAATTGCTGGTTCATGCCAATACACATAAGCATGTGTTCTGTGTGTTTTGGGTAGAACGGAACCAACTCCTTTTCTTCTTGTGATAACGAACCGTACTTGATTCTACGGGGTTTGATTAGCTGCTCAGTCTCCCAATTATGGTAATTATAAAACGCCAGCAACGTCGATGTCAACGCTTTGAATTCTTCAATATCTTCGCTCATGGTCTACAGTCTACCCAGCTACGTTACTTCGAAGAAAGACTTGTTGTACAAGTTGTTTCTAATCACTTATTCTACATCCATTGAAATGGAGGAAGTGATATTTCGATAATTTCACGTGACCCAGTGTATACAGGCTGATAGTTGCAAAAAAATGGAGGGAGGGGGAGTGGTATGAAATGGGTTGAAATGGGTTGAAATAGGGGTTTGGGCGTGGGATGGGAAATGTGGTTTGTAATTGGGGTTAAATATGGTAGACAATGGGTTGAATGTAGGTTGAAAGAGGGATGAAATTAGTTGAAATTTAGTTTAAAATATGGGTTATGGAATGGGCTAAGTGTGGGTTGAAAGCGGTTGCAAGTGAGATGAATATGTGAGAAATATGGGTTATGGAATGGTTAATATGAAAGAAAGATGGGAGAAATAAGGGCATGAAAGATGGAACTTCCCCCGATTAAGAGATATCCTGGGTAAACTTGGTTACTTTGGAGAAGCAGTTGATGGGTGCATTCATGATAAATATAGTAGATGTCACCAAGAGATGTCACCACGTTGGTTAAGAATTTGTGGGTTGCAGATGGGTTGCAGATGGGCTGAAAGTGGGTTAAGATAAGTTGAAAGTAGGCTGAAAATGGAATAATTAAATACATATCAAGTAATTCTGGAAAATATTGCCAAAACAATTGTCAGATAAAATTGGAGCACCATGGGTATATATACATATGGGTATATTCTTTATAGGATACATTATGGGACTGTTTGTCATGTGTTGAATACTGGGTTTCCTTTATTATTTACAGGTGTTCTATTTAAATAGTGAATTGAATATGATATGAAGAGATTTTTTATAGTTGGTATTTTTGCGTATGTGATGGCATATTCTTCAAGGGGTTACAGCTCTTAGTATATTGATGGTGTTTGAACATTTTAATTTACCAACTTGTACGGTAAATTGACTCCATAAGATCTGCTGCGATAGAATCGTTGAATATGAAAGTACTCCCCCACATAGAACTCCAGTCGAATGCAAATACAGCTTTCTATTTACTTAGGAATGGAGCTACATGTGCCAATATCAATAACATTACTGTATTAATGTATTATAGTTATGTACATACTATAGGAAGTTACATGGAATTCTCTTCCTTGAATGCATCCCATGACTTGTTGAGAATGATAAAGACTCCATTGCAGACCAATTCGGCCTCCTTGTCGCCTTTACATTGCGATGCTAGTTTGTCCGGGTGGATCGAGCTAATAACCTTCATGTACTGGATCTTGACCTGCTTATTCAACATTAATTCATTTGTGGTCAAATTACGCAATGCCGGATTCATATTAATTTTCTCAGGAATTACTTCTCCTAAGTTCGTCAATAGGGCACGTAAATTATTCTGTTTAGACTTGGCCCAGTTCTGGATTTGGGTGTCTATTCTATCCTTAACGAGTGGATCAATATCAGGTACTTCTGGTTTAGGAGCAACAGAAGAAGGTCTAGAAGGAGGAGCTGGTTTCGGTGCCGACGGTGGAGCACTCGTCTTAACTTTATGATTATCAGGATTAACTATTTTGTCAACTCTTCTTCTTCCATCCATAATCTTCTTATCCAAAACACCCAACTCTTTAATCAAAATTTGGTAGTGATCCAAACTCAGTTCGTACTTTTCCATGAGTTCCAAAACCTCAGCTTTGGTGATGATCAACTTAGTGTACCAGTACTTGACAGGTTTAGAATCAATTGTGAACTTGGAGTTAGGCACTTCTTCCTCAACAGAAATGAGCGGAAGAGCACTTTCTATGGCATCCAAACTCTGCTTTAATTGACCTACTAATTTGTACACAACTGCCAAATTAGAATAAATGATGACTCTAAGCTCATGCTTAGGAGAAAGCTTGTTCAAACAGATTAAATACGATTCGAGTGCAGTGCTGTAATTACCCGATTTGAACGCTACTTGAGCCGTTTCTTTTGCGGTTGTGTAGTCTACTTGTTCGAATTGGTTCAAAGGAGTAGAGTCACGCAAGGAAGAGCTAGGTCTAGAGTCACTCGAAGACGAAATACCCAACAAATCAACATTTTCTGGTTCTTTTTGTGGAGCAGGCTGTTGTTTCTTTACTGGGGCTCTAGGAGTAATTGGGGCACTGACAGGACTCCTTGAAGGCGTTGGAACTCTATTTATGGCCAGCTTTGTGTCTGCGAGTCTTTCTCTATTCTGTTCGACTCTGGTTGAAGGAATTGGTCTAGTGCTCTTGAGAGGGGATGAGTGTCTTGCAGAGCTTTGCTCTTCTCTATGGTTCCTGTTAAGAGGTCTTCCGAATTCATTGTCGTCCCAGGTCTCTGTGGCTCCGTTTGAGAGATCATTACTCCGTCTTGTTTGCAGTGATCCAGACATATGAAGAGCCTTGTTCTTAATGTTATCAAACCTGGTCTTCGCTCTCTCTCTGTCTCTTTCCTTTTGGGCTCTCATGAATCTCTCGATTTCCTCCTGATTAATGTTCTCACTATCCGAGCCATAATCTAACTCTTCTTCACCATGACCGTACTTCTTCTCTACAGCATCAGCTTTATATTTTTCCTGGTTTTTCATCCACTCTGGAATACTGGATGTTGACGAGTTCGCCGAAGAGCCTGAAAGTTGAAGCAGCTCGAGGTTCTTCATAACTGTTTGCTTGGACTTGTACAAAAGCTTATTTGCTGTTTTGAAAAAATCCAGAGACATATCGTTCAAGTTGTAGACCTCGCCTGGTCTGCCGCCGTTTGCATTTCTATGACTGGCTCCATGACTTGCACCCGGAGTGGATGTACGACTGTTAGGAGCAGAGCTTTTACTCATTATGTAATTTACACAAGCCTGAAGGTCAAGTCCCTGCTTCAGTATAGCTTCGTTTGCGTCTTCGATGGAAAACCCGATATCGACTAAACCTGCTAGCACGCTATCTTTCTTGCTTGTTGGAGACTCTGTCTGTATCCTCGGCGAAGGACGATGTGAAGGAGCTCTTGAGTTTGGAGCTGACGAATTTGATGGAGCAGGAGATGACGTGTTCAATGAATGACGTGGTACTCGTGGAGCCGGTTCAGGTTCTGGTTGTGCTATAGGTTGTCTACGAGGTTGCTGTGGTGGTGGTGGTTGGCTCACTGGGAAGGCATCAATGAAGTCGTCGTCTAAAAGTGACATTCCATTGGACAGCGTGGTCACAGATTGAGATTGCTGTTGTTTCTGAGGATGCTGGTTGGTAGAGATACCATTTTGGGGTTTTAACGGTGGTGATGCGTTGCTTGTGAAGATGTCGAACGGGTCGTTCACTGGTTTCGTGGGTTTTATCCCGTTCAAAGACGATGAACTTGAAGAACCCAACGACAGTGGTGTGGAGACATTCGATGGTGCCAAAGGCAGATAAGCACGAGATTGTGGTGGTTTTGTAGGGTTTAAAGCAGCAATAGGCGAGCCTGTTCGCGAGGAGGCACCCGAGAGAACGTCTATGTTCGACCAGGTGGAATTTGAAGCTCCAATTCCGGGCTTTTGTTGCTGTTGTTTTTGTCTTTCCAGCATTGACAAGTTGTTCACTTTGGCCGACGAGTTATTAGTCGATGTAGCCGACTGGAACAAGTCCGCAAAAGCGTCTTTTTTGGGGGGAGGAGCCATTGATGACGGGTGTATGCTGGTGCAGCAACCGGGGCAGAAAACAGCTTACCACACGAGAATGCTATGGAGAAACAGAAGGAAAGAAGTTGTGAAATAACCCACAGAATTCTTTATGTGATCTGAAAAATGTCTCGTTATGTGGGTGCTATGTGCAGAAGGTGATTGAGTGTATGGCGAGATGTATATATTGGTGGAGTATGGGTAAAGGGAGGATTAATTGGGGAAAATTGGTGAAATAAGTAAAGGGTGTTGTTTGGGGTGGGAGTAGGGTTTGGAGTTGATTTGGGGAGATTACATGGAAATTTGGTTTTTTTGAATGGGGGTTTGTGTTGATGGTGGTTGGCTTTTTGAGTGGGTAAAGGCAGAATGCGACATCAGCGTTGGAGGTGGGGATGGAAAGAGAGGGAGAGATATGAATTGGGTTGAAAAGTGTGAACTTATCTATAGGGCGAGAATCGGGGAATTCAGATAGAATAAAGTATCCTACTAATCTTTAGCATCCGTTGATGTTATTCCATAAAATGCTGATAATCACAGTAAAAGTAACTTGTGACTCCCAAAGGAATGCGACATTTGGGTGCAAAAGCCGTGGTTCCACTTGGGTGATAACGCATCGATTAGGGCAGTAATATCGCCATTATTTCAGTAAATATTAGATTCTATATTTCGTTTTCTTCATCTCATAGTTTATTTCTCACTCTAGAACTAGCTTTTCCATCCGAATTTCACCCCTATAATGTACCCATCTTTCCTAACTTTCCATAAACTGTTGCAAAAACCCTATGGAACCCCATAAAACCCGTACCGCAGTATATACATAAAGGAAATTCCAGAGAGGAGATACCCCGTAATGTAATTAATAACAAGTAAACAACCAGAACAGAAACTACTCCAATATAAACATAACAAACACATTTTTCTGGGTACTACAACTCACTAATATAATAATATTTATTCCTTTTCATTCATTTCATTTCTTACCTTCCTTTCTCAACGCCTTCATTCATACGTACTTTTCTCTTAACTATTACAGTATTATTCAGACGAAACGTCCCCACCTTTTCAAGAAAATAGCCTGTTCTTCCTTCTCCCATTTCAACCAACATTACCCTTCTGTAGTAAACCAATTGACCAATCGGCACAGCATTGACTCAAAAATCAGTTTATGATGGAATTGAACTATGTCAAGCAATATTGACGTTTTGTCGCAAAATAGAGTTGGCATAACCTGATATCACCATATCTATCTAATTAATGCAAAAAAAAAAAATCAAAAATCAGATATCTGCAACAATTGATTGGTATTATTCTCAGGGTTCAGTTCCTCTCTTCCCACCTATTGGATAAGTTCAAATGATACCAGAACCGAAACATTTACCATCTACAGTGGCTACATATAAATCACCGTAAGGCAACCTACTTAAGAAAGGAGCGACATTCATGTGAGTAAATGAACAAATGAATACACGAATAAAAACTGTAAACCCTTTTTTTAAGCATTTTTTTAATTCCCAACTAAGTAAACGATATAGAAAGAACAAAGAAAGGCAGTATAATAAGATAACTATCAATTCAGAGATAAACACCGTACACCCTAAGTCCTAATATACTACTACACACCTCCACCTAAACAGCACCAAAGCTATGTCGCGGTCGTGTCCCTACCGCCCTAGCTCATCATCAAAAAAATTTCAAAAACCTTCTTTATCACAATTACCATTCTTATGGTGAGTTACTGTTATAGATTAGTTCTTGTGGACTTATAGTTATTCCAGTGTTACAGAGTAGTTAAAGACCCCAGGCAACATGCATTTAATGTACACTTTAGGACCAGACGGAAAGAGAATCTACACCTTGGAGAAAATCACCGCTGACGGTGAAATCACCAAGTCTGCTCACCCAGCCAGATTCTCTCCAGATGACAAGTACTCCAGACAGAGAGTTACTTTGAAGAAGAGATTTGGATTGTTACCAACCCAGAACTAGATGTGCGATGGTTACAATCAGACGAGAGGTTTGGCGCTTTGTTGGTGTTTCTACGGTGAAAATATGGCACTATATGCTTGTAATTTAAGTCACTTTGGTGTATGGTCATAGAGAAACCGATTTTTCACATACAAGTTCAAGGCAAAATCCTCTCCATTCCCGGCATTACGTTTATATTTCATATCACAAGAGTGAACTCTTGTATTTCTTCCTATTATTCATCGGATTTGTACTATACATTTAGTTATTGGTTAATATACCTATTGATATAAAGAATTGTAGACTTCGACGGGTAGAATGTATTCCTTAAAGTTGTGTTCCCTAGATTAATGGCCTCATCTATGGTTCCAGCAATTCCGAATTTGCTCTATTTGCTTAGTCCTGTGGATTCTATCCCATTGTAGGTGTCAGATGAACGGACTCTGACTATGATTATCGCTTTGTTATGACCGGGGTTTGCACCCATTTTGATATACTACAGAACCACCAGTGGTTCTGCCATTAGTTACGTCATTAATACGACATTGCGTGGATACCTAGGAATAAACTCCTTATAATGGATCCTTCTTCTGACCCGTCGCCTCGAGGTTAAACTCGGCATTACGAAGGTAACTTTCCCACATCTGGGATAAAATCTCGGTGTCCAAGTTGTTTCTATTGACTTCCTGGAGACATTTGTTGATGGTCACTACGGATTCGTTCAAGTTTTCCTGGGATTTGTTAGTAGCAGTTGGGACAGTGGGTTTGAATAATCAAGAAAATGCCCAGAAACACGTAGAAACATATAATATCTCCTTAATAGGTATTTCTCCTAGTTTATAGACTCTCTATTGAAACCAACAACAAGATATTCTTCGTTTGTATTTCTCGTGTCAACATACCATATTATTTATGATTCTAGAAAGCAATGCATTCTGTGCTTGCTCATGTGGGTTCTCCATGACTACGGGATCTACTACACCTCTTCACAAGACAATAGAGCTACTTTAAACCACTGAATACTATGGCTATCCAAGAAAGAACACCATCAACAAACACTGAAAAACCGTTGATTTCCTGGAAAGACGAGTTTGTTTTTGTGGGTGAGTAGACCCGTGCCGCAGTATGAGAGTTAAAAGTGATATAACCGATTGCAAAAATGTCGCGTGAGTTGGAGATGGCAGTAGAGAGCTATGTTAAGGTTAGTATTGGGGTGTAGTGGAATTGAGATGTGAAAGTATAGTAGGAGAAGGAGGGTGGGGAGGAGGATTTTGTTGGATACGAGGGATTAGTTTACTGTTTACTGAACGTGCATCAAAGTATTGAGAATTAAAATATTTAGAATATTAGTTATTTTTGTATAGATAAAGCTATGACAATTGTTGACTCTTATTCTTGATGCTAATATTGAGTCAAAATTCAAGGATTCATAAATTTGCAAGAACTCGATCTAAAAAGCCTGTATTCATTGCCATTGCATTGTAAGTTTATAATCTCCTTGAAATATAGAATAAAACAGCAGTTGTAAACAGTTCGGGATTTGAACAGTGAAGGAGCATTTTCTTAGACATAAAGGGATTTCGATACTAGAATTATTGTACACCCTTTTTTTTGGCAATGGGGGCCGGGGTTTGTAAATCAATGAACAAAGCCGCCATCAACTTCTTTACTGAACTTCCGAAGAAAACAGGTATAATTGTCTGTCGGAAATACCATGAAGGGTCCATGCTCAAAAGGGCACTTGTCCATACTGGAAGCAATTAACAGGGTACCTCTATTAAGAAAAGAACTGTACATATAAGCTCACTTACTACGGAATAAAGCTAAATACAGAGAGATGAATACAATCCAATACCCAACGTTGCGATACAATTATGAGACAATCAGCTAAAATAATTGTAAATCGATATATCTAGCAAGCCATAGAGATTACTTATAACAAAGCAATCAATGTATAATAAAAATAAAACAATACAAAACTCTCCAAATACTTCATATATGAGACTACAAAGTTGCAAAATCCACTGGCATTCTGACAATCTAACGATCTGACAATCTAACGATCTGACACTCTAACGATCTCAAACTCTAACGCTAAGACATACAAACACAAGCCCATTCAAAACCCACACAAAACCCCACCAAAACCCGTCAAAACGAAGTCAAACTAAAACTCTGTAAACGATACGTCAAACGTCATACACATACAAATAAACATACCCATTCACATAATACACATAACGTTCACATAATATACACATACAATGCACATATCCATTCACATACCCCATACGTATTCCCATACGACGACAAAAACGTCTCAGACACAGAACTTCACACAGAAAATCAGACAGAAAATCATCCATCCACCCAAAAACATCACTACACCAACCAAAATGACGCTCGCTCTCAGTTTTTGCAAATGTTGCAAGAAATCGTTACGGCGGTAAAAAGTTGACTTCCGTTTTAATTTAATGTTTAATGGTTGTTCTTTCTGGTAGAGTGTTATTGTTGTTGTTGCTGTTGTTGTTGATATCTATCAAGCTATTAGGAGTCGAAGCGATTACTGCTAATTAACATTGGTACATTGATTTCATTGTTGTTATTGCTGTTGTTGTAGTTAGTGTTATTGTATGATATAACGATTTTCCTGGGAAACTCAGCTATTCAAAGTCAAATTGCCCCGTTTACTCTTTCTGCTGTTATATTGAAAGCCACCGTTTATTCATTAATTTCATTCATTAACATCATCATTCATTCCTGTTTATATTCGCTCATAGTTAGCTATAATCCAGTGGTATAATCAATATCCCGGTCCTAATTCATTTCCAACATTCATATCTGTCATAGACTGTCAATTGTCATAAACTCATTGGATATACTTATCTGATTCATCTCATCTTCATAAAACAATGGACCTCGTACAACAGATCTTGATCACAATCCTCCTCGGATTGGTCATAGTGCTTGCCCTCTTCTTCCTTCAAACAGGTGGATTTTCAAAGGCCTTGTCCTCAAACTCATCTCCTTACTTCAAGCCATCGTTTCTCATTCTCGGTGCCAACAACGCAGGTAAGTCCTCGTTATTCTACCGTTTCTTGGATGATGCCCAAGAAGAAGGAAAGAAAAGACCCTTCACTCCTACAGTCTCTTCCATGGAACCAAATATCAGTACTATCAACTTGCCTTTTGCCAACAAGTCTGTTTCAAGAACTTTCCAAATCGTTGATTATCCAGGTCATTTGAAATACTTCCAGTTATTCTACACTTTGTTATTGGAGCAAATCACCCTCCAAAAAGTTAGAGGTGTGGTTTATGTCATTGATTCGTCGTCTCAATGGTTTAATAACAACGAGAATGTTGAAATGATTGCCAAATTCTTATTCAACTTGTTCCTGGTCACCGAGAGATTACAAAATGGAATTGATTTCCTCTTTGCCATAAACAAGAACGACTTGTTTGACTCTATCCCTGTCCACAAAGTCAAGAGTGTCCTTGAGGCCGAGATCAACAAGTTGATTCAAAACGAGTTGAACACTGTTGACAAGCAATCTGGAATTGACAAGAGCGAAGAAGACGGCGCCTCTGACGACCATTACTACAGCAGTATCGGCCACGATACCTTGAGAGAATTCTGGTTGAGTGTCGTTGGAAGACCGGACAACAAGTTTTCATTTGACCAATTAGAGGGTAACATGGATTTTGTTGCCGGATCTGTGTTGAAGAACAAGGTCGAGACATGGGAGAACTGGTTTGACGAAAAGGTGGTCAATTGAGTTCATTAAGTTTCACTTTCCTTAGCATTTTACGGAGCAAGTATATTGTGCTTGACATATTTCATTACATTTTTTGCGTACTCAAGTATTCATATGAATCATGATCAATTATAATAATTACAAATCGCAACATCCCTCCCTACAATTCAAATAAAATCACTATATCATTATATCATACATATCATTGCCATCACTACCTCTACATTCCCACACTTTCCCTATATACGAATTCTATACTCTATGTCCACATAATGCCCTACTCCAACTTATTGGTTGGTGCCGACGGAAAGAACGAGGGATCCAGTTGGATCTTCTGGTTCCGTGCCCGGTTAAACTTTATCTTAATATAGTTCTGCAATCTACTCCTATACACATCTTGATGTAATTTGTAAGATGTGAATCGAAACTGGGCGATCTGAATTTTCACCTCTGATAGCTTGATCGTTTTTTCACGGGTTTCCTGTTCAAGTTCCTTAAACTTCTCGTTATTACTTTTATGAGACTCGGAATTCTTCTTATCGCCTTTATCGTCCTTATCGTCCTTTTTCTTATCGGTTTGTCCCATTCCAGGAATATATTCGTACATGAGCTTATTCCAAATATATGGCTTAACAGCATCCATTTGTTTCTTCAAATCTTCCAAATTTTTCTCCAATTCGTCTCTAGTTTTTAAGAGTTCATTGTAGGCTTCATTGGGTAACGCCAGAGCAAAATGTTCATCTTGAAGATGAAGAACACAAGTGTAGAAGAAGTCTACTTTATTCTCCGAGAGTAATACTGTGGTAGCTGGTTTGTAGCAGATGAGACATGGTTTAGCGTCGGCCTCGGCAACTTTCTTATTTGAGTAGATGTTTTCGAAGGGCGGTGCCTGTTTCTGTTGACTCATGTGGTTCTTGACAAAGAAGAAATAGCTTCAATGAAAGAATGTGGTTATTATAGATTCAATTCATTCACTTTCATTATGTTAGATGTTAAGGTATGTCAGAATGGGGATCACGTGAGTTTTGATGATACTGTATAGTAGGATGATGGTGGTATAAGTATAGTTTGTATATATATTATATAATTTATGTTATATTTATATTTGGATTATTGGACGGGATAAGTAGTAGGGGATTAGACTTCAATCTAAATGTTTCTGAAGATAATTTACATGCAAGTTGAATCCGAGATGAATCTGATTTACAGAAGCGTGAAGTAAAAATGAATTTATAAAAGGCGATAAAATGTTGATATCCAGAGGATTTTCTAATAGAATTTATTCATTTTGACGATATAAAATAAGATCAACAAAAATTGCATTCATGGGTAATGAAGTTATTCATTTTATAAGTATAAAATTTATGCATCTTTCATTACTTTCGATTACCATACAAAGCCGGCCAAGTAGAAAATACTCATTGTGGAGAGTCTTCAAGTAAGAATCTTTGAATTTGAGTAATAACTTCTCCGCTATCTTCTTGACAGAAGGTGATTTCCTTGGAATATTGCAGTTGATACAGGGCTTGAGCAAGAAGCTTCTTGGATCTTTTCTATTCAAGTTGTTCTCTCAACTCCAAATATTCATTATCTTTGTTCCTGAATTTCTTTCAGCTCGGTGGTGTCATCCACCTCAATTAAAACCCGCTCCTTCAACGGAATTGCTACATTGCTCAAATTTCAACTCCCTTCTTAATCGTTACCTTAATACTATAGCTTCCATACCTACGGCCTTTCCAGATATTTGTCTTATTATCTGAGGATTTGCCTCAATTACGCTTAAGCGCTCAGCTGTACTACCACAAAAAGCCATGGCATGATAGCAGCAATGGCTCCTTTTGTTCAATTGGTTACATCAGATGAAAGAGCTGGCATCGGATTCCACTTGCCTGCGCATTTTCTGTACGTGGTAGATACCAGGAGTAGTGCCATATCTAAGGAGAATTTCTTTGTAGTATTCTGCCCCTGGCTGTGTTCTCTTGTGCTCCTTCTCTCTAATCTCCTGAAATGTCCGCTAGAGCGAAGATTTTTCCCCAGTTAGATCAAATGAGACCTATAACTGGTGAAGATTAACACCCTCACACCCTTCTATGCATCCAGCCATTGTAATAGGTCCCCAGAACAATAGTTGCATTGATCCATCTATAGTTGCAAAATACATAGGCAGCTGCACATTGCAGCAGCAACACGTATGCAGTATACAAATATCACGGTAAGAGTAATCTACAGAACTAAGATTGTGTGACTGATTATCGTGGAGTTTCATGTATTAGTGGTATTTAACGTCATTATACAGCTAATTCTATGTCGTGAACCACCGGAGTGAATTCAAAGCAGTTTGAAAACGCAGTTCCAATGTCCTTATCCATCATCACTGGCCCGTCCGTTGTTGCCGGTACCTTTAACCTGCAAACAAATGCTTGTAAATACAGTTACACAGGTTATTATTTCATGGAGGGTTTGTTTTGTCAGGTGGGCTGTCGCAAACCGAAATACAGAATTCGAGAATGTCGCAAGCCATTACCGAGGATCGGGAAGAATAGGAATGACGAAATGGGAATGGACCCCCGATAGCATTTCGTTAGATAATGATGACATCAGGTGCAGCAGCAAAGTTCCAGTGACATAATGCCCAAAAGAAAAGAGCCGCCATTGAAAGTGTCGAAGGTAGGGGAGCAGTCCTAAGTGTCCAACCAGAATGCAAAAATACAAACCGCAATTTGCTTCTAAGCCTATCTCAAGTGTCGTCTGTTCCTCCCTTCAAATTTCGTCATGGCCCCCTTGTTTATTGCGAGACGATCACAAGCACAGAACTTTGGCTGTAGCAACCAGAATATGCCTGTAAAGGGATACCGACCTGATGTCGTGCGGCAACCAATCGCGCTCGGAACTCAAATCACGTACAGTCGGAAATTACGACATCGTTTTTGGGGTCTGTCGGTTAATTCTGCGCACAGAACAGAGCCCTAGCCAGGGACAATGTAAACAATAGTGACACAGCAGCAGTACAGTAGCAAACAAACAGTAGTACGACCCAAGGTTTTGTTTTAAATATAGTAATATAATATAGGGTATATGGGGTCGGGCCGTTCTGTGCCCCTAAGTTATGCTGAAAGATGCAAAAAAAAATCGTACCCAACAGAATTCAATATTCACTATATGTTGATCTCCATTCTCTGACTTTTGACTTCTCCCTCTCTCTCTGTCTGTCTCTCTCCCTCTCACACTCACACTCTCCACCTCAATGCCTAGAATCTCTACATCACCTCTTTTTCCCATTCGCAGTCCGCCAATCATGCTTCACCCCCCATCCATCCATACCCCCGGAATCCATCTTCTGTCTCTCTCCCTCTCCCTGCCTCGCCCCGGTAATCAAAAATAATAATAAAATACTCCCCAATTCCCCTACTAATTCACACCCAGTTACCCGGACATACACCGGTTTCCCACGCATTATTCACCATTTTTTCTACTCCTCCTCTTCCTCCCTCCTCGCCCGCATTTCTTTGGTGACACGTCTCTCACTCGCTCACTCGCACACTGCGTCCCGCTGTTTTTCTCCCTCTCTCACACTCTCCCTACACTCTCAAAACTGCGACATTTGTCCATCTGAGAAAACCACAACGAAGGAAAAAACCTCACTAGCAAATTTGATGTCACTTTAGTTGCCGTCGATTTCTTGTGGTGATAGTACGATACCAACGCCCCAGGAGCCATCCATCACTGTCGTCTATCATTCTGATCCGTGTGTACGTTCAGAAGCAGAAAATCCGAATTTTAGAGCTCGAACCGAACGGACCGCTGTATCCCTCGTCACCCCAAATTTAGCCGAGTCATTACCTATCACCTTTGTTATACCAACGGACAGCTGCTTCGCCATCGCTAGTTTCGTACTGTTTTCACCTCAGTACCTTCAAACCGCCAGCATCCAGTAGCCCACGGTAACATTGCCAACAGCCGGAGCATCTCAGAATCTATCTACGGAAGCCCTATATACCACAGTACCAGTATCTAAACCACTGTATACTAGCTCGTATAAGCCGCTGCTCGCACCACCAATAACAATAACAATAATTATTCATTGTTGTTAATACCCAATAAATTCACAACACATACACAATCAACATGGCTGAACATCAAGAAGCCGATATCGACTCCATCGTCGACAGATTGCTCGAAGTCAGAGGCTCGAGACCGGGTAAGCAAGTGACGCTTCTCGAACACGAAATCAGATACCTTTGTACCAAGGCTAGAGAAATCTTCATCCAACAGCCGATTCTCCTTGAACTTGAGGCACCAATCAAGATCTGTGGTGATATCCACGGCCAATACTACGATTTGTTACGACTCTTTGAGTACGGTGGTTTCCCACCTGAAGCTAACTACTTATTCCTTGGTGACTACGTGGATAGAGGAAAGCAATCGCTTGAAACTATCTGCTTATTGTTAGCTTATAAGATCAAGTACCCAGAGAACTTTTTCATTCTCAGAGGTAACCACGAGTGTGCATCTATTAACAGAATCTACGGTTTTTACGACGAATGTAAGAGAAGATACAACATTAAGTTGTGGAAGACTTTCACTGACTGTTTCAACTGTTTACCAATCGCTGCCATTATCGACGAGAAGATTTTCACCATGCACGGAGGTTTGTCTCCAGACTTGAACTCCATGGAGCAGATTAGAAGAGTAATGAGACCAACCGATATTCCAGATGTTGGTTTGTTATGTGATTTATTATGGTCTGACCCAGATAAGGATATCACCGGATGGTCCGAAAACGACAGAGGTGTATCATTCACATTCGGACCCGATGTGGTATCACGTTTCTTACAGAAGCACGATATGGACCTTATCTGTAGGGCGCATCAAGTTGTGGAAGATGGTTACGAGTTCTTCTCTAAGAGACAATTGGTAACACTTTTCTCCGCTCCTAACTACTGTGGTGAATTTGACAACGCCGGTGCCATGATGAGTGTGGACGAAAGTTTGTTATGTTCATTCCAAATCTTAAAGCCGGCTGACAAGAAGCCAAGGTATCCACCATCGGCTGTTGCAAACAACAGACCTGGTGCCGCTGCCAGAAAACCTAAGAAGGGAACTAAATAAGTGCAGTGAGTGAAATGATTTTTTTTTAAAGATTTCAGCATCGCTAGATGATTCTTGATTTAGGGAGAATCGAAAGTCTGAAAAACGAAACTAAAATCAAAATGTCACCACTTAAACACTAGAGGTTTAATTGCTCTAGACGCACTAGCCTGTCTCTTCGAGGCAATCCCAATCTACATCCAGTCATAAATTTAACGAGTCATTGTCGTTCCTTTCTGATTCTCCAATCCCTTTCAAGCTCCTTTTCATGAAAATTCGAACCCCTACTACATCTTTTTCTCACGCCGCCGCCTCCAGTTCTTCTTTATTTAATGCCCCATTGCAATGCTGATTGATTTTATGTTCCATTTGTTGTACAGTTGTCACTATCCATTTATTAGCATCTACCGACGTCATGATAAATTTTAAAGATTAAAAGCCCTGCTTTTATAGAATGATTTATGTTTGTGGATTCTTGTACATTATACATGTTATATATCTTATATAAACTCCGTGGAAGAAGGAAGAGACGAAGAAGAAAGAAGAAGAATCCAAGTGGACCAGCCTTATATATAGACGTAAAGCTTAAAACCCTTACATATTCCGATATTAATATCTATAAACTTGCATATATAGTTGCTGTCCCTAGGGTGAAGACTTCACAAATGAAAAATGCTAAAAGATGACGGAAACAGCATGGAAACAAGCTTATCCCAATCTCTTTTACTTCTTGTCTTTATTATTATTACTATTATTATTTTATTATTATCTAGTATCTAGTGTTTTTATAGTCTTAAGAATCATTTACTAAATTTTGACAAATCGCTTCCTTTACAAGGTTGACATCAACGTTGACAAGAGGAAAGCACGGTCAATTCGTTTTGCTATTGGTTGGTATTTGCTATTTGGAGTGTTGTTGATAATTGTTGTAATTGTTGATGGCTGCGAAATTTTGATGTATGCGGTTTTTCGTTGTACTACTTTATATTATTTTATTGTTTTATTGTTTGCACCAATAATTTATAATTGGTTTATATGTTTATATGTTTATATTTATAATTATTGCTATTACTTGTTGTTTAAAGTCTTAGCCGACTGGATGTTAATACAGAACCTTGACTCGCATCGTTGCGGCCGCCGTGCCGTGAGTAGTTATGTAAAAGTTGTTGGATCGAGCCTTGGGCCCTGGAATGGTCTTAGAAATGTCACCTATCAAATGGTCATCATATCGCAAGTAGGGGGTTAGCTTGGAGGCGGAGAGTCGGAATTACGAGAGAGTCACGAAAGTGTATGTAAGGGAGCACCACGTATTCCTTGTCTACGAGTTTAATCAAGACAAGCCCGCTCAGAGCCCCTACTGATTCGATTCAACCTTGGATGGGCGACTGCGGGGGGCTTGTATGTTCCAGAGAAACTACTAGTACTACATTATTACTACGAGTTCAAATAAGAAGGTTGACGGTGCAATAACTCCAAGTTTTATCTAAACGCCCCCAAGTCCCATTTTCCATCACCCTTTATCTCCATCCATTCTGACTGATGAAATTTCGTTTCACTAAGTTTAGTAAACTGCCGATCCTCACGTGCCCCTACGCTTCAAATCACTAACAGGGAACCCCATTTCCTTCACCATCCTTCCCACAAATTTGTGGCTCGTGTCCATTGACCATTTCCTCATTCTGGAATCGTATTTTCCACCATGGCATCATTATTCCATACATTCCATACATTCCCATCTCTCTTGTCTTTCTTTGTCATTAGCAGTCACAACCAATACACGTGATTGCGCATTTATATCACGTGTATCACCTCTTCCGCGCGCACTCTCTAAAAATGCGTCTCTTTAACAACCTCCATAGTCATCTTGTACACACTCCTATGCTCACAGTGGTGAAAAAAATGAAAAAATCTATCATCACTACAATACAAAAAAAGTTTTACACGAATTGAAAGGAACGGATTCTTCTCAGACAAGCATAATAACAGAGAAGCAAAAATGGTATGTCTAGAGACGACACATGCCAGAAGTGAGATGCGGAAGCAGAGAGTTATGTTGATATGTTGATCAAACAGATGTGAATAAGAAACAGAGGTTGTGATTCTGTGACTGACTGTGTAATCGTAATGAAAGAGTGACAGGGTGAAAAATTCAAGATGAAAGGCAATGATCATTAAAAATGAAGACAACGATTTGTAACAATGAAAGCATTGAAATACCACCAAGAGCCATTTAATATGAAGCTCAGAACCCGTAGAATGAAGCTGGCATGGACCATCCATGACTCGAAGTACAAGGAATCACAGAACACCAAGCCCTAAAGTCATCACACTCCAATCAATCCAGCAATGTTAAAGCAATAACAATTTTAGAAACAGTAAATGAAAACCACCAAAGATCAATGTAAAATCCGCTGTCCGTAATCACTGGGTATTCAATTCATCATCATTCATAATACTAACAATATATTTTATAGGTTTTAGTTCAAGATTTATTACACCCAAACCCAGCTACTGAAGCTAAGCAACACAAGTTGAAGACCTTGGTTCAATCCCCAAGATCTTACTTCATGGATGTTAAGTGTCAAGGTTGTTTAAACATCACCACTGTTTTCTCCCACGCTCAAACCGCCGTCACCTGTGACTCTTGTTCTACTGTTTTATGTACTCCATCCGGTGGTAAGGCTAAGTTGACTGAAGGTTGTTCTTTCAGAAGAAAGTAAATTTAATATAGCATTGAGTCCAAACATCTTGCATTCATCCTATATATAATAATAACTTAAATCAGTGTACAATTAAACAGGGTTTATATGTTTCCGATCAAAGTCATTCAACTGTAAATCCAACCTTCCCCTATACTTCCACCATCCAAAATGGTCGCTTATAGTGACTTTAATGTTTGTTCGGTTTTCTTCCTGATGTTCTATAGACATACATGTTGAGAGTTGGCAGACCAAAATTATAAATATATAAAATAAGTATCAATTGCTGTAGATTTGTAGATGAAGATGTATATGTTTCGAGGAATCTTGATCATAAGACGTCTTATGAGTTAACCGACGTGCAAAAAGAGTGATAGAAGTCTTCGAGTCTGTTAGTATCACGAGCATATAAAGTACTAGCGGGATCTGATGGACAGCTGTCTGTAGTAAATTTATGGTCCTGACGAAGTACTTTCGACATAACTTCTACATAACTTTTACATAAAATTTGTATATGTCAAGGAAGTTACATAAATATAAGTGTACAACTGAAGTGTGGACGGTCACATAATTACAACTTTTGGAATCATTACTTGATTTGTTACTATCCCATTGCTCTCTTCTGGCTTCCCCTTGCTTCCCCACCGTATATTAAGCTGCAAAATACGAAGGCGCTACCATATATTTCACAACTATTACTTGGAACAATAGCCATACTAGAAGTGAAGAAATGGCCTTTACATTACTCTCAAATGTCAACAACTACATCCGTTCTATCTAGTATCATATACTTCTATGTCTTCCATTATCGTCTAAACTATAAATTATGATAACCCATTTATAACTTTGGCTTGGAGTAAAATCTAACAACTTCGTCAAAGGCCTTAGCGACCTTCTCGACATTACCGTCATTCAAACCTGCGACTGAGGCTCTACCGGAGGATACCAAGTAGACACCGTGAGTCTTCTCTAATCTGGCAACCATTTCTGGAGTCAAACCAGTGAATGAGAACATACCGGTCTGGTTAACAATGTGATCCCAGGTACCTGGGGTTCCTAATTCAACCAATAAGTCTTGTAACTTGTGTCTCATCTTGATGATTCTTGATGACATAGTGACCAAGTCAGCTTCCCATTGTTGACGTAAAGCACGGTCGTTCAAGATGGTAGAAACAATCTTAGAGCCATAGGCTGGAGGGTTGGAGATCTCTGATCTGATGATCTTGTTCAATTGGGATTTCACAGCTCTGTTGAGAGGCTCATTGGCTTCTGGAGATGGAATGACGTGAATAGCTCCGACTCTCTCACCGTACATACCACAGTTCTTGGCGAACGACTGGCAGATGATGACAGGAGTTGAGAGAACGTTCTCATCGATGGCATATCTGATGGAGAAGGCGTCCTTGTCCAAATCTCCACTAGCAAAGCCCTGGTAGGCCGAGTCGAATAAAACAAGGTGCTTCTTGGCGTCCAATTCCTTTAAGATTTGCTTCCATTGCTCTTGCGTTGGGTCCAAACCAGTTGGGTTGTGAGCACAGGCATGCAATAAGAAAATGGAGCCTGAAGGAGCCGACTTGATGGTGGACAAGAAGCCGTTCAAGTCCAACGACTTGGTGTCGTTGTTCCAGTATGGGTAGCTGTCGACCTTGAAGCCGATGGTGTTGAAGATCTGCTGGTGGTTAGCCCAAGTTGGCTTGGACAAGTAGATGGTCTTCTCACCAGTGTAGAATTCCTTCAAGAACACACCAGCAACGTGCAAGGCACCGGTACCAGACAAACTCTGTTGGGAAACAACTCTCTTTTCCTTCAATGCCTTGGAGTTTTCACCCAAGATCACCTTGGAAGCGGTGTTCAAGAAAGGCTCGAAACCTGAAATCGACAAGTACTCGTGGTTGTAGGTGGGGGACTTGACCAACTGGGCCTCGGCAAGTCTCACTGCTGGGAGGATCCATGGCTTTCCGGAGTTGTCTCTGTATGCTCCGATACCCAAGTCGACTTTGTCCAGACGAGGGTCTGCCACGAAACGGGCCTTCAACCCGAAGAGAGGGTCAGGGGGTAATTCTTTGATTCCAGCGAAGTAGGACATGGTTTAATCAGTTTTCGGTGGGGTGGGGTGGGGAGAGATTTCGGTGGATGGAAGAAAAAAACGCTCTCGGTAGTACTGTGATAATGAATAGTGATAAGAACTATTAGTATTAACAACAACGGGGATTTTTTGGTAGTTAGCAAAAATAATGAGGTATCCAACACGGTTCAACAATGTTATACGAGACTAACACGACTCTAACACGACTCTAACACGAATGTAGAAAGATAATGAAACCAACGTTAAAAGATGCGACTAACCATAAACGAAACTACAGTTGACTTCAGTGGATGCGAAACCCTACTTATATATAGTTATCCACAAGACACAAGACAAACACACTCTACACAAGAGCCAATATACACTATGCACGATACAGTTTACACAAACCAGTTTACACAATACACTTTACACTTTACAATACACAATACACAGTGTATGACTTTCACTAACACTATACAATACCCACTATTAACGCTGTACAACACACACAAAACACACCATGTACTGTCGATATAATATTAATGCCTCAGCAACAACCACTATCGGAAAGAACAGGTTGGGCGACAGAAAGCGATTCAGATGCCAACAAGAAACAGGAACCAGCGGGTAAATCCTTTTGTGCGGGCTTTAGAGAAGAGGGGTAGCTGGGGGAAGAAAGGAGGAAAGATAGAGATGGATGTGGAGGAGGAAGGAGGAATGAGGGAAGAGGGAAGGAGGAGCAGGGAAAGGCAGTGAGGAAGTTAGGAAGGAGGAAGAGGTGTTTCTGTAGGGTGAGAGTTCACGTGACAACGGTGTATCTGGGGATAGAGGTGGTGGAGGTGGTAGTTTAAGTGGGTGATAGAGGGTTGGTGGAGACGTGGTCGTAGTATGAATAGAGTAGCTCGAGAGTGAACTGAGATAATGAAATAATACCGAAAACATGACAGAAATGGTGGTACGCAGAGTAGGTGGCGTCGAATTCAATGAACAGCATTCTTATTTCAAAGAGGTCATAGTATCAGCAACTACAATAGCCCTCCGTAGACGCCAGGCCAATGATGTCACAGAAATTGGAGTATGAGACGAGATGATTTCATAGTGGTGAGAGAGTATAGAAAGTCTGGTGAAAAATAGCTGAAAACGTCAAGAAGATCATCTCTAATGCCGTATGAACAGAACGGCTTTTAACAGAAGCCCATTCTCTGCAATTCATATATGACGATATCACGGTTTTCTCCAGAATACCCTCTTTCTACAATCCATATAAGACTCCGTGTAGTACCCCAGATCTTACCGTAATGGACGAAATGTGTCTACGCTATTATTACCTTCTCCATATTATATAATGCCACCTCTTCTCATAATATGCCACCTAGACACTTCGCTGACTGAGATCCGCAGCAATTAACCATATTCTGGCCGTATTCTCGCCATTTTCTGACACTTGCTATGCTCCACCTGCTGACGACTCCGCGATGCACTAGGAAGTCCATTTCATCTCGTCCTATGGCTTCGTCATCAATCTCTATCTCTCCCCATCACCAGAGGAAACTATTACTGGTTTTAAAGATTATCACGTGATCCTCGCGTCAAAGGAAGGTACAACCTACTGTATATTATATACATGACAGAATCCTACGTATTTTTCCTTCAACTGGCGGCTTTAAGAACCAAAACCAAAATACTAGCTTCGATCACGTGACAATATTAATCCCAGATCTTGCAACCTGTCTTGTCTCCAGAAGTCCGGATGATGGGGGAAGCATTTAATGCCGCTTGTGATGAAGATCAACTGGGATTAAGCGGATGCTCCAAAAGGTACGGGTTGTCGTCTAGGTTGACCGTTGCGCTGCGGTATTATGAAGCTATACAGCCATTAAGCAAAGGGTTTAAGGCTCATCCCTATCCGCGTAGTTTAGCTTAGCGTTAGACAATTGAATTTTTCACTTGTTCCCGAGGATGTGTCAGACGAGGACTAAGTGGGGGATGGAATAGGGGAAAAGCTCCCCATGAAAATGAAATAAAATATGGAAAGTACGACTTGGGTTAAGTTTTGCATAGTAGCTAATGAAGTGGCTATAAAATGGCTATAGTTAACTTTGAATTGCATTTTTCTATCAATTTGGAGAGACTTCCTTTCCGTAGGTGAATCACTTGTGATATATTTCGATCTCTCGCTAGCGATAAATCTCTCAGGAATAAGCTTCTGCAACTAATTACTGAGTCAGCGAGTTCTCCATTTCAATGCCAACCTTTCACTGTTAGAATAACCATAAATTGATTTCAAAGAAAGGCTTTACCAAATAAACTGAAGGTAGGTAATAGTCACGTGACGATATATGGATCTGATTATACCACTTTCATAAGCTCTACATATGATTTCTCTACTATTTGGAATTAAGGTCTATTGATTAGTAGTATTCCTTCCGTACGAAGACTATGTGACTTTTTACATACATGCCTATTTAAATGTGTTCTTGAACTTAGACCACGGACTTGACCTCGAAGAATCTCTTCAAGTAGTAAATTTGGAACATGGAGTTGGCAGCGACAACGAGGATTTGGAACATTGACCACCACTTGACTCTGGAATTAGTGGACTCGGCGGTGTTTCTGTGTGTTCTTTCTCTGATAACCAAGTATCCTTGCTCGTCCTTGACGTCATTGGTCAACAGACTCAATCTCTGGATAGCGTAGTCCAAAGTGTCCGACTTAGGGTCATTGACATCGACGTACACAACACCGTGGATGTTGAAAGAAACATCCAAGTCGACTCTACTGGTCTTTTCGTTGGAAAAGCAGTAAGTGTACTTACCGTTGGTGGCAGCCTTGATCTTCTCATCTCCGTGGTCTAAATCGATTCTCTTCAAGAGAACCTGATCGTTAGGACTAATGACATGGAAATCCACCGTGTACTGCTCGGAGTTGTGGGGGTTTCTGGAGCCGACCTGGAAACTGACGGCCAACTCGTCGTTTTTCTTCAACGTCTCGAAGAAACACTGTTTTCCGTATGGTCCCAACAAGATGTTGTGGGCGGCAATGACTTGGCAGAACACCAAGAAAAGCACGTATGTTATGGACTTCATGGCTGTAAAACTAGCTGTGATGGATGCGACGCTCAATTGGATATAATTCCGTCGATTTCCTGACTAACCGCCGTGGTGCAACAATGACCGTATATCTCTTCAACGGGACGATCTCTACCATAACACTGAATAATTTGTTAGTTTGTTGATCGACTCTGATTTTTTCGTTGCTGACACGCGTTCAGTGAGGGTGGTGAGGGCACGACCGGTTGCAATTCTATATTTAGGAGGAGGGAGAGAGGATGTGTAGTAGTAATTCGTTATGTGTGAAGTGTGATGGGTGATGTGTGGTGAGTGAAGGTGGTGGATCATGGAAATCATTAAATGGATATAGAATTGTGTTAGGGGCAGTACTGTTATTGAAAGCTGTGAAGTCTCTAAAATGTGTCGGTGCCAGTGTCGTCTGACACAATGTAGTCCTGTAAAGTCGTGCTTTGTTCTATATAGAAATGGTTGGCACACGACTGGTTGCAACGTATTTGTATGCGCTTCTATGGTGAGTAAGAAGAGAGAATTGGGGGAGGCTAAGAGTTAAGGAAAGAGAGAGGAATAGGAATGAAATGGGGACTATAAATGGCAAAAATGAAGATAATGATGCAACAGAAATCGTGGATGAAGTGGCAAGCATAGCTGTATAAATTTATAGAGTTTTATAATATGCTTATGTATGTTAAATGGTGTACCTCTGTTAAATGGTGTACCTCTGTTAAATACGTAACCATTGATCTGTTAGGGCGTAAGGTTACAGTGTAATTGGAAGTGGACAGTACACGACTGCAATTTTGCAATTTTGCATCTGTTAAGTATGGAGAAGATGGTCAATGGTTTAGTTTATGGTGAAAGTGTAGTGAAATCTAGGTTAAAGCAGTAGAGATATAAGGATGGGCTGTTAATTTGGAAAATTTTGACTGGTCCTGGTTATTATTTGGCCATATAGTTGTTCTTGTATTATGGGTGGTACAAAAACACTAGAACCACTATAGAGAGTCAGTGTAGCGTATAGTGTTATTGAATTGAATACAAGATAGAAAATGTTATTGGAATGGGAAAATCCTATTGATGTATTTCTATTTATTCTTTTTTGGATTTAATGACAACAACAGTGTTTTTTCACAAATAACACTCAAATCCCCGTAGCAGTCAATTTCGTAAACCTTTTATATAGAAAAGAATATTTGGTACTCCCAATTCAATTTTTGCAGTCGATTTCATTTCCTTCCATTTTCAAATTGGATTCAAAATTCAAAGAATTCAGTCCGAATTAGATATTACAATACCGCTAGTCATTTTCTGTCTAATCTAGATAGTGTATAACTCCTCCTACTGGAAGAAGCATTTTTTCTCTGTTTCAGTGATAGTTTAACAACCATATCCTTCATTCCTCCAACTCTACGAAGTTCATCCACGATTACGATTACTCTTTTAATTTTATGACTCCAACTATATCTATACTACACGAATTAAGCGCTGACAATGAGTCTACCAGCATCCCTGGCCTTCTGGATAAGCAATTGGTCTACCAAAACCAAGGCGGTCATAGCTTCCACAATAGGAACGGCTCTTGGTGTAACACTTGGGTCATGTCTGCCTCTAGCAGCTAAAACACCATCCTTACCATCGTAGGTAGAAGTAGGCTGCTCCTGGGAAATGGTAGCAGCGGATTTGAAAGCAACTGAGAAGTAGATGTTCTCTCCGTTAGAAATACCACCTTGAACACCTCCAGAGTTGTTGGTCTTGGTTCTCAATCTCTGGCTCTCCTCATCAAAGTAGAATGGATCATTGTGCTTAGAACCTGGAATTTGGGTACCCAAGAATCCAGAACCAAATTCGAATCCCTTAGTGGCTGGTAATGACAACATGGCATGGGCCAACTTGGCCTCCAACTTGTCGAAACATGGCTCTCCCAAACCGATTGGACAGTTTCTGACAACACATGTAACAACACCTCCGATGGAGTCCTTGCTGTCTCTGTATTTCTCAATTTCCTTAACCATGGCATCTTGCACAGATGGGTCTGGACATCTAATTGGACCGGTGGCATCTATTTCCTCTCTTGTCACGGTGTTCAATATTTTCTGGAACTTCTCGTCCAATGGGTTTCTGTCCATGCCTACAGCACCAATAGAAGAAACGAAGGCAACGATTTCTACCTTGTTAGCTTTGTACAAGATCTTCTCAGCAATGGCACCAGCAGCGACTCTACCGATAGTCTCACGAGCAGAGGATCTACCTCCACCACTGGAAGACTTGGTACCGTACTTCTGTATGTAAGTCCAGTCAGCATGCGATGGTCTTGGGTAAAGGTCGGTTTCTGAGTAGTCCTTTGGTCTGTGGTCCTCGTTCTTGATCAACATGCCGATTGGAGAGCCCAAAGTCAATCCGTTTTCAGTACCACTTTGGATTTCTACTTGATCCTTTTCATTTCTTGGAGTTGATAACTTGGATTGGCCTGGTCTTCTTCTGGTGAGTTGTGGCTGGACGTCGGCCTCTGTCAACTCTAAGTTTGGTGGACATCCGTCCACTATGCATCCAACAGACTTGCAATGGGACTCACCGTAGGTAGTGACTCTGAAAATAGTACCGAAAGATGACATGATAGTGCAGTTTCTATGAGAATTAGCTTTGACTTTTCAGTTTTCTGGTTATCTCGTAGTATAGTATACTAGCGGGACTTTATCTTGTATTAGTTAGGTTTTTCTCTACTCTTGTACAAACAGAAAAGAACAGCTATTAATCATTTCCAAAACCAATCTCTTCACCCACCGAAACTTATCGGGCCTGAATTTTTCACTTGATTTGGTAAGCCAAATTTTGGGTGGTGCGATTCTGTGAAAAATTATGACTAATAATGTCACGTGAGAGAAATATTGAATGGTGGTCATTGGGGTATTGTTGTATGGAGGAATGATGGATTAGTGGATGAGTAAATGGGTGCAAATTGCAGCTAAGTAAGTGAGAGGAGTTGATGGTAGAAGGGAGATGCGGATTGTTTTGGAGAAGGTGGGAAATGGTGGAAATTGTGGAAAGTGAAGATGAAGGTGGAAATAATGTGGTGGTGGTATATGTGTGTGGACTACTGAGGAGAAAGCAGGTGGGAGAGGTCTAGTAGTATGTATAATTAGTATATTTACAAATATGTTAATGGTAGAATAGAGATTTGCATTATTTTGGAGTAGCAGGGAAATGATGGAAATTGTGGAAAATGAAGTTAAGGTGGAACTATCTTGTGCGTGTGTGTGTTTTGACGACTGAGTAGAAAGCAGGTGTAATAGTATGTCTAAGTAATACATTTACAATGGATATCCTTAACTATGGAAATATACATAATGTTTATGGTAGAATAGAGATGTGGATTGATTAGGAGTTGGTGAAAATGATGTGATTGTGGAGAGACTTAGTGGTTTGGTGTGTGTGTGTGTTGACTACTAAGGGCAATTGCAGTCTATTAGTATGTCTATGTAGTACATCTACTATGGATATATACAATGAAGCCCTCTATGAGTGATTTGTGATCTATGGATATGTTATGATATCCCTATTAAAAAGGCTTCATCGACATAGTAAATAAAAGAGAAGTCCTTGGAAAATTCGAACATAGTATTCATTATCAGACGATTGGATTTTCCTTAGTACTTTATAATCAATCCAAATTTCACCCTTCACTCTTTCTTCCCCCTCTACATGACTCTACTCAAAGAAGCTCATTAATATATTCTTAAATAGTCTAAAACTCCGTCTAATCCTTAAAGATTACTCTTGATTCTCTTGCTGCCCAGCGAACGCTGTTCTTCAAACTGTTCAATACCTTCCAAAGCAAGATTGGATAATATGGGGTACAACTTGGCAGGACCTGCTGCCAGACTGGAGCTGGCACTTCCTTGTTTCACTCTCATAGCAATACCCTGACTGATAACACACAAGCGCAATAAACCAAAGACAAATCCAACTAACCAGAGATCACTTGGATTGTTACTGGGGTCATTGCTGTCCCAGGTAATCTTCTCAGAATATCTTCCAAGAACAGAATAAATAAGATCAAGGGAAGCTGGATTCTCCTTTCCAGTGTCGGTCTGTTTTAAGAGGAATGTATTCAATGCATTAGGCAAATTGAATGGTTGCAAGAAGTTGGCCCAGTCAAAAAGTGGATGGCCAATGGTACATAATTCCCAGTCCAAGACACCTTTAACGGTCTTCGTCGTGGGATCGAACAAAAAGTTATCAATTTTGCAATCTCCGTGAATCAAAGTTAACTTTGTTGGATCACGGGGAGCCGTCTTCAACAACCAATCACAGATCTTGTCAAAATCAGGAATAGGTTTTACTTGCTTGGTTTGCAAGTTTGCAATTGAGTTTAAAGTCCGGATTTGTCTCTGGAAATACGTGGAGCTCTTCAACTTTTCTAAGTTCTGAAATTGTGGGTAATGTGCTGGTGGCAAGTTTGAAATCAACTTTTCAGCGTCCAAAAGATGGATACTGCTGATTGTATCTATGATGGAGTTCCAGTAGAGTTTACGGTCTTCTTCGGGAATACCTGGCATACCAGGGTCTTTGATCAGAACACCTTTGATGTACTCCATGACATAGAAGACGTATCCGATGATCGACTCGTCTTCACACAACAAGTAGACGTTTGGAATAGGGACTTTGCCCTTGCTTTGAGGATCTTCATTTAACAATCCAATGCTCCTCAACATGAAGAACTCTCTTTCCACTGCATGAGCAGACTTGGAGATGATTTTCTTGTTTGGCAGAGGCTTCTTTCTTAACACATATTCTCTTCCCGTGTCTTCATCAGTCAACAAGTAAGTTGGGTTTGACTGGCCGAACTTAAACTGCTTGATATCCAAACTCTCGAGCTTGGAGAAGTCTGGAACCCGAACTCCCAACGTTGTGCCTGTGGATTGTGGGGTAACGTTCTTCAAGTAGTCCGTGAGGTTCTGCTTGTCGATGGGATGTCTTACTTCGGTCAATTCAGGAGCGGACATAGTGGTTGATTTCGACTAAGAGGTAAAGTAGTCAAGAAGAAGAGAAGACTTGTCTTTTCTAATTCGAATTCAAATTTTTCAGTTCGTGATCGGCTCTTCGTTTATATATGGAGCCTGCTTATGTGGGGTTAGCCTCGGCGTATCCCACATGCGGAAATGGTTCCAATTAACAGTTTGGTGTGAAACGAGAAAATACTGTTGTAGGAGCCATTGGTCCTTGATATGGTGGGTGTAGGCCGACTGTTCCTTGAGTTCACTACTGTATAGTGGTTTGTATTCGTTGTTTTGGTGTAGTGATGAAGTATCGTAGAATCGGTTCCTCACTATTACGACCGATCCTCACTAATACGGAAATAGACATTTTGAGAAGCTGTTACCGTCGGCAGTAGTGAATATTTAGCTATTTACGATGGTTTTTGGTGGTACGTAATTGAAGGTGCTAGAAGTGGCATTATTGCAGATTTTACTAATATAGTTCTTTAAGTTTTTTTCATTTGTTGAAGAATACTAGTCTATAAATGGTGACTGTCGGGGTATTCACTATATGTCTTTAACTATGGTATGGTAAGAATAGAGAGTAAGAACATGTATATGAATTGGTATTTACCAAAATTTGTTAGAATCCTCTTACAGCATTTCTAATGAAGTCGTCACAACATCACTACCATGTCAAATACCAATTTACCTGCATTAGAACTTCCTTCTTAACAATGTATATCATAATAAGTTACTCTATTATCAATAGGGGGTTTAGCCGAGGAACAAACAATTTCGGCTATAAATTTTTCGCGTACCGAGAAAGACAATGAATGGATTAGTTGCAAAAAGTGTATATATCCAAGGAGAAATGGGTTCAAGAATAGCAATATTTGGAGACTTGTTGTGAAGGAGGTCTATGAAAAGATAATAGAAATTTTGAGTACAATCATCTACAATGTTCTACGTGATATCTCTACTAAGGGCATAAATTCATGAAGTATACATGCAAAATATAACTATTACTCTAATGCATCACTTGACATTCAAGGAATAGTAGTTGTAAATTCCTCTCTGACTGAACTCTACTGGCCAGACGTCCTCCTGGTAGTTCTTGGACTTGTACTTGTTCAAATTGTAGTATCCAATGGAACAATTGATCTTACGCAGTCCATATTTCAAGAAGTCCGGCTTCTTGACAATAGTCAGGATCTTGCTTCCCGTTTCAAGATCATAGTAGACCAAATTGGACTGAATGTTGACTGAAGGTTTGCGTCCGTTGATGATCGATTTGTATTCGGGATCATTATCCGAAAGTTTATAGATCCAAGAACGTCTACCTTCGTTGTCGTAAAACTTCCATACCTGAGGAGCTTGTGCCTCCTCTATGAATGACTGCTGAATTGGAGTGATCTTAATAAATTCTCCATTACTGGTTAAGTCATACAAGATCTTGTAGTCAAATTCGATTGCACGGAGTGGCGAGTGGAAGTTGGCCTTCAAAAGATTGATTAAGTTCCATCTTGTTAATTGCTTGATACCTGTCAAGTCTAAGAATTTGATGGCTTCGCTCTCTTTGAGGAATTCGTGTATATCTGTGTGGGTTAGTGTGGCATGGGAAATTGACACACTTTCAAGATTAGGGAACCTGTGCTTGATCACATGGAGGAGCTTATTCGTAATGGGCAAACCACCAAGATTGATGTAACGAAGATCAGCCGCCTTCAAGTTCTTGAGGGTGAACAACAAATATATGTCTGTCAAAGGACTGACAACATTCGAATCAATTTGGAGGTTGAGCCATTGCAACAGATTCTGCAGAACAGCTGGATGTTGTGTAAGAAACTTAATGAGATCCTTAGTGGTGAGCTGTGAGCACCTTGCTAAAGATAAATGCGTGAGTTTTATGGATGTTGGAAGGTAGTTTAGGAGAATGGTGGATGTAATGGCGGTGTGATTGAGGTCTAATCTCTTTAAGTTGATCAAATGTGGCAAAATCTTGATGAAAATATCTGTAGTAAGACTGGAGCAATCGTGGAACGAAACCTTAGTCAAATTAGAGAGATTCTTTGCTGGTTTGATCGAGACAGAGTAAATGGTGGCATTGTCCTCAATTATCATGCGGTCTTCTTCTGAGACGGTTTGGTCCATATCGACATCTTCGTCAACAATAACCAACTCCTGGAATGCTCTTACGAAGCGTTCACTACTAGCTCCGCAGAAGTCTACCGCCCGGATTTTGCTTAACCCATTGAACAAGTAATTCAACACATGGACGTCCATGTCGTCCTGGATGTTCTCTGAAGCGAGAAATTCCATCAAATTTGGAGTCAAACTAAGGGCTTTGGCAATAGTCTTAGATGTCACCATCTGGATTTCTTGGTTCATGCGACCCGTTCTTCCCAATCCAATCAGGGTGAATTGTTGGAAATCCATGAATTCTACGTACATTCCAATTTGACGGTTTTTCTTGAGATTATGGAGAAACTTGTCAAAACTGTGTGGACGGTTGAAGATAGCGTACTTGTACAAGAAGCAGAGAGAAAGCTGGTGAAATTTCCTTGAAAGTAGCGGAACTGTATTGGAGAACGTCTCGAGATTCAGATTAATGGAATTGAGATTGTGGTTGTCGTAGTAGACGATCTCAATGATACGATAAAGGATCTCGAGGGGGAGCGACAAGAGGGGAGAGAAGAACTCATTTTGGGTGTATTTGTTTGTATAATGCTGGTCATCGGTGATATCTGACGTAAACGAGGATGCTGGCGAGAGAGGTTCTTCCTCATCTGGAATGGCATCGTCAATGATGATGCTATCGTCGTTTTCTGTCCTAGCCGAGTCATTGGAAGTGATTGGCGATAAGAAGAAAGTCGATGGGTAATGGTGGTCTGTACGGTCGTCTGGTGGAGATGTTACCGGGACAAGGGTGGTGAATTCCGGAGTCGATGGGATGAGCAAGGACTCGTCATGGGATTCCAGCGGGAAATATGAAGCTCTTTTCTTCTTCAACAGAGGCAGATTAGCGATGTAGTTTTCATGGCTAAGGGAGCTTTCTGGGGAGGACTTCTGGTGGTGGTGGTGAAGTGACGGATGTGAATAATGTTGTCCCATCAAGACGTCGTCGTGTTCACCAGAGTGGGATGTATGCTGAGGAGGCGGAGATGGCGATGAAGAAGAAGTTGGAGATGACGAGGAATCATGACTATAAGAAGAAGACCTATTGGAAGTACTGTGATCGTTAGTAATTTTGTTATGGCGGCTAACGAAATCAGTGATCATCAAAATGGGGAGTGTGTGCAGTGAGGGAATGGGGGTATTAGATATTGAGGTAGGGGTGTGTTGTACGAGGTTTGTTATTGAGGCAATGGTTTTAGAGTGTTAGCGAGGTTGGGTGTATAGTGAGGTGGTGTATAGTGATCACTATTGTTCGTGTTGGTGTATAGTGAGATGAAGTATAGTGAGTGAGTCTTCTTGTTTGTTTTATTATTGTGTTGTTGGGGGCTAGCAAGGACGTGATGATCTGGTACGCTCTGCGGTTTGTGGTTCGGTGCTGGTACGGGAACGGAACTGGCTATGAAATTTCGAGATGAGATGGGATTCAAATCTTAAAAACACTTCGTGGGACCACTAAATAATAACTGTTGCAATTAATTGACAAACAAAAGTCAAGACGGCAAATGGAATGATGATAAATAAAATCTTTTGGGATGAAAAACACAAGAAAAGAAATATAGATGGTACAACGAATTAGATTATTAATATTAAGATTTTAAACTTGCTCTGTAAAAACCTCCAAACAATTATACCCAAATGGCCGTGCAATACAAAAAAAATTGCCTGAGGTCAGTGATGCTTAAAACATATAGTGACAATGAAATCAACTATTCCCTGGGCAACCACCGGTAGTTATACTCCATTCAAAAAAATTCCATGAACCTCCGACGGCACCAGAAAACGGCTCTGTTAGGCGGTAATAATAAACTCAATATAGAAGGGCTCCGCTAGGCTCCGCTGTGGCCTGCCTGGAACATCGGTGGTAGGGACTTCTTTAAACACTGTGCTACGGCCCCGTTCTGCAACCACACCGAGAAATGAGAAATTAAAGATGCAAACCCCCCTCCGAACATCGGAGTGTACCAACAGTGGGTTTGTGGTATGTTTAAGTGATGTGCCCTGCGAGCTCAGTTCTAGCCAGTTAGCGAGGGGTGCAGTTCTATTATCTTCCACTGATTTTTCTCTACATGTATATAGATGTTCTATGACTTTAGACCGTTGCTCTATCTTCATCGAATGATGGTTCATACATACGGGGATCTGACATTTGAGGATTAATCTGGAACATTGCTCGTACTTACTCATTTCTCAGATGCCTAAATCTGACTCAAAGCCACAAGTTGCGCAGTGAGATTACGAACCCGACTCAGGGTGAGAAGTCTTTGGGATGATGGTAATTGCTTGATGTTTCTTTTTACATATTTTTGATACTGTTTGTCACCCCCTGGTACTCCACACATCTAATCTCCAATTAGGAACCATCTTCCACGTTCGTCATCTAACCCGCTTCCTAATTGTCACTTGTTTAGGGGACTTATTAACAGAGACGCCAAAAATTCGCAGTAAAAAGCTTGTAGGACGGCAGGTAAGTGATGCTTCACGTGATCTTGACCCACACAGTGAAAATGCCGTTAGGTTTCAGGTGAAAAGTCATTGAAGCCGCCAGTTCCATCTCCAGAGTTAATGATGTTCTCCACTGTGTCTAGTTGGGATGTAGAAATAGTAAATAAACGTGGATGCATGTTCCATGCATATGGCCCAGTTTGACAAGTAGTTATTTTTTATACATTTTATGAATGGGATATTTGGGGTAAGAGGGGGAGTGCCTATAGATAGGTTGGGGCATAGGTTTATTGTATAGTCTTACGAAGAGATCGTTCTAATTTGTAGCTTGTCAGTGGAACACACCAAAAAGGCGGCGGTGGTGTAGTTGGAGGTTAATAACCAAAATTTCTTGGTATTGGTGAACCTGAAGTTTCGGCCTGCCACAGTGCCCTATATCGATATTTTACTGCAAAAAAAAAAGAAGCAATTTGTTTCTTGCAGCCAAACTGTTCATCTGTCATCTGCTTGATGTCAGATAGTGTATGCCAATAGCAAGACCTAAATCTCTAATCCTCTTGTTTCTTACTTGCCATTCCTCCCCAATCACAGACTCCTTCTATCCCGGCTAAAGCAAGCGGCAGCATGCAGTCCTACTGTTCCGTTCACCCCAGAAAATCCGGAGCATTTAAGAGAAGACTATGACTACTATTGCTTTACTGGAGTAATGTTTCTTTTATAGAAAGTGCCTATTTCTGTATTGTAGTGGTCAACAAACATCGCCATGTCACAAAGCCCATATTTAAACGACTCCGACGACGCCGAGTCGCTTTTGGAGTTCGAAAGATTGGAGTCGACTCTTCCACCGGCCCTTAAGCGGTCGGCATCATCGCTTCTCGAGTCACTTCAGCAGGGGGGGTCTGCATCTTCACTGTCTCAATTGAACTCTCCTCAACCTCATAGGGAGAATCACTTCAACTCCAACTGGCTCAACTCGGGAGTTCCTTCTCCAAGAACTCCATCCCAGCACAACTTGGGTACTCGAAACAACCCCAAATTCAAAAATGCTCTTCTCTCCAAATTGTCTCGGTCGGAAAATGGCCGTGAGTCCTCGCCAATTCCGGTTCCAAGACCCAAGTTTAATGAAGACTCCTTTAAACCAGCAATGAACACCAAGCAGTCGTCCACTGGTGTTTTGTGGGTAACAGAAAGAGCTGGGGAATATGGGTTCGACTCAGAAGTCCAAAATGATTGGTCCAATTTGGGACAAGGTGCTCCAGAACATGGAGATACCGTTCCGGGGTCTTTTCCGCGTCCAAAAACAATTCCTGTCCCGGATATCTCAAAGGAATATGCACCCACCGCAGGAATAAAGCCATTACGAGAGGCGGTTGCAAATTACTACAATGAGACTTATCGCCAGAATAAGACTTCCAAGTACACTCATAGAAATGTTTGTATTGTGCCTGGAGGAAGAGCTGGACTCACTAGAATTGCCTCCATCATCAGCGACTGTTACTTGAGTTTCTTCTTACCGGATTACACTGCCTACGCTGAAATGTTGTCGTTATTTAAGAACTTCTCTCCAATTCCCGTACCTTTGGATGAGGCTGACAACTACGAGATGCACTTTGAAATGATCAAGAATGAATTAATCAGAGGTGTTAGTGCTTTATTGACATCTAACCCAAGAAACCCTACCGGTCGCTGTATGACACCATTACAATTGAAGAATTTGCATGATTTGTGTCGCGAGAAGTGTTTGCTTATTATGGATGAATTCTATTCTCATTACTATTACGATGACGGATGTACTGGATCTTCTATTTCGTCAGCTCAATTTGTCGATGACGTGAACCTGGATCCAGTTCTTATTTTAAATGGTTTGACCAAGGCGTTTAGATTGCCTGGTTGGAGAATCTGTTGGATTTTGGGTCCCGAGGAATACATTAATGCATTGAGCAGTGCGGGGTCCTTTTTAGATGGTGGATCCAATGCCCCATTCCAGTTTGCTGCCGTTGATTTCTTGGAACCGTTAAAGGTAAAAAATGAAATGAAGGCACTTCAACTTCATTTCAAGATGAAACGTGACTATGTCATTGGAAGGTTGAGCAAGATGGGATTTAAATTTAACGAAAAGAATACTCCTAACTCAACGTTTTATTTGTGGTTGAATTTATCTCATCTTCCTGGAAAGTTGAGCAACTGTCTCGGATTCTTCCATGAATGCTTACATGAAAAAGTCATTGTGGTGCCAGGTTTCTTCTTCTTGATCAATCCTCAGAATTTGTCCCGTTTAGAAGATGTTATCTGGTATAACTATGTGAGAATTAGTTATGGACCAGAATTCGATCTGTTGGTGCTTGGAATGGATGGAATTGAGAAGATTTTACACAGATTCGGGTGCCTTCCCTATGATCTTTAAGTATGGAGTTTTTTTAATACTCAAATGCAAGTACCGTATACGTAACTAACTTCTTTCGTAATAATATTGCTCTTTTGCCACTATTAGAATCATCCCCATATACTTTCAGTCGTAAATGAAAAGAGTGGAAATCAGTTGTGAAAATTGAAAAGGAATGCTAAAAGACTGAATTGAGAAAAGCAAAAGAAGCAATAGCTACATTACTGGAAGAGAGGGATGAAAGTACCCAATTGTAATGATACCAAGATTTTTATACTGGAATTTCAAAATAACACCAATGTACTCATCTAAGATGAGAGCAATTCACATTTTCGGTAGTCTTCGAATCTCGACATGAAGTATCATTAATTCAACATCACTAACATGTGTCTCCATGGGTAGATGAGATAGCAAATTCAGTTCAAATAAAGTCCTGCAAACTAAAATAACATCTCTAAAGTGATATCTGTCGTTCTTGTTGTATTTTATTTCCCAGTTTGAAACTCTTGTCATTTCAATTCGAAACATGTCTTGGACCAATTGTAAAACTCCTTTTTCTGGATGTGAATGTCAACTCCACAAAGATCTAAATGTTGATCCCTATTTATCAGCGCCACCGACAAAAAGAGCCTTTCTTCAAAGTCAATTATTCTTTCACATTACCACCTTGACAAATAATTATCAGTTCTACGAGTATTCTTTACCTCTACTATCGGTATAATGCGAAGAGAACAGGAGAATGATTTGAGAGTTTTCGCACGCAGGTAAAAAAACATATTGTCTTGTATAGGCTGACGACTACAACAGCATAGTTATGATATAAGCAGAGAAATGCACTTACGTTGTACAGTCATCGCCACCGCTGATACTTAGTGGTGATCTCGTGTAGTTCTTTCCTCATATTTAAATGACATTGGAATGAGATCGCTTGCTGAGTTAATGGCTATTCTCTCTCTACTCGATGACGACTCTTGGAAGTGGAAGCCCTACCTCATTCATAAATAGACACTTAAAAGATTTCTATTTAAAGTCAGTAACAAATAATATTTCAATCCTACCTTATTCTTGATGTTTGTACTCTTATACCAGCCCCAACAATAATTTACACTTGTTTCGCCTCAACCTATACTGTCCTCCCTGGAATTGCTGCAAAATATCATGCTACCCCCGCCAAAATGTCGTCCTTTGCAACCTCTTCCACGCGACACCCTTCTTAATCCCCTGCATACACCTTTCCTGTCTGGCGGCTGTGAAAGTTCCAATTCTAGCTTTCTTGATTGCTTCTCTGGATTGATGAAGGTATAAACTTCGGAAAAATCGTGGAAATAGTCTGGAAGACGTTTTAAGGGTGAGTTTATTGGCCGAATTGTTGAAAAATGGAAAATTTGAACAATTTTGCTCTGTCAGTCGTAGAATTGTCATCAGTGCCGTTGGCTCTTTTGTCATCTTCAGCGAGTGATCTAGTGTCAGTGTCTACTAGTACAAGTCTTGGAAGTGCTGCAATTGGTTCAACCACGGCAGTTTTAGCCGTGTCAGTCGTTTCGGAAGCATCTTCAGCTGTTATGCTGGTTTCTAGCCTTGTGCCGCCTATTTCTCCAAGGCAGACGTCTTCTGTTCTCGGAACTCTTTGGTATGGGTTCCTATGGTTCTGGCTGACGGTGGTGTTCAAGGTGATGAATTTAATACTACTCTGTGTGCCGAGTGTCATTGTCAACGCACTCTCCAAGAACTTCGATATTCAGTTGACACTTTCCTCGATCCTTATTGCATTACTGTTCATAATAGCGGTATGCTTTCTCATCGTGCGGTACAAGTATCTTACCGGGTATTCCAAAGACACGAGGGCAGAACCGAATGGAAAAATCAAAGTGTCTGCTTCAACCACGTCACTTAAGAACAAGAGCATGGACTACGTGGGTCAGAAGAAGAACGAGAAGCGGTCCACTTCTAATTACTTGGATGAGTTCTTAAGTGCCATCAAGGTGTTTGGCTACTTGGAAAAATCAGTATTCCATGAATTGACTAAGAACATGACTACCCAAAAGCTATCACAGGATGAAATCCTATATCTCGATGAGAAGCTTGGGTTCTCTATAGTCGTTGAAGGCGTAATGCAAGTATACACTAGGATAGCCACCGAGAATGCTAACGTGAACACAACATACGAGTTAGACGATGAAAATGAACTCAACTTCGAAAAGGACGATGTCCTCATAATAGATAACCAAAGATACCAATTATTAAACGAGGTAAAAAGCGGAGCACCACTTAGTTCTTTAATGAGCACCCTTGACTTGTTTAAATCCGACTTCCCTGACTCCAACAATGGTACTATGGATTCATTCAACATGTCCAATGATTCTATCTTGAAGTCTCAATCTGAGAATACAGGCATTTCTCCATTTGATGGTATTATCAATCCCAGTGACTCGGTACCTCCATCGCCAATGATGAAGCCTAGAGCAGAAAAGCTGGTTTATCCTGATATCGTTGCTAGACCTAAACCTCGTGCACATGAACACTCTGGGCGTGGACACTCTCATAATTTCCATTATTCTGGTGCCACAATAGCTATTATTCCATACCTGGCTTTCCAAAGAGTCCAGTCAAAGTATCCGAAAGCCACGTCTCACATAGTGACCATGGTCCTTACCAGATTGTATAAGGTCACCATGAATACAGTTCACAACTATTTAGGTCTTACACGAGAGATCATAGAGAGTGAAGTTAAATTGAATGGTGTAGATGGAATTGAAGGCGCAAACCTTCCTGGGTATTTATATGATGGGTTGCTTGAGAAGATTTATGGTAACAATGGAATAAACGGTACCACCCTAACCAGACAGTCCGATTTCCAAAGAACTACCTCCAGTGCCCTCTTGAAACAAAAACCCAAGCTATCTAATCACAATTCAAGATACGTTGTTCTTGATTCGAGGCTAAAATCAACACATCCTGGCGATTTGTTGTCCTCGGTGCCTCTTTCAAGAAGATCCGACTACTATCAGTCTCACAGCAATGCTCTTGAAGATAGTCCCACACAACGGAAAGCCAAAGTATCGCTGTCAAGTTCAAAGACTTTGTCCTCGCTTGCGTCGACTATCCACTTGAATAGAGAAAGTTCCAATTTGAAATTCGAAAGCATAAGAGATCGTTCCTTTACGAACGATCGTGAAGAAACAGAGGAAACGTCTTTGAGAATTGCAATAGTTGAGAATATATTCAAACTCTTGGGCATTAATGACAATACCAGTATGCTGAGTAGCTTCTCCCTCTTCAGTTCGGGTCAGTCATCTTTATCCTCATCCATGGTTGGACTATCCAGTCTCATGACTGATGACAATAGTAGTGGTAAATACGAGTCAAACGCAGGTAGAGTAAGGTTTGACTCGCTTAATGGACTCTCTACAAACTCTACATCCATTACCAGAAGTTCTACGCCAATAAAATTATACAATACAATCAACATGTCACATGTACATGGATACAACTCGAATGAATCAGATTCAATCAACCATAGTAATGGTAACACTTCTTCTAGTAAGCAGCATCATGGAAAACGTAACTCTGCTGTTTCAGATTTCAATTTCAACAATGTCAAGAATGACTTTGCAAAAGTCTTAGAGATTAAGTACTATGGGCCATCGACTACCATTGTGGAACAAGGAAACTTCAACTCTGGTTTGTACTATGTGATTGATGGATCTTTGGATATTATTTATCAACAAAAAAGCCAAGAGGAGCAGCACTTGAATGGTGCCAAGAATTCTAACGAAAGGACTAAGAAGATATACTCAGTTAAGCAGGGTGGTTTGGCGGGTTATTTGTCTTGTGTGTTGGGTTTTAGATCTTTGGTTACTATAAAGACGCCAAAGAAGAAGGGTGTGATTTTAGCTCATATTTCAAAAGCAGATTATTCGAAATTAATGGATAGATATTACTTCTTGCAACTACCAGTTGCAACGAAGTTGAAAAATTCCCTATCGAGACAAATCTTGACTATTGACTATGCTTTAGAATGGTGTCATATACCTGCTGGTGGTGTATTATGCTCCCAGGGTGATCTAGCTAATGGGTTTCACATCGTCTTGAGTGGAAGATTTAGAGTTGTTCGTAATAACAGTGATAATAGCGTTGAAGAAAGTGATTCAAAAGATGAATATAATGACTTTGACGAGAACTTAGACGGTGAAACTACGGCATCTAAGATAAATGCCGAAGATGTTGAGATCTTGGGAGAATACGGACATGGAGAGTCTATCGGTGAGGTAGAGGTATTAACTGCTTCAAGAAGAACAAACTCATTGATTGCGGTGAGAGATTCCGAAACAGCAAGAATCCCCAGAACACTTTTTGAGATGCTCTCATTGCTGAACCCTTCGATTATGATTAAAGTGTCTAGAATTGTGGCTAGCAAAGCTCTTTCGAAAGACATCTCGTATAGTCAACCTGCTAGAAGTTCGGGTCTTATTGGATCGAGTACGGCTCTGCACATCTCTAATGATTATAAAACGATCACTATTCTTCCAACCGTAAGCGGTTTACCAGTCAGAGAATTTGCCGATAAGTTGGTTCATGCATTGAAGACCATTGGCAGAAACGTTATTGCCTTGGATCAAGCGTCAACATTAACTCATTTAGGACGCCATGCATTTGATGAGCGTTTAGCTCAATTGAAATTATCTGGATACTTTGCATATCTAGAAGAGATGTATGAGACTATCGTCTACGTATGTGATACACCTTTGAAGTCTAATTGGACTTCTACTTGCATATCTCAAGGAGATTGTATATTGTTATTAGCTGATGCAGAAGATGGAGTAGTTGCCACTGGAGTTGGTGATTACGAAAGGTTATTGATGAAATTCAAGACGACTGCTAGAACGGACTTGTGCTTGATCCATCCTGAAAAATCCGTAGAGCCCGGCTCAACTAGTATATGGCTTAAGAATCGTATTTGGGTACAAGGTCACCATCATATTCAAATGGAGATTTCTAGGAAGCCGCAAGACTCTATAAAGAAAAGTAACATTATCAGTGACTTGGCTGCAAGAATTAATATCAATAATTCTATTTTCAAGTCGAGGTTTGAAGATGTGAAGACCAGAGCTATATCTTCCTTCGTTAAATTAAATCGCAATTTTCTGAAAGATGATCTGTATAAGGTTGTTCAATCGCACAAGAATGATTTCCTTAGATTGGCTAGAATTTTGTCAAATGAAGCAGTTGGTTTAGTGTTGGGCGGTGGAGGTTCTCGTGGAATTTCTCATGTTGGTGTGGTTACAGCATTAGAGAGGCAAGGAATTCCAATCGATTTGATCGGTGGAACATCTATCGGGTCATTTGTTGGTGGTCTTTATGCTAAAGATTATAATATTGTGTCCATCTATGGCAGGGCTAAAAGGTTCTCAAGGAGAGTTGCATCGATCTGGAGATCACTCTTTGACCTTACCTATCCTGTAACCTCCTATATCACTGGTTATGAATTTAATAGGGGAATTTGGAAGATCTTTGGGTTTACAGAGATTGAAGATTTCTGGATCCGGTACTTCTGTAATTCGACAAATATCACTAATTCTACCATGGACATCCATGAGACCGGCTATCTGTGGAGATTTATAAGAGCTTCCATGTCATTAGCTGGTCTTCTTCCTCCAATTGCACACAATGGGTGCATGTTGTTGGACGGTGGATATCTTGATAATTTGCCAGTTCTGGAAATGAAGAAGAAGGGAGCTAAATATATCATCGCAGTAGATGTGGGCTCTGTCGACGACAGGACTCCTATGAATTATGGAGATACTCTATCTGGATTTTGGGTTCTATTCAATAGGTGGAATCCATTCTCTAAGCACCCTAATGTTCCAAACATGATGGATATACAGCAGCGGTTGGCTTATGTAGCCAGTGTCAATGCCCTTGAGCTAGCCAAAAAGACTCCTGGTGTCATCTACCTCCGTCCACCAATCGACAACTATGCGACACTCGACTTCGCAAAATTCGATGAAATCTACCATGTCGGCCTTGATTACGCTGATAAGTTTTTTACCAACTGGTCTAAAAATGGAAAGCTTCCACCCATTGCTGGTATGGTCGATAAGACTAAGTTAAAGTGTGGAGAAGAGAAGAAGATCTTGTATAGAAGAAACTCCATTTAATGGAGTTAGTAGTCGAACACACTGGCCTTATTCAAAGGTCACGTACATTAAACAGCATTTTATGAGCATTTATATACGTATATAGGATAAAATACGAAGTACACCAAAAGAATATTTATTTATCAACTCTAGCAATGTGTAATTAAATCTCATGATTCCGAAATATTGTGTTTAACCCACAGATGATACTTTTATTTTACTCTGGTTCATGATGCTACAGCATAATAATCCACAACTATGTATATACGAAGCAAACCGCATAATCTCATAATCCCATTTCCTCATATTCCCATAATCCCATTTTCTCCCAATATCTGATAATCACACAACTGTATCTTTCCATTACCCAATACCCTTAATTCCTATGAATACTAAATTATACAAAACAATATAAAAAATACATCAAACAAAGCAATTTGCAGCCTATTATATTTTATAAGGGCAGCGACGACTTTTGGTGACACAAAACCCCAATATGGTCGCAGACTTCAAAGAGGCCATTTCTTAGTTGACTTATGCCAGTTTAAGTCTGGAATAAGTAGAAGTATAGTCATTATAGGTGGATGATTGGACTTCTTCTACGTAGTAGGGGCCACTTGGGAGGTGCTGGTAAAATATGGAACTTTTCGCCGGTTTGGTTGAGGAGTTTTAGTGGCCATAGACGTACAGTCAGACGAGAACCAAGCTCATCGTATCGAAGTGAAGACTCTGTAGTTGCTTTAAAGTATGATCCCACTCTAAAGGAGGGGGACTTTACTAGTTTCGGGGTGTTTCCATTCTTCCAGAAGAAGCTAAATGACCTCTTGTTGCCAGAAATACAGAAGAAAAAGACTATTCCTGACTACAACGAAGCACCAACTGAAGACCAGAAAAGGATGTTGGCAGTGCTAAACTCTGGCCACAGTTTACTCTTAAAGGGTGGATTTCAAACAGGAAAGACTCTAGCATTGCTTACATATGCTGTAAGTTTGTCACTCTCGTCGACTCCTGATTTTGACTACTTGGAGAAGAAGGGAGCTATACATACGGTTATTGTCGTACCGACGGATGAGCTCGTCCAAAAGTACTATCATTTTACGCAAAAGTTATTAGAAGGGATACTGCCAGATTGTTGCCCAGACGAGCTAATACCTGAAATTTCGAATAATAGAGATAGAACATACACTCTTACAAGAAGACCTCTTGTAATCGATTTTCTTGGAAAAGAGGAACAGTCATATAGTACTGGACATCTTAAAGCTGATGAGAAACCACATATCTTGATAACGACACCTTCTCGGTTGGAATCTTTGTTGAAAGGCGAAGATGAAAGGTTGGGGGAATCCGATTTATTCAACTTGAAGTTTTTCGCCGTTGACGAGATAGATGTGTTCTTAAAGGCATCTCGTATTGACGATTGGCCAGTTGTGGTCCAAGAAGGAAAGAAGAAGAAGTATATCAACAAAATTGAAAAGTTTGTGCAAATCTTGAAAGAAAAGCTGGTAGATAGTTATACTTCAATGCTTATCCGCCAATTGAAACTGGTAGAAAGGAAGCACTTCGAAAATGACCGCTCTATACAACCCTTCAAGTATCATGAGCTTGTGATGGGCACCAAGATTGAAAAGGTAGATGAATATCTTAGCGAGAACTTCTCAGAACAAGTGGTGAAACCTGATGCTGCATTATTGAAGAAACTAGTACGAATCCAAAGAAAGAGATTGTACAAGCCCTTGCAGTATTGTTTCATTGGTCATGAAGAGCATCATTATAAGGAAATGATGAACACAAGATCAAGCTCGAAAGCTGCGAAGGAATATGTGAGCAAAATAAAAGAAATTGAACAGCTGGAATATGACAGCTTAAACGAACTACAAAAGCAATATTGGAATGAAAAATTAAATGAAAAGGGAAGGGATACTCTTACTAGATTTGTGGAGAAAACAATAAGATTCACCAATAGTCAACGAAGATGGAGAGAGCAAGAAAAACAGTTAGTAAATATTGGCAATTTCAAAATCCCAACTAATTACTGCTTAGATGACAAGGGAGCTCGTAAAGGTGACGATAGTGAAAACGTGAATGCTTATTTTTGGAGTATACTGAATGATGGAAAAGTAAGTGCAATAGATGTGACAAGCAATTATGATCGAGCAATGACTTCTACGGAAATGATGAATAAGCATCTTGGGTCCACAGACGGAAATGTCAAGAATTTCGAAAAGTCATACTTAAAGTCAAAATTGAAAAATTTAACGGAGTACGATATGACAGCTATCTATGCACAGTCTATAAATTCTTCCTTGCTCGAATCTAAGAACACTTTAACTCTGGATTCACCATTCCTAATCGTCGTTCCAGATAGCCCCATTAAACTTCTCGAGAGCCTCAATAGTTCTAGTTCCCTGCTTAAGTTTGCAACAATAGAGACATCCTCTTCTTCTTCTATTGACGGGCACTTTATAGCAAGGGCTAGTGATATCCCAGTCGAACATCTAATTGTGACACCCTCTCAGCTTTTAGGACAACACTTAAGCGGTTTATCCAATGTTCTACTAGTTGGCATTGAGAGTCTTCTTCCAGAACTTGCATTTAATGGCAACTCGATGGAATCTGAGAATGTTGCAGGAGTCTTAGAACCTTTTGCTGACCTTGCTTACTTTTATCTTTCAAGATTACTAGTTTCTCCTTCTGGGAAACTGAAGAACATCATATTCACAATTACTGAAAGTTCAACTCCAGAAGATCTAGAAAGACTTAGTCAAATAATTTGTTATAATGATCTTCTTGATCACCTTCTGGTGAAGAGTGATGATAGTAAGTTACCCTTACAAGCCCTTGTTTATAGCAAGCAGGCTATTTTGAAAGAGAAGTTCAAAGCTCCAATCAAAGCTCACAAAGTTACGAAAGTTCGTAAGCGGAAAAAGGTGAGAACTAACAAGGAATCAACTCTATGAAAGAAATATGACGTCTGTATTAATATGTATATAGTTAATTTTTAAATTCTGTATTTGGGCCTCGTGTAAAAACCTTAACAGAAAGTTGTGACTCTATATTGAATTCTACTACTATTTACATGGGAGCAGCAGGTGAAATCAATTGGAAGTTCAAGGATTGTTGTCCCTTCTTCTTTCCAGCGACATCCAGTGCTGTAAGTAAGGTACGGTAAAATTGAATGACCTTTGGGTGTGTTCTTACCTTCGTCTCGTTAAAGTTGAGGACTTGTAAACCACTTCTGGAGACCGCTCTTGAAAGTGCAACATAAGATTGACCATTTTCGAATACATTTCTCAAATCAACTTTTACCTTCGGTAGCGTCTGGCCCTGTGACTTGTGAATGGAAAGGGACCATGCAAGAATCAATGGCAATTGGACTCGTGAAACTAAAACCTGTTGGTTCTCATCTTCTACAGTCCATTGCTCGGGCTCCACCAATACTGACCTAGTGTTGACACCATCAGGCAACAAAAATCTTACTAATGGGTACTTCCTGTTTTTTGAGCTTTCGATGAGGTCTTTTGCAAGACTCTCTTTACGATCTCTATTCATCTTCTCATCTGCAGACAATTGGGAATAAATTTGGCTGTTGAGGCTACTTGTGCTGACTACTTGCCCTTGAGCCTCACTAGAAGGCAACCGAAGCTCGTCATCACTTCTGTCAAAAATATAGTCCGACAGCTCTCCAGCATCCGTTTCAGTTGCTGGAGCTGTCGACTTGAGGTATGTATCCCTATCCATGAAATCCACCACTTGACCTAAAGACCCATTAACCAAAGTCTCATCGTAATTTTTGATACACATTACCTGAGCTCCCTTCTTCAAAAAGAGCTCCATTGGAGCAAGGAAGTTCGATAAAAGATTCTGCCTCTGTACTGCTGGCAATGCACCTCCATCGATCGACTTGTATAGTTCTGGGGTGCCCGGTATTTTTCCTAAGCGGGTGTTGTTGGCTCTGTCAACTTCGTTTCTTGTTGCAAACAATTCGGCAGGTACGATTCCATCTGGACATGGAAGCGGTCTCAGCAACCTTTGGAACTCTTGAATGGTTCTCTCCGAAACCCGGCCATTTCTCATCTCATTAAGCATGTCTATAAAAGTTTGATCGCCCTTTTGACGAAAGATCTCTCTGAGAATAATTGTCTCTTTGATTGTCTCCTTCCAAGCGTAACACTCGAATGAAAAAAATGGCTCTACAGGGGTGCTTAGTTCTGTTCCATCAGGAGCAGTTTTCTTCACAACGGGTGGCAACTGATAGAAGTCTCCACAAACAATTACTTGAATTCCACCAAAGGGAAAATAGTTCTTCCGCACCCTCTTAGCAATCTCATTCAATTTATCAAGGAGATGACCATCTATCATAGAGATTTCATCAACAATGAGAACCTTAGTTGTCATCCACCTGTTAAGAGCTTTCTTGTTTCTGCGAAGTTTCTTTAGAAGATTATCGACTTTATCGTTGGCCAATCCCACACCGGCAAAAGAATGCAAAGTAATACCACCAATATTACAAGCAGCTAACCCTGTTGACGCGGTAACTGCAATTCCTTCCTTGTGCTTATTTCTCAAAGCTTTAATCATAGATCGCAACAAAACTGATTTACCTGTACCAGCAGAACCAGTATAGAAGAGAGATTCACCATTAAGCGCTTGATTCAAAACATACTCCTGTTCTGCAGAAAGTAATATTGGTTTAACATTCTTTGTGAACTCGCCTGATTCCTCGCTGAAGTCTACAACTGTAGGCTTCTGAGTAGCTAATTGTATACTGGGGTAAAATGACGCACTCTTACTTGAGGATGAAGCACTTTTAGAAAAGTTACGTGCCATATTGAGGTTTTGCTGCTGGGGTACCTTGTTCGAAAAAGAATTGAGTATCAGTGCCGCGCTCGTTGACGTAGGAGTCTTGAAGGTATTTGTCGAGACTTTTTCAATGATTGGAGGTATTCCTATTAAGACTTCCAGCGATTTGTTAGCGTCCACTGTTCCCTTCTGTGGTCTAGTTTCTTCATGGTGGTTCTGCAGTTTGCTCTCTACCTGACTGAGATGTCTCTTTGATTGTGATTTTATTTCCTTAATAGGAGAAGAGGCTTGTCTTTTGGCTGGTGATGAATGGGGGCTGGACGCGACGAAAAGGGCTTCCTGTTTCATCTGCGGTTTTTGAATAGGTGATAGCGCGTGTTTTGCTGCTGCCTGTAAGATTTCCTCATCATCATCACTGAAAAGGAATGTGTCACTCTCTATACCTGAGTCGTTAGGAGACAGTACTGCTTTACTGTCTATCTTGTCTGCAAATACAGTTGCTGCTATTTCCAGTTCATCATTCTTGAAGTTTACACAATCATTCTCTTTCTTCGTTACTCCATTTCTCTTCGTATCAGCTTTAGTTATAGACGGAGCGATCTTTGGTCTGTTGCTTGAGTTCAGCGACTGATTTCTTTCTTGACTTAAATCTGAGTCGAAAGAAGAATTGAAATCAACATCTTCTATTGACTGGATCACGGAAGGATCCCTTTCAAGGCGATCTTGTCGATGTGAATAAACAAACTGTTTGGCTACGGAAGACTGTGACATATTGATAGGTTCTTTGGTCTTCTTACCTTTCGAACCTTGTTTACGCGTTTGTCTAGTACTCTTGGACTTTCTAGAGTCTCTGTCTCTTGGCGACGATGCCAGAGAACTGAGGGACGATTTAGAAGCTGACGTGAGAACTGAAGTTGCAAATGTTCTAGTGGAAAGCAGCGAGGCCAAAGATGGGTGATTGAGTGCAATCCAGCGTTTGGATAGGTATGGGTATATGGATGAAATACCACGATTCATGCGTCTTCTGAGCAGTGCTGTGGAGACGGAGTTAGGGGACGTGTGTAAGGGCCCTTTTTCGAGTGATCTGGTGATGACAATTTGTTTCTTGAAGTGGGACGACCAGATGGAGTTTAATATGTTTGCAGAATACCACGGATAGCCCAGTTTTTCAATCGATTGATATGTAGATATAGCGATAGATAGTCAGGTAATTACGAATCTATGGATATACCCGATGGGTGAGTCGTAATCGAGAAATTGGAAGGGGGCAAGATTCCTAATTTGTTGTGGATTCAATCTCGATTCTGTTTCGATATACAGTTCCTAGCTGTTCCCTTATATAATATCGACTCAAAAGTGAGATCGACGCCTATCTTCTTGCTAATGTGTAGCCGTTATTAGCAAAGAAACCACTGGCGTCTAAATGATAACATCTCTCATTTACAGCCAAATTTGGCTCTGTTTATGTTTCTGTATACAAATGATGAGCATTTGTTAGGACGCGCACAGTGTCATAATTTATTGTCGCAAGGAGGTTAACAAGACAGAATAGAGGAGGAGGAGGAGGTAGAGAGGACGGAAGAGATGATGGAAGAGAGGAAAGGAGGTATCCAGAATGGAAGAGGAGCAGTGCATAATGAGTGAGGTTAAGGACAACGACAAAATACGAGAAGAAAACTGTGTTGTTTTGTAGGACTGTTAATTTTGCATTATGTAATGGTTCTTTCAATATGAGTAAGTATCAAGTAATCCTTATATATATAAAGAAAGGTAACAGAGAAAGATATATAGCTATAAAATTGTACTATTTATTTTTATCTCTCTGTCTATATCTCTCCAGACTTAACGTGGTGTTTCCAGTCTCTAATCCAGCTCTTACTAAGTTAAAGACTCCCTTCCTTAACTAAACCATCCCATTGTCTGGAATCAATCAGAGGTTCCATGTGTCGCATAAAAACAAGACAATCAATTTGCGACACACCATACCATATGTCGGTATTGCTTAGTAGAATTTGTAGTCCCAGAAAGACTTATTTTATTAATTGCAATGTCGAATCTATTCAATTGAACCAGTTGCTTTCCATTATCCTGCCGGTATAATTACCTAACTATTAATAATTACTGAAATGAAAATTACACCATAAAGAGCATCTTCAAATTAAGAGAAGCTCACTTGTGAATTGACCAAAAGATCATAAAAGACGCCATTATATTACCTGGAACGTACATCTTACCAGATACCTAAATCTTACCAGGAACCTATATAGTACCAGGAACCTTTATATTCCTAAAACCTTGGTAATACCAATGATTCAATCACACTAATACCTTGTGGCGTATTGAGAGCTCCTTCCAATAGTACTCCTCTCTTGGCACCTAATTCCTGTTGGCACCAATGGCCCAGCCCAACCCAGAAACAAAGAGGTTTGACAACTTCTCACTAGCATTGTTGGTCGTTGTAGTGGCATCATTGAGCAAATCATTCGCCAAGGCGCCAATATTCTCAGTCACATCATATTGGGCATTTCCATGGTCAAAGGTCAGAGCTTTGGCAACTTCTGCATCTGTGTAGTGCTCTTCAATTTGTTCATTTACTCTTTCCCATTGCTTTATGATTACCTTGCTATTGTCCGAAGTGGATTCAGTAGGACGCAAGGTTTGCAATGTTCTCGACAAGATCTCACGCTGCTTACAGAGAATTTGAATTTTCTCATTCTCTTCCTCTGCAGTGGGATTCTCATCAAACCATGAGGGTGAAACGTACTTTCCTACCTGGTAGAAAGTCAACCAAATGTCATTCAAGTTAGTGTCGCTTTGTATATAATGATCAAATAACTCCATAGTTTGAGTATACGCGAACTGGAAGTTGTTAGATGCCAATGATGATTCTATACATGCTGACTTCAACCGATTAAAATAATGGGTATCAGACTTCTGTTCCAGGTCGTTGAAGAATAACAACAAGTCGTTCAAGATCTTATATAGTTTTTCAAATGCTAAGAAGGATTTTGGATTCTGTTCAAGTATCAAGGTAACCAAATCAAGTGGTGTTGAATGCTCATCATCCGGAAACTTGCCCACATTACCAAATGTGTTCACAAGTTGATAAGGCGTGAATGGCTTGTTTCTCTCGACAGAGATTCTAAAATTTTTGATATTGTTCACTGCTTTCAACAAATGCTTTATGCGAATGATCTGCTCTTTGTTTTCCTTGCTTAACTCAGGGTCAGTTGTCACGCCATCAAAAAGCCTGATGCAACTTGTTGCATCTTTGAGTTTTCCTATCTTATCGTTTAAATTAGATGCACTATTGAAAGATTCCCAGAACTTTTCCAAGACAAATTCAAAGTAGATATTTACAGGTAACTTGAATTCTTTTGTAGCATACAACTCTTCAACGACATCAAATAAATTCGAAAACAAAAGCCTTTCAAGAATAATCTCCTTCACCTTCAATTGCTCTTCTTCGTGATTGCCGACAAATTTTCCGTAGAATAATCTCACTGACTCTAAAAGCTTCGTGTAGTTGCTTGCATTTACATTGGCCACTATCTTTCTTATCTCCTTTGCTTTGTCTTCTGGATCATTATTGTCCTGGCGATTTAGATACAAATATTTTGAGATAGTGAGCTTATTTATTGGGTACAACTTTCGGCACGTTTCTATTATTTCGTTCAAAGTTGCAATAGAACTGCCTGTAGGCTCAAAGACAGGTCTTAATGGATTCACTTCGCTATTGACAAACTCGTTAACCGAACTTGAATGCGGTATTTCTGAGAATTTTATCTCAATGTTCAATGGTTCCTGTTCAGTTGAAGTTAATGACAAGGTATCTTTGATTGTGTCATAGATTTTAATGACCTCTATGGAAGTTATTTTCTCGGAATCCTCGTGGAAGATTGCATAATAGTAGGAGCTAGCAAGGAAGTACTTGATGATCTCACTGAAGTCTTGGAACTCTATTCCAGGAAACTGAATGATTGAATGGATGACCTTATTCCAAAGAACATATTTTTTCGATGGAGAGCCTTCAAATTTCGTTTCTTTGGAGCTAAATAACCAGTTAAGCAATGGTGTAAAGTCTTTTTTGTAGTAAACGATTAAAGGAAGTATAACATGGCTCATCCAATTACCGGTGGCCAACTTGTCACTATAAGCGTTCCTATTAAGCGGATTTATCAAAGCTTCGAATTGATTCGAAAATGATCCAAGTCGTATAAAATCGTTGAGACTTACGTGCTCTCCGTTAAGAGACCCATAATTATCCCAGTAATAACTGTACAGTTTAATTAGACCATTGTACCATTTGATAAATGGTGGGTAGCTTTCAGCGACTTGAAATAATGGTGATAAACTGTGAACGTCATTCACATATTTCGATGCCTGGAAGGTTTTAGCTTGCACAAACCTGAATATTGTTTCCTGGCGGTAGTCAGAGTTTTGTGTAGATTCTGAATCATCGATTACTGTCAGTTGTAATTGGTATGCTTGTCCATTAGTATCGTTAAGTATATCAAATGCAGTTTTCTGTACGGAAACTTCGTTGGAAATGCTCGTATGGGTTTCCTTTGAGATCCAGTTTGCAAATTCTTCGAGATCGTAATCAAAAGATTCTAGGGAATTCTTGTCGTCATCATTGTCTCCTTCTACGAACACTTTGAGCAACTTTGCTATATACTGTATGTTCTCTGATGAAGGCGTCGTATAAACAAGCAAAACATTCAAGATGTTTTCCGATCGCACATATGTTAAAGATGGATACCTTTCTATAATGTTTCGGAGCTTTCTGAATATGTCTATTACTTCATTTCGGCGGTTGCCTGATCCATTTCCAACCAGAGAAGCAAGAGACAGAACCACAGCGATATAGATCTTGCCGTCGGAAATTGATTCAATGGCCGAGTCTGACATCGTATCTGGTATTTAAGTATGTGCTGGAGTACTTTTCTGCTCGTTAGAACTATTTCTTATAGTACTTTTCCTGTGAAATGTATAACCTTTAGGTGTCGTTTTAAACATCGTTAATTTGAAAAATGAAGAGGTGGTTGGTAGAGGGGTCACGTGATTTTCGTGGGCTAGTGGGTGGTGGAGGGTGTTATTTAAGATGGTCTGTTAGGGACTGTTTTGGAGAGTGTTAGTGTAGAGATGGTGATGCTGGAGACTGTGTGTATGTGTTCTTTTTGGAGCGTTTTTCTTTGTTCTTAATCCCTAAATTGCTGTTACGATCATACTCTGTCTTTCTTTGCAAAGTTCTTAGTAGAAGTGATCGCTATATATATTGAGGCGCTACCATGTAGTGTATTATACTTCAGGTTGCAGGCAACTTTGATGCAGCCTTATGATCGTAAAAGGTGGAAGTTGTGATTCGACATTTGTCAGTAATGGAGTTGGAGTCAAAGAAATGCATGTCGTAGAGTTATTATCTTTTTTTTTTTTTCAAAATGGGGGAGTTCCACATCTTTCGTTCTCTTTTTCACAATTTGTCATTACCATTTTACGTGCTAGAAAGGCCTTTTTTCAGTAACTTCTATTAAATCTCCTAATATATTGCCTTGGGTATTTCATGTTCAATATTTTTATTTTAGATATTTCATTGATGAGCTCTCAATCCGTATATATTCATTTCGTCTCTCCTCGTCGCCCGTTTCCCTTTATTCAAACGATAATAGCATAACAATGTCTTCTTACAAAAACTTCTACGGCATTTTCACCCTCTTGCAACACCTTCTACAACACCTTCTTTCCATGGATGTCATCGCTACCATGTGTTCAACACTTGTTCTAGGCGTCTACGCAGGAATATCAGAAACATCAAAAAGCTCAACTTTTCAACTTAACTATTGATGATAACTGGTATGTTCTTCTTCAATATTAGAGGAATCTTTGTATTGGTAGGTACTATTTTAAGGTATATATTGTGTGTAGGTAGTAATGTCATTTGTAAATACGAAACAACAACGTCTCATCGACGACTCTGTGACAAACCATGTCAAGTACTATGACAAAATCACTAGTCAATACCTTAAATTGAGACAAGATATATTCCAATTGAATACCGCTATAACGAAGCAGCTAGCAGAAGAGAATGTAGTCTCGGACCAGAACAAGATCAGTGTATTTCAATTGCGTTTTGAGCTTGACAAGACGATCGAGGCTTACACGATTCATTTAAACGAGCTTTCAAGGAACCTCACAGTAAATAAGAATATCAAACCACCATACAGACATGACGCTAATGTGGCATTCAAGGCATTACAGGAAAAGGAAGAAACGCTCACAAGGGAGATCAAGGAGTTGATAGAAGTACAGAAACCAAGGCTTGATAAAATGACGCTTTTGGCCAAGAATTTCGAAGTAAACAGCAAAAGCTCTTCAGCCAGAGCCATGAACCCATACCGACTCAAGGAAAGAAAGCCAAATGTCGAAGGCAAAGACACCGACGTTGACTTGAAGAACTTGATTTTTCTGTATGATGATATTAAATCGCTTTTTGGAGATACCACAATCAGTTTCGAAAACGACCAGGGTGAAAGCTTTAATATTAAAAACTACGTGAACCAACAGTTGGTCAACGGAAAGATCTTTGAGAAGTTGGATGACGAGAAATATTATTACAAATTGCATAGATCACAGCTCCATGATATCTCTGGAAAAACGTCAATAGGACACTATGATAAATTGATAGACAATACCATAGAAGAGATAACTCTGCTTGCACGTCAAGGCAAGGAAACCAGGGAAAATTGGAATAAGAATGCTGATAAGTTGGCGAAGATCAAGGCACTCTTGGATGAGAGTGATGATGTGGAAATGGCTATATAGCGGGATGATTTAGCACAACACTATAATTGGCAATTGTATGAATCTGATTTATTCCATTAGAACCATATTGAATCGTCACTTAAAAAGTTGCATATTCAATAAAGTGAAAAAAATTCTGACATGGATATTATACTTTTAGGCATTGAAATAGTGGTTATCCAAAGAATCCAGAAAAGATGAACAATTAAAAAGCAAAATTCAGAAACTTGACATGATAAGAGGAGCACCGACAAGGAGGTCAATGAACCATTGGTTCTACCTTATCTACAACGGTCTTTTTTCTAAATTATATTTATAGAATACAACTAAGGTTCTTAGCTAATAAGTTATAATGTACAAGTTGGCATGAGTGCTCATGCAATGATAATTTGACAAGAGCAAGAGACTCTTACTTTAATTGTCATTTCGTCCGATCTCTACTCCCAAAGATGTGTGACCATGAGTCTAGTAGTAGTAAAACTTTGAAAATAACTGCCATTCGATATGCAATTGACAATTTGTGTATTCTTTGAATCCATGAAACGATGGTAATATAGAGATCGTTTCTCTATTCCCTCCATTCCAATGGGTTCTAAATTAAGTCAGCTTCACAATTTCATAATCAACTCATTGTCTTCCATCATTCTCCCTCCTTTTACTCCAATCGAAACGCTTCTCTGCATCCTCTCTTCTTTCTTTCAATATGTCTATTCTGCTATAGGGCTGATCAAAATCACGGAATCACCTCTTACAAACACCATTTCGGTCTTCTTCACGGTTGGTTCTTCGTCTCCCTCCGAGTATATGAATTCCTGGGCCTCGCTCAATACCATGTTACAGTGGGAGTCGTATCCTTGGAGTCTTCCCTTCATTTCACGGGCTCCTCTGAGCTTGACCAACACGAACTCGTCGAGCTGGAAACGGATCAAGTCAAGCGGTTCTTGTTGCTGTTGTTCGGTTCTAACGGTGGACATGCTATCTAGTATGTATTATGAGTGTAATTTTGCAATTTTCACGCTATGCTGCCTTCTAAAGTATACTGTAATCCTATGTTTTACCGTTCTCTTGTGGTAACCATTCACTTTGTTAAAACTGAAAAAAACCAAAATTCGATATGGATGTCGTAATGTCGCAATGTCGCCTCACTTTCACCAACAGACATGCGACAGAACGTAATTCTGTGCGACATTTTATGTGTTTGAAATGTCGATCAATTTAAATGTCGTTCCATGGTTGTGTCGCATGTCGCAGTCTCAAAAATTTTCAATTTTTCACTTTGTTAAGTTAACGGTCTCATGAAGTCAAAGGTGTGATATTAGACGATATAGGGCCAGTTTTTGTTAGGTAAGGGTCGTACAATGAGTATGAGAATACCTGTAAGAACACTTCTGAGCTGTGTGGCCAACTTGGCTAGAGCCAAAAAACTCAGTTTCGGTGATTTGAGTAAGGTACAGTTGAGAGAACCTATTGTCCCCACGCATAAGAACTTCGATGTATCGCCAGACCATCCGTTATGGGCATTCTTCCCAGAAGGTAACAAGAGCGAGTCTGCTCTCCGTGGAAGCGACGAGGTAGAATTAAACTCTAGAGAATGGACTTTCCCGGAATTACGCCGGAAATCGTTCGAGGACTTACATAGATTGTGGTACTTGACGTTAAAGGAACGTAACATATTGGCCAGAGAAGTGCGTTTGGCCGAAGCCTTGAGATACTCAAGAACACAGCAGCACGAGGCACTCGACGAAAAGTTGGTCACAGTACAAAAGAGAATTAAGCAGGTGTTGCTTGAGAGACAAGTGGCCTACGAAAGAGTCCAGACATTTACTGAACAGCAACAAGCCTACTTGGCAGAATTTGAAGAGAGGTACTTAAACGCTGGTGCCGATGAAATAGTGTCATATAATGAGAAATTGGTCAGATTGCAGTATGCTCTCTTTGGAATCCAACCACAATTACAAGACTACAATCTTGAGGAGGATATCAATATCAAGTTTGTCAATGGATTGTCATACGTTTCCAACTTGAAGCTCAAGAGATACTTGGACAGGAACCCTAACGTAGCGAAGACTTTCGAATTACCCTTGAACGGAGTTGTAGAGGAATTGCCATTCTTATTGAGAGGCGTAGATGAGGCTGTTGAGGAGGTCCAAGCTTTGAGAGAGTCTGGCGAAAATGTCAAATTGGACAAGATCCAAGTATTCCCATTCTTGAGAAGTGCTCTTGCTAATGCTATTGAACAGGAGCAACAGGAGTTCCAGTGAACGCTTTCATTCATTCTGCTGAATACCAACTATACATAGTATCCCATCTGTACATATATAACCATTTGCATAATACTTAGCAACTGTAGAGAAAGTAATAGCAGCCATGTCTATTACGATATACTATAGACAGTATTCTGATATCTGTAGGCATATACACTGTTCATCCAAAAAGCTTCCAAGAAGAGAAAAATTTCTAAATTTTTTCCAAATCGTTCCAAACCCCCAGCTGTTCATTACCATCTCATAAAAATCATACTTCTCCACCAACCATCGTCTTCATATCTTAACATTTCCCATACCCTTCACCATATACCTCCACTAACAAAACAACTGCAAAATGGCAAAATCCCGAAAACTGACAAATGCGACATGCGACATCGAACCCGTCAAATCACCAATCGCACGACATTTCCACCTCGACCGCCATTTTTCAGGATTCTTCAAGAAGATGAAAGACGGTGACTTTGATGGTATAGCACGGGTATATTCATAATAAACGTAGAATAATTGTAATAATGGGCGGTAGAATCCACGGTTTCCTCGGAGGAGTTTTGTTGACATCGGCATTTGCTTATTATACGGGTGAATATATCAAGAAAAATGAACAGTTCGTCTCTAATCAATTGAGAACCACCAACCATATCATAAATAACCGAATCCTTACGGACACCGATTTGCTCAAGGAGGCCGTGCCCAAGAGCTCGCACATAACAGTCACACAGCGTCCAAGTTTCGGCGAAACATGCAAGGATATCTGGAACGACGAGATTATCACAATGGTCAACTGGGTGTACTCCATTAACTGGTATCAATTCGGACTCACCGTTGACAAGAAGCTCTTGGAATTGGCCGACAAGGTTGCCTCCAGTGTGAGTGAAAAGAAGTAGGAGAATCAGGGAGAAGAATGTATATTATATATTAAGCATAGTCAATATGACGCCATGAAAAGAAGAGCATTGATATCAATGTAGAGCGTAGATGATAGACGTAGGCAATTAGCAAAGACAGTATTGTAGAAATTGAAGTGATTGAGTGGATAGAAATATCTTTAAGTGGGAACTATCACATTATGGGCCATGGCTAACTAAGAATGAAGCTGTCAATTGAGCCTTTATCTGAGCTTAAATTTCATTAAGTTAACTTTACGTCTTTTGAACCATTTTATGGTAATCATAGTACTGTGCCATTTCGCTATTTATAAGTATCAATTGCTGGCTAAATATGATGTATGCTTCTTCCACTGTCTTCATTAAATGCACTGAGTAAGTGCTCTATTTCAAATTTCATCCCTACTTATCCTTGTTAGACTCCTCGACTTCCTCAATTACAGTTACCGGCTTCTTCCTATTGTCGAAGTACTTGGCGATGTCCCTGAAGACAACCCAAAGTGCTATCGGCTCCACAATCAGGAATATCAAACTCATAATAACCTGGAAGAATCCCCAACATCTAGGTAACGTGCCTAGCACGGAGCTACCTAACAACCAACCTACGAAATCGGTCGTGACAGTATCGTATCCTTTGCTCAACTTGTCCAACACAATCTCCGCACACTCGTCACCGCCAATGGCAACACTTGGTCCCTCGATGGTCTTCGTTATTTCAGGCTTGGTTTTCTGTTCCTCGGTGTATCCCTCACTCTGGAAATTTCCTGGAAAGACACAACTTACTCTGTAATTGTATGGACCCAACTCTTGACGGAGAATGAGTGATAATGACTGGATTGCTGCTTTCATCGGAGCGTATTGGGCATATCCTATGAATGGGAAGAAACTGACTACCGACGAGAATAATATTATATGTCTTTTCTTGTACTGTTTAATTGGAAGTTCGGGATTTGCAGCTAAAACCTGTTTAAAACCGGTGTGAACTACATTAACGGCAGTATTATAGTTGACGGTGACACCACTCAGGATTTCTTCTCCCGAGAGATCATTGAAAAGCTTGGGAATGGACGATCCAGCACAGCAGAAGATGAAGTCAGGATCTTGATTTCGTTGTACGATTTCATCCCAGAGCTTAACACAGTTGTTGTAGTCGGACACATCACAGGCGATATAGGAAGCCGTAGCTCCGTTGGTTTCTCCGACGGTGTTCTGAATCCTCTTAACTTGCTGCTGGAGTCTTGGCGCCGTTCTGGCGACAAGGATCACGGTGCAATTCTGTTGATAGAGCTTGAGTGCTATTTCGACTCCTAGACCCTGAGAAGCACCTACTACGAGGGCTGTTTTGCCGTTTGGCTTGAAATGAGATTTAGAAAACCACATAGTGATGAAATTGGGTTCGCTGCGGAGTGTTTTGCTACCTTTAACTGGTACTTTTCCTGTGCCAAATACCTTTAATCACGTCGATAACAGAAGCAACCACTTGGTTGTAAAAACTGATTTCTGGCTTTTCTGTCAAAGCGCTCTTTGGTTCCAGAAAAAAGTGTGTGTGTGTGAATGTTTTTGGGAATGTGTTAAGAAAGAAGAAAGGCTGCAAATGGAGAAGGAGGGTGGTGAGTAGAGAGGGAAGATGTAGTAGATGTGTGTTAGTTCGTTTGATGTGTGTGTGTAAGGATAGATGAATGAAGTGGTGTTGTGGGTGGGTTGAATAGTGATGGTGTAGCAGTATTTATTATGTACCTGGTATATGTAGTATATTTGAATTTTGATGAGGATTTATGTTTATGTGAAATAGGTATATATGCGTATTTAAGGGTGTGTCTGAATAGTGATGGTGTTAAGAACTTAGAATATATGTGTATTTGAAGGTGTATCTGTGTAGTGACGGAGTGAGAGTGTTTATGTAGATACATATATATGTATATATGTATCTGAGGGTGAATGTGTGTGACGGTGTAAGAGTATATATGGTTTATGTATAAATATAAGGGTATATAGTTATGGGTGTATTTGACAGTGTATCTGAACAGATGTAACACTATTTATGGTTTTTAGATGAGTATGTCTAATAGATACGGTGTAGGGTTTATGGAATATGTATATTGTTAAGGGTATATGTTTAAATGTAAGGGTATATGTATTTGTAAGGGTAAATGTTCATATGTGTTTGTGAGGGTGTGTCTGTTATGCTCTAAGAGTATTTATGGTTTATGAATAGATATTTCTGTGTATTTGTGGTGTATCTGAATACTAACGGTGGAACAGCATTTATGGTTTATGTATGAATGATTTGCTATGAAAGAGTATTTACGGTACAAGGTAGTGCTACTAGTAGGGGGAATATCTTTGGTAAGCATTTAATTAGTTATTTACGGTATATGAATAAATCTTCGTTTATGGACATGATATATATTAGTGAATCAATTTGAACTGACATTAGTATATGGATATATTTTTATCTGTAATTTATATGTAGATTTATATGGGCGGTCAACTCTAAGTATTTTATATAGTCGCCTCTTTTTTTGATTATTATATTCAAGTATATCTCTATTTATATGTTCATTATCCAAACCCATGTATTATACATAATCTCATGATCAAAAATCTTATCATACCCAGTGGTCACCCTTATAAATGGTTCTAAAGCAAGTTAATTCTATTTGTTATATGCCATCGTTAAATATTTCCATATTCTACCTTGACAGTGATAGAAAATATAATGATTTCATTATATTAACCTATTCGAGATGTGCAAGTGCAGCAAAGTGTGATGAATCAGAATTTTATTTTTGACCGCCAGTTTATCGTTGAAGTTACATACGACAAGTCATGATATAATTGCTAGTGAGAGGTTATTAAAAGGGAAGCAAAATAAAAGAAGCAAATAGAGAGCTATGTGGAGAATCCTCCAAATATAATTTTGCACCCTTTGAGAGCTCATTCTTTGACTTCTCCCGATACCTCTATATCTTGGGTTGAGGATGTCTTCCAGTTAGTTCTATTTCAACGATATCAATCACTTCTACCGTTCTACCATCTCATCTACATACCCACTTTCTACTTCCCATTGACATTGACTACTGACCTTATTCGGCACTACCGTTTCATCTTGACCCACTATCAGTGTAATTCTTAAGTATATTAAATCCATCGTCCTTGTCTCTTCATACATTAATATCTACAAATCCTACTTCTTGACTCCTTCCTATCCTTTTAAACTACTATTATTGTCCTCTTTCAATATTATTGCTATGTACAATGCTGAGTATATATATCTACACTAATGCTACGACAACCACTTCCTTACTTACTCCTTGGCCAAAAAAGGCGATGGAGGAATCACAGACTCTCCACTCTCCTGCTTCTGTCTAGGCTGTGTCTTAAACTTCTTGGAAGCCAACAAAGTTCCAGAAAGAGAGCCTCCGTAATATTCCAAGTTAGTTGGCAAATTCTCCAAGTTCTTCTTAGCGGCTTCATCCGTCACAGATCCGGTTTCTGGATCGTATTTGAAAAATTCCACCTTACAGGTCTCTACAGCTTCGGCAAATGCTTCTTCTCCACCCTTTCTGAACTTAGTTAACTTGTTGACGTTAAGTTGGGTGATATCGTCTAATGGGAGGTTTTGCAACTGCAATCTGGCCACGATTTTGGCAGTGAACCAGAACTTTACCTCATATTCGGAATCCACAAGTTCTATCACCGACATTGGCGCCTTATCTTCTCCTAATCTTGGCTCTAATTTGATGATACGTGTGAAACCACTTCTTCTTGTAGGATACCTCTCGGCCAACTCTTGTATGATCTTTCCACCCACTTCAAACTTGTCGGGCGGCTGTAAGTAATTCAATGCTCTGTTCAGCACGATTCTCTGGTTCAAGGGTATTTCTTGCGAGATCAGCTCGTTGGTCTTAAGAGCGTCGGCAAGGAACGCTTCTATCGTTGGTTGTGCTCGTTTGGCCTTAGCTCTAGTAGTAACTATGTACTCGTGGCGGATCAAATTGGCACACAAGTTTTTGTCGATCAGCTTGGCATGACGGGCCACATTTGCGTGGAACTTCTGTAACGCAGGCATCTCTACTTATTGTGCTACACCAGCTTGAACAGAAGAACTCTCCACCATCAAACCCGTTTTTGGACTGAAGAATTTTGTACGAAAAATTTTGAAGACAATGTCGCATTTTGAAAAATGTGTGCATATTCGTGCGACATTGTCGATTGCAAAATGGGATGTTAGTGGTGATGGTGGGGTATAAGTGGTTGGTTGTATATATATTTAAATGTGTTTGTGTATGTGTCTGTTTGTGTGCATTTGAGAGTAAGTATTTGATGTTTTCAGAAACTGCTTTGTTCTTTTTTACCAGTTTGAAATTGAAGTTTACAATTTATATATGTGATGCTTTGTGTGGTGTTATACTTTTCACTCGCATAGTAATGGTGAATATTATAATAGTATTCTTAATATGTATTCTTACTTATGAATACGAAAAAGATACCATCCATACAAATAGAATCTACGCTTTCTATTGATTCAGTTTCAACATGAAAATCTCTACACTCTCTCAAAATTCTCAATGAACGTTACATATATTTAGTGTATACTTTTCAGCCATATCCGGCTTAATAAATTAGTGCACTACGGACTATATTACTAGTCCTCAGTTACTGGCAGGATTGGCGATCTAGTCGGCTTTAGTCCTCTAGTTACCTCAACTCCTCTTAGAAGTTAATTGGCTTGTCAAAGGTGGACAAAGCAGCCTCCTTGAATGCCTCAGACAAAGTTGGGTGGGCGTGACAAGTTCTGGCAATGTCCTCGGTGGAAGCACCGTATTCCAAGGCCAATCCACCTTCAGCAATCATCTCACCAGCGTTTGGACCGATGACATGGACACCCAAGACTCTTTGGGTCTCGGCATCAGCAATGAACTTGACAAATCCGTCAGTGTCCAAGTTAGTCTTAGCTCTGGAGTTGGCAATGAATGGGAACTTACCAACCTTGTACTTGATTCCTTTTTCTTTCAATTGTTCTTCGTTAAGACCAACCCAGGCGACCTCTGGGTGGGTGTACATGACAGATGGGATGTTAGCGTAGTTCACATGACCGTGACCGTGCTTGATGTACTCGGCAGCAGCGATACCTTCCTCTTCGGCCTTGTGGGCCAACATAGGACCGAAAGTAACATCCCCAATGACTCTGATGTGTTCGTGCTTGGTTCTGTATTGGTCGTCAATGACCAATCTTCCCTTGTTGTCCAACTCTAATCCGGCCTTTTCCAAGTTCAAGCCCTCGGTATAAGGTCTTCTACCAATGGCAACCAACAAGACATCGGATTCCAATTCTTCCTTCTTACCGGACTTGACGTCTTCGACCTCGATCTTGACGACATCACCTTCTCTGACACCCTTGGTGACCTTTGTTCCGAGCTTGAACTTCAAGCCTTGCTTAGCAAGCAACTTCTGGGTAGTCTTTGCAACTTCAGCATCCATACCGGCACCGATGGCATTTTGGAACTCAATGACGGTGACTTCGGAACCAATTCTGGAGTAGACAGAGGCCATTTCAAGACCAATGATACCACCACCGATGATGGACAATCTCTTTGGAATTTCCTTGAGGGACAAAATACCAGTAGAGGTAACGATTCTCTCTTCGTCGATTTCGATACCTGGGAATGGGGTTGCTTCGGAACCGGTAGCAACGATGATGTGGTCGGCTTCAACCTCGTGGGCTTCAGAGCCATCGATTGGAGTAACAGCAACCTTGTGTTCATCGACAAACGAACCGGCACCCTTGATGTAGGTGACCTTGTTCTTCTTAAAAAGCATCTCAATACCGCCGGTCAAGGTCTTAACGGCCTTGTCCTTGGCAGCCATCAACTTGTCGAAGTCAACAGAGACCTTACCGTCAATGGCGATACCTCTGGTCTCAGCTTCGTGGACGATTTGGTGGTAGAGATGGGAGTTGTTCAAGAGAGACTTGGATGGGATACATCCGACATTAAGACAGGTTCCTCCCAAGGCACCACGCTTCTCAATACAGGCGGTGTTGTAGCCTAATTGAGCAGCCTTAATGGCTGCTACGTAACCGCCAGGTCCACCACCTACAACCAATACATCGTACTTGGTGGAGGCGTTTCTGACGAATTGGGCGAAGCGGGCGGATCTAATGGCCGATTGGAGTCTGGGGGCTGCTGTGGAAGTTCTCAACATGATATACGGTGGCTTCTGGAGGTTGATTCCTGGATCTGTGTGGAGAAGAACCAGTGGTTGTAAATCGGATTTTTGGAGGTTTTCAACAAAATTCGAAAATGCTTCACTCCTTTCCGAGAGTCGGAAGTGGGTGTGAATCGGGGGTACTGAGAAGAGAGATGGCGAGGAAATAATAATATAATGGTCGGAAGTGCGACACGGTTTATATTTTGAGGTCTTGTTGGATGGGTGGGTATATTATAGTGTGTGTTTTATATGGTGTTTGTTGTATGGTTATGATTCTGTCTTTTTTTTTTGAGTTAGTTATATGGTTCCTAGGTAGATACGGTGGACAGGTACAAGAACAAGGAATAGTATAGAAAAAGTGAAATGAATCAGTAGTGAAGAGGGTGCTGTATCAGTATTGTAGAGAGTTCTGGAACAGTGCGAGAATTTTTTTTTTTTTTGGTCTTTACTTTCTGAGATATTTCAGTGGATGGATGGTAGGTGTTTGATTTCTTGTTATAGGTAACAAAGTTCTCAAAGAAAGATGGCTGTATGAGAATTTGAGGGTTCTTGATCAGCAATTGATTCTTAGCTTAGGTAAATTACCGGGAGTCAACAAATTTTTAAAATAACCAAAACGTGAATTGGTTAGTGGTTTTTGCTATTATTGATTTTTATGTCTTCCGGTATGTGCTCTTTATCGGTTATCTTTTTATTTAAATTCGATTAGATTAATCAGGATTGGAATGGAATTATATTTCAATTGACTTCTCTTCTGGTGGTAGTAGACTACTCTAAGGTTTTTCAATGAGTAAGCTATTATATCTTCTTAGTGACAATTCTGTGTCCTACTAAAATCCACACTAGAATTATTATAATACAATAATACTGTAATACTATAATACTACAATTCTAAAACTGTAATACTGCACTGCTTGAAGGGCGATCTGCACGCAATGCGAGGTAGACACGGAAAATATCTGAGGCAGTTTAAGCGATGATTGGATGAGGCTCCGGGTTTGGTTATGGTAGTGATGAAATACGATTGAACACAATCAAGAGTCAGGCTTCCCTTATATAGGTAAAAACCTGATAACAGATGAATCATATAGCACCATCACTCTGCTTACTGATCACCTCTTTACTTGTCATCAGAAGCGGAAACTCCAAAAAGATGATGGGGTTTGCCTGCTGCCGCCGTCACTAAATCCATGAATGGGTGTGTATTTTCAGTACTGCGGCACGGGTGTCGGATCATCTACGTTGATCTTCTCGGCCGGAATTGTATGTGCGACGGGATTCGTTACAAGCGAGCTAAGAATCCTAGCAATTAAAGCCGTTTGGTCTACTCATTTGTAATCGTGTTCCCCACGGTTCTATGGGTGCCAATGTGTGCCCTGGAAGAAATCAACCCCGGGGATTTCCTCCTGTGAGCAGCTCTAATGCGCTTAGTGCTCCGTACCATGTATCTGTAAGATCCGGTTTGTCGTGACTGGTGTTGCAGCCATCCCCGGGGCGGTGACTCAAATGCTGGCAAAATGAGTTCCGCTTTAAACGAATGATAAGTTCATTGCAGCTATTTATTTCCAAGTTGTGACCAACGACAAAGGCAATATGTGGAATTCGGGTTCAGAACATGAAGTTGCAAATTATGGGTACTACATCAAGAAGTATTAGTAATTAACATGGTAGCGTAAAGTCCTATTTTGAAATTTACAGAATTGTGCTTAAAACCATACAAATTTAACATATGAGAAGGATAGGTCTATATGAGGCCAAAAAGGGGTTATTCTGGAGTATTTGGAGATCTTACTTTAGCAATTTTTGTAGCTTTAAGGTAATTTCTTGTAAAATTCTAAACTTTTTTCAAATTTAGTAATAATATCTCTAGAGATTACTTCTTTATTTTTTTTTCAATTTTATCATTGCTACAATCACCTTCTCAAGCTTGAAAAACTTGAGTGAGATTGGTGTAAGTATTGATATAGCTGTCTTAATATTTTTTTGAGTGTCATTTCAATGCATGTGTTGAAGCTAGTTCGCCCTATTCGGAATAGTTACTATTTTTCCGAGCTGCAACATTAAATTGCTGCAGATTTTTTTTCAATTTCTCGCGATGATCTCTCGATTTTATCCATAGTGAATGCTCATTATAGCTTATGAACTGATGCCCAAGGAAGATCATAGGTCCTAGAGGCTCGCCTTGCTTTATAAGTCGATGTAAGTGAAGAAATCATTACTATTCACAGCGGTTTAGCATTTTTTTAGCGTGCTTTTTTCAAAAATGATGTGGCACACTCAACATAGTCGTCTAGAAACAATTACTTTTCAACAAAAGCCTGGTTAGCTCAATCGGTAGAGCGTTTGACTCTTAAGTTAGACATCAAAAGGTTGCGGGTTCGACCCCCGCATCGGGCTTTCTTTTTTGCATATATCGACTCCAAAGCCTATGCTATGGATATTTTTGCTTGCAAGAATACCCTTTTCCTGGCAACCACTTAATGCAAATGACTCTTAGTGAAAATCCCGCACTAAAATTTGAATTATGCATGTCAATCTAATGCTCGCGGGAAATATAGCTCTCTATTTTCCCTACTATGTAGGAGCATCTTTGTACTCATTAATTGGAGCCTGAGGCATTACATAATAAAACTTTTATTCATTGACAAAGCGATCCGACAGCCAAAAAAGACTTGATCCAACGATATTCTTTATTATGGGAAGCATCACATTGTTCAACGCATCGATTGTATCTTCTCTGCCTTGGGCAATTCCATTTTTTTGTGAAGTTTTTGTTTGCCTTTTTGCCTTTTTTTTTAAGGTGTTTTTCTCATCATTTTACTCACTGGGTATATGCCCCACTAGCTGATGAGAGATAATTTTTTGAAGGGTATATCTTTATGAAATAGAGAGAAAGGCATATACAGTGTGGTGGTGATACGTATAGAGAGAATCCCAGGGGTGAAAACTCAATGCCGGTTTTTTTTAAGCCGTTAAAAACTTATCAAATTTTTGACTTGCTGAGATGACCATACAAGGAGCGACCGATAACATCAAAAGCCTGGTTAGCTCAATCGGTAGAGCGTTTGACTCTTAAATAGGATATCAAAAGGTTGCGGGTTCGACCCCCGCATCGGGCTTTCTTTTTGACGTTTCATATCACTTATGGAAGCCATTAATTTTTCACAGGTAGATGACTTCGTTGCCCCAGTATTTTTACATGGAGCATTTAATGAGTTGTAGTGCGTGAATTTTTTGCAGCTAGCTGCGACATGTACAAAGTAATTCCTATCCTTTACAGAACACTTCGAGAACAGTGCCTAGGTTACGGTGATATAAGAATCCATTACAATAAGAGAATTGTGGAAATGATATGTTTTGTTTTTACTATTGTAGAGATTTTTATGAGATAATTAGCTGTTTGTCCCATCTCAATAGCACCAAGTGATTTTTGGGAGAATTTCTTAGCCATGCGCTGAATGGTATTGGCTGCAACTATGCAAGAAATGTGGAACACTTATTAAAGAAGATATATTTATATACCAGGGAGATGGTCACAACAATATGAAGGTACATTTATGCTACGACAGAGATAATAGGAGAAGTAATTTCAAAATGAACGAATTTGATAAATTTTAGGAAATCACGTGACATGTAACGTGAAAAATAACGTCATATATGTTCAGGATGCTTAAAATGTACAAAATGGAGGGTTGGCCGAGTGGTCTAAGGCGGCAGACTTAAGATCTGCTGGACGGTTGTCCGCGCGAGTTCGAACCTCGCATCCTTCATTATTTTTTTTTTGCATTCTATTTAAAAGAAAAAGGTGAAGGCTGGCAAGACGTGCCAGAAGACATCCAACAGCAAGTTCTAGCTACCCTCATGTTGTGCAAAAATGGTGCTGTGGAAACAATGGGCGAAGAAGGTTTTCTCGGAGTCACAAAAAGTCCGAGCGATGCCTCTGATGAGATGAGCTGGATGAGAAGTGAACCTGCTTCCGTTACCAGTAGATTCATTTCAATAATAAATTGCCTGGCACAGTTTAGATCAACAATGGTCATCATTTTTAGCCTATTTTTCCGGTCCTTTGTGAATTTTGCAACCCTTTTTATTAGTGGCCGGAGTTTCTGGCTGCTGTCAAATGATCCGGGGGCTGTCTTCCTTCACCTCGCTAAACACGTGAACAAGGTTCCGGACTAGATGGAGCGAAGAGCCGGGACTTCATTGTAGATAGGGGATGGTGGGGACCGATTTGAGGGATAATTGGAAGTCATATGAGAGCTATTTGTGGATTCTAATTATGGGTTAGAGTGGTAAGCGACTTTGCTAACGGCCGAAGTGCAGAACTTCATATTCTACCGTTAAAGACGTCCCATCAATTCCAGTGGCCACCGCCCCCCCCTCCTCTTTCATCGTTAGCATTTTTCGATTTTCATGGCTTCCACCATATCCAGAGAATGCCTCACGGTTGCCTTAAGCGACTAAACACGAATGACATGTATTGTACACAACAGCTCTATAATATAACACGGGCGTCAATAATATACCAATGCCAATAATAAATAATCCAATGCCAATATAACACAAATAATACAATACATGTACAGTATATGTACAACTACTGTACAACTCGAATTTCTTTGCCCCAGCTAGTCAAATCAGCTCCTTTGCCCTGTAATTTTTGGGGCCGATCCGGCCGCTTCGGACCCATCAACCAGTGACGGACTCCTGTCTCTCAGTCATTCTCTGTCTCTGTCTCGCTCCGAGCCTCGAGTAAAAACCCCCATCTTCTCCTACAAAACAATACAACCGACAGACCGGATTTCCTCTCCTGCCCCGCCTTCTCCCGGGGTGCTACCCTCACACCTCCACCAATCGCATGCTCCTGCGATGTAAACTGCCATCACTTCCACCCCCGGAGACATTGGCTCCTCCCTCTGGAGAAAATGTCGCCGCGATGTCGTGCCCTCGAATCTCCTCCTCACTGTGAAAAATCGCCAATTCCAAAATCTCATTGGGTGGTTTTGGATGAGTTGTTGTAAACGAGTTGTTTCTGGTAGCAACAAGACAACCAGAAACTGTGATTTGTGAAGAGTCCGAGCATTGAACTGCTGAAATCATTGAAACTGCAAAGTTTGCCCCGGAAACATCCAAGTTCTTACCTTGTTTCTTCATTGCTATTAACCGTCATTTGTTACAAATAACTATTCCATCCCGTTGCTGTTCATCTCATCGTCCAAGCACATAGTAAAAAAAAACCAGCTATTCCATTGCACAGATTCCACAGAAACCCCATATTCCACCCACTAATCCACAATGTTATCGAGAACCGTCAGAAGCTCGGTTAGAAACCAATTGAAACGTGCTTGCTCATCTTCTTCGGCCTTGTTGCTTAAGTCAACTGCCATCTCTGCTACAAGATCATTTTCCAACAATAGTTCCTTCTACAAGCCAACCGTGAAAAACACGAAGACCGTTGCATCCAATGGCTTCCTTTCATTCTCACGTTCCGCTTCCACCGCCGTGAAAGTCCCAGATATGGCCGAGTCCATTACTGAAGGTACTCTCTCTGCCATTAACAAGAATGTCGGAGAATATGTTGCTGTGGACGAAACCATTGCCACCATCGAAACAGACAAGATCGATGTCGAGGTCAACGCCCCAGTTGCCGGTACCATCACCGAGTTCTTGTTTGAAGTTGACGCTACAGTAGAGGTCGGTCAACATCTTGCTACCATTGAAGAAGGTGAAGCTCCAGCTGGCGATGCTGCTCCAGCTAGCGAGTCTGCTCCAAAGTCTGAAGAGTCCAAGGAGTCCAAGGAGTCCAAGCCTGAGCCATCTGCCGCTGCTCCAGCTGCTCCAGCTTCTCCTGCTTCTCCTCCAAAGGAATCTCCAGCTCCTGCAAAGTCTGCTCCTGCCCCACCAAAGGCTGAGGCCAAGAAGGACTCTGCTCCAGCTGCTGCTACCTTCACCAACTTCTCCAGAAATGAGGAGAGAGTTAAGATGAACAGAATGCGTTTGAGAATCGCCGAGAGACTTAAGGAGTCCCAAAACACTGCTGCTTCTCTTACTACCTTCAACGAAGTCGACATGTCCAACTTGATGGAAATGAGAAAGCTTTACAAGGATGAATTCCTCGAGAAGACCGGCATTAAGTTGGGTTTCATGGGTGCTTTCGCCAAGGCTTCCACCTTAGCTGCTAAGGAAATACCAGCCGTAAACGCTGCCATTGAAAACAACGACACATTAGTTTTCAGAGACTACACCGATATCTCTATTGCTGTCGCCACTCCAAAGGGTCTTGTCACTCCAGTTGTCAGAAATGCTGAGTCCTTGTCTATCTTGGGAATTGAACAAGAAATCTCTAACTTAGGTAAGAAGGCCAGAGACGGTAAGTTGACTTTAGAAGACATGACCGGTGGTACTTTCACTATCTCCAACGGTGGTGTTTTCGGTTCTTTGTACGGAACTCCAATCATCAACATGCCTCAGACCGCCGTCTTAGGTTTGCATGGTGTCAAACAAAGACCAGTTACCGTCAACGGTCAAGTCGTTTCTAGACCAATGATGTACTTGGCTTTGACATATGACCACAGAGTATTGGACGGAAGAGAAGCCGTGACGTTCTTAAAGACCGTCAAGGAGTTGATCGAAGACCCAAGAAAGATGTTATTGTTGCAGTAAATGAAAATCTACCAACATAATGAAAGTCCTCGAGAATTCAGTAGAAGCATGAGAATCCAATCTACAGAGAATTCTCTGATTTGAGTTATGGTTTCCGTAGAGAGATTCGGTCAAAAGTTACAGATTGCTTTGTCTTCATTAGAGGACGTACTAGTAGAGAGTAGTTTGTTCATGGTGTTCTTGTACCGAGTCCTTCATTCCAGTTTATGAATATGATCAATATTTATTTTGTTTAAAATCCTTAGTTAGTTGCATTAATCTGAAAACAGATAGACACATTGAGTTGTATGTGCGTTTAGAAAGTGATAAAACAGACTCCTGTAGGTGGAAATGTCTTTGACAATTTCGGATATCAAATAACCGGATAACTCTACATTCTGCCAATGAAATTAGAAGCTATACGAGTTTAGAACAGAATTTCCCGTCAAAAAGTGAAAATAGACGATATCAATGGGTATTCGTGTTAAATAGAGTATGACATCATCTGCAGCGAAAGATACGAACAATGGCTGGCCAGACCCTGACACAAAGCACGGAAATTATAGACTACTACAGAATAATAATTATAATTAAAATTTTGTTATCCCAGCCTACATAATGACACCGGACCTCAGCTATCACAAGATGATGCTGATCCCGTGCACAGTTGTAGAGGAATAATTCCAACTTATTACAGGGATAGGCAATAACCGACTCCCATAAGCTACTCCAATTTCTACAATACAATAATATGCCAACAATATTTATTATTATGGATAATAAAAATAATACCAATTGTAGTGAAATAATCGCATTTTGAATAAGGAATGTAAACAATATCATCATATTTTAGTCGGTTATCGAAGTTTTAGTATCCTGTAGTCAATAGGTGACTTCTGTACTACCTATTCTATACCATGTTTTCACGCCTCTAAGTGGAATTTCACCTTAGTTAGCATATTTCCGCTTGTTTCCAGACCCAAGCCCAGATTTCCACTGGCTACTACCCAACAACAGTCGACGATCTGTTCCAGGCTGTCCAGGTCTTAGCCAACTCGTGGTAGAACCGTTGGCCTCTTGATAACACCCAAACCGGTCTTTTTTGCGGCAATCGCAGCCTTTCCAGTGTGTCACATCATGCCGACAGCAACTATCACAACCCTCAAATTCAGCCCTTTCTCGTACTCGTATACCTTCCCCGGCAATGGACGTTTCCGTCGTATGCACCACCATGCTTCGACGTCAAACCCGCCTGGTATCTACTCTCTGTATGTTTTGATTTGGTCCCAATATTGCAACCAAATGAGCTTTGTTGACCAATTGCCTAATGCGGTAATTGGATTGTGAAAAAAAATAAGACAATTTCGCATCTATTTGGATTACTATGGGAAAGGGTGTCTGGTGGACGTAATTACAGTAGACAGAGGGAGAAGTAAGGTAGTAGATATTATCTGGATGTGGAATGGAATTGGAAAGCTCGGGATGGCTTTTTCTTTTGGGAAATTCGATCTTGTTACAAATTAGTTGTGTGTTGTTCTTCCTTTGATAGTTTTTTGAATCTTCGTTTTATACAGTGGTCCTTCCATATCTTCGTCTACATTAGCACACATAACAAGTATCCAGAGTCATCGTAGCAGCAACGTTAGTTTAGCGGAAGTTTCATCAGTAGTGGCATTAGCAGAACTCAGGAATAAATCACGCCTGACTTCACAATAGACCTGCCGACCTCCACTCCCAACCAAAAGCTGCATCGATCCCAGTAGATCACTCCAACTGCCCACTCTCCTTTCATACAATCTACTATATTAATAATTTGTAGCTAAAAGCAACAAAGCAACTAAACAAAAATGGACCAGTACACCCAATGGGAGGATGTCACAACTTCCTCCAGAGCCATTCCTTTGCCCCATGAGAACTTCGATCAATACTTTGGGGAATACGATGAAATAGACAATTTGTTCAACGAGACTTTAACTGGATTGCAAGATCTCGACGTCCCTTCTGGATTTGCTACTCAGCAAGCTAAAGAAGGGAGTCCCCAAGATAACCAACCTAAGCACTCCAGGAAAGCCAGTGGTACCGCCATTTTCGGCTTTGCCGAGCACACAAGAGAACTCTCAATTACTGGTTTGACGGGAGATTTATATAAGGCTGGTAAAACTTCGGTTGATTTGGGAAAGTCGATTTCACCTGGCGAATTGCTCAAGTCCATGAGTGCCCAGTCACAGCAACAGTATGACTTTGATCTTGATCAGGAAATCAATCTTAAGCCAATCTTGTTGTTGGAGGAAGATGAACTAGATGATTTAGATCAATTGAAGAATCAACATGAGCTTCAATCTTCACCACTCAAATTGGAATCCAAGCAGCAAGAATACCTTGTAACCAATGAAAACCCAAAATCGTACAAGTTCCCGCCTTCTCCTTCTCCAGAAAAGGAGAGGTCCAAGGGAAGAGAATCCGATTTCCAGACGGTAAACAACTACTCAGTGAAATATCTACAAGAAATCAACAAGGAGAGCCTCAACCAACCAATAAGCTATGTCGATGATATTGAACCACTATTGGATAATTCACCAATTGAAAATGGGAATGATATCATTCCCCAAATGGCAGCTGGTTTCAATAATAATAACAACAATAATGGCAATACCGTCTATAAATATGTGCCCATTCCAGTGCAAGAACCAGTTTATAGGAAAGAGACCACCCAACAACAACAATTGCAAGAGCAACAGGCATTACAGCAGCAGCAACAGCAACAGCAGCAACAGCAACAACAGCATTACATCCAATCCAGAATTTCTCCAGTTCGCCCTCAGGCTGTCCAACAACAGCAGCAACAACACTATCGTGAACCACAGCAACTCCATCACCACCACCAACAAGAAAAACAGTATCTTCAACCACCAGCATCCCAACAGCTTATCTCCAGAAGAACAGAAAACACTTTCTTACCTCCTCCGTCTCCACCAACGCTCTCCAATGGTTCACCGGATTACCGTTCTTCTCCAGAACCACAATCACCATCTCCAACAAGATCAGTTCTCAGCACAAATGGATATCAGAACCAAAGCAAGTTCTCTTCTCCAGTCCACCCTCAGTTACGTAACGGTAATGTGAACTTCTACACTCCACAGTACTTCTCTGAGTCGGATAGTGTGAATAGTTTCTTCTCCAGTAATGATGGAAGTTCAACACTGGTGAACCAATACCCACAAGATCAACACCTTCAACAACAGCTTCAGTTCCAACAACTTCAGCAACTTCAACAGCATTTATCTCCACAACGCCAGCAACCTCAGCTCCAACAACTCCAACAGCAGCAGCTTTTCCAACACCAACAACAGATGCTTGCGCAGAATCTCCAGTCATCACCACTTTACGCTTCGTCTTCTGTGAACTCGTCTCCAGTGAAATACTACACAAGTCCATTAAGAAACATGCGTTCTACTGCTGATGACACAGAGGATGCCAACGAGACCATTGCACAATTAACTCCATTAAAAAACCAGTTTCCTACTACCCCAGCCAGAAACCAAGTGACTTTGGAGTGGAGCCCGGTGATTTCACCCAATGCAAAGGCCTCTAAAGACGTGAGAAAACATATCCAACAGAGCACTCCTAGAAGAAGAGTAAAGAAGACTTCCTTACTTCCTCCAGGTGAGTTAGACCAATATTGGGAGGGTCCAGACGACGACAAGAACTACACTTGTACTTACAAGAATTGTGGAAAGAAATTCACTAGAAGGTACAACGTTCGCTCTCATATTCAAACACACTTGAGTGACAGACCATTTGCTTGTTCGTACTGTCCAAAGAGATTCGTTCGTCAACACGATTTGAATAGACACATCAAAGGACATCTTGAAGCCAGGCATTGTAGATGTCCATGTGGTAAGGAGTTTGCTCGTCTTGATGCTCTTAAGAAACACAGGGAAAGAAATATTTGTGTAGGTGGAATCGCCAGTTCTGCCAACCACTGTATCACCAAACCGAAGAAGAAGATGAGTTCAGATTTGGTATTTGATGAAATGAAGTTGACAAGGATGAGTGAAGAGCATCACTTCTCTTCTGCAACTTCTCTGAGTGACGAACTGTAGGTTTTCTAATTTCAAGTCAGTCATTTATCATCTGTACTATAGCATCCAATTCATTTGCACCCAAATTTGGTCCAACTCCTCTAAGTTCACATATCAGTGTGTTTGATACCTCTAGACATTACGTTGTTTTTATTCAATTCCTTCTATTCCAACTTCTTTATAATTGTTCATTTGCTTGCCTTTCATGTTTTGTTCCTTTCATTGCTTTGTTTCTTGCTTGGTTGTCTAGCCATATTTGTATTTTTATCTGGTTTTTATATTTATTTTTGAAATTGTTCTATTGTGTACTTCAGATTAAAGAATATCATATCTTAGATTGCATTTGTTGAAAATTTGTAGAAATCATTAACTACAATTTGACCTGAGAAAAGTTATAAAAGTAATATGTATACCTAAATCCACTGTATGTGTATTGAAAAATTCCTAACGTATATTGCCTATGGAAAGAAAGCATACCGCACTTGATACCCGATAATAAAATGAAAATGAATTAATGCAATTGTTGTCTACTCGCTCATTCTGCCCTCATCTTCTTCTTCTTCTTCTTGCAATGCAGCAGCAGCAGCTTCTTCTTCTTGCTTGTGAATCTTTAAGTGCTGGTTAAGATTGTCGGAACGACTGAATTTCTTGTTACAAATTGAACAATCGTATGGCTTCTCAAAAGTATGCAATGATCTGAAATGACGTTTCAAGTGCTCTTGTCTTTTGAAACGTCTAGAACAATAATTACATAAGTATATTTTTGTCAGATCAACCATATCCGCTTGCTTGTTTTCCTTACGACCCCTAGTCCTATTCTTGGAGTTAATTATGCTAGTAGGGAAAATCTGGGTTGTAGGAGGTAAGTCCAAGGATTCCAAATCTACTTCCACCTCAACTCCCTTCGAAATCATAGTCGCAACGGGAATCTTACCCACGGGATCACTCTTTTTGCTCATCAACTTCGATCCCAAAATACGCTTCGAAGCTGTTGCTAGTGAGGAAGTTGTCGGAGTTGATGGAGCAGTACTTCCATTATTTTCGGAAGTCTCAGGATGAAGGTGGTATGATGGATTAGAAGAGGTTGCACTGAGGTTGTTGCCACTGGCCCTACTTCCTTGATCACTATAGTCATCTCTATGGCCACTGTAATCATCTCTGTGATTAGAGCTTTTATGTGAGAGAGTTCCATTAAATAAGGATGATCTTTCAGAAGTTGGCGCAGAATTTGTGGTTTCAAGGTTGTCATTTCCTGGTTCCGTCTTATCTCTGTTTTTGTTTCCTCCAATGTTGAAATTTAAGAGGGAACTCTTCTCAGTAGAGCTTGTTGATGCGCTGTTGTTGTTTACAGTGGCGGATCCTTCTTCAGTCTTAACCTTACCCTTAGGCTTTCTATAGCTTGAGGGGTTTACGATGTTTTTACGCTTACCGACGTTTTCAAATAAAGCCGCATAGTCAGGCTCCTGTGATTGCAATTGCTGAGATTGTTGCAGTTGTTGTTGCAGTTGCAGTTGCAGTTGCTGCTGCAGCTGTTGAAGTATTTGCAGCAGTTGTTGCAGCAGCAGCTGGTTATGAGAATTGTTCAGTGATGCTGAGTCTAACACAATACCAGTGGCAGTAGATGGCGTACGACTAATACCTGGAGCTGTAAAGGCGCCATTGGCGAACGCACTATTATCCCCGTCCAAGTTTTCGATAGTATTCATATCGTCTATATTCGAATTGTTGCTGTTGTTTGTGATTTTCAACATTTCAGTATCCTCCACTGTTTCCTGTTTCACTGCTGGGGTCTTGAACCTAGTGAACAAACTACGCTTCGATCGTTTTGCTTTCTTTGATGCACCCAATGCGTCTATGGAGTCAAACTCAGGCTCCTCTTTAGTCGGACTCATCATGAGGAAATCTTCAGGAGCCCCAGAGAAGTCGTTCATTTCATTCACTTCTTCAGTATCAACTTCGTTCATGCTTGTACTGTTACCAATAGCGTTGTTAGCCGCACTATTTCCACTGCTGCTTCCTGTTCCATTGTTTTGAACATTGTTACTCTTGAAGATGCTTCGAATCAAATGTCTCAGTGGCTGTTGAGGAGTACTCACAGGAACAAATGATGCCAGATTTTGAGATTGTGGTGATGGGGGACCAGATATAGGCAGGCGCTGGTTTCGGTCACCCATGAATGGGATGATATTAGTGATCGAGTTGGTGAAACTGATATACCGACCAGAACTAGCCTGGTTTCTACGGGATGACGACTGCTGGGATTCTAAAGATGGCCTCCCCTTTGCATACATGTCATAAGAGGGGGACACAAGGTGAGATGGTGCCGCTTGATCCAAAGAGTTCCTAGTAAGGTACTGGTGTGCTGAAAAGAAAGATGGTTGAGTTGAATGCACAGAACTGACAGATGGTGTGAGTGAAGTTGTTGTCGTTAATGGTGAGAGGTCATTGTAGAAAATGCTATTGGAATTGTTATTATTGATATTGGCATTCATAGTACCATTGGAATTGATGTTAGGATTTGGACTAAGGGAATTGTTACTATTGATATTGCCATTGTTCGCTATACCACTTGACGAGAAAGCATTGGATGCGAAACTTGTATGTGGATTCAAGGAATTAGCATTATTGCTGTAGTAGCTCTCCACCAGGTCCTTTCTTAATCGTCCAATGACTCCACCTCCGTTTATGGAATTGCTTAGTCCACTGTTCATTTCTCCAGAATTACTATTATCATTAGTATTGATGGCGGAAAAGGCGCTATTAGGAAGCAAACCGTCATTGTGGAAAGAGGACACACGAGACGAGTTGTCAAATGGACTAAAGGATGACGTTCCCAAAAGGTTATTTGTATTACCCGAGTTACTGTTGAAAGCGTTGGAATTTCCGCTATTGACAACATTTGAAAGGTTCTTATTCTGCGCATTGCTATTGTTCTTGTTAGGGTTGGAACCGGCACCGGTTTCGTTGAGGAGTCCACCGTTCTTTCCGTTTACAATATAACTATCTTGTCTGTTATTCCTGAATAGCGATTCAGTTTCGTGCTCTCCGTTCAAGTCGTAGTAAACTTCCAGTCCAATTGTGAAAGGAGGTGATTCATCTAACTCCATGTTGGCATCCAAATTACCATCTATGTCTACATTTTCGTGAGTTCTAAACGCTCCAGGCATCGTGAATGAAACATTTTGGGGATAATACTGGTCATTGGAATTGTCGTTGGAATTGATATTGGTGAAATCCATGGCGTTAGATATGTTTTCCGGCGATTCTAGATTACTGATGACATTATTAGGCTTATAGACAATGTTTTGGAAGTCTGACATTCCGTGGTTGAGGCTGCTTGAAGGCAAACCAAATTGGTTAAGGCCAAACAACGACTCGTATTCGTCATTGCCTTGGTTATTGCTGTTACTATTGTTATTGTTGGTGGAGAAAGATACCGAATCGTTAGCCGAAGTAGTTGGTAGATTACTTGACGCTTGGTTGGGGTTATTACTTGTATTGGAGTTTTGATTGTTTTGATATGATGCTGAGTTCTCTCCTTGGCCACTTCTACCGTTATTTTTGTGGTTATTACTATTGTAATTCCTGGCGGAAGTGCCACCGTTGAAGGTTCCGTTCAGCCCATTTAAATTGCCATTACTATTTATACCAGAGGTGTCAAACGGGAAGTTTATGTCCGCCAGAAACTGGTCTAGCTCCGCATCGGTGTCCATGACGAGAACTTAGCAACAGTTCTTCTGGTTATGCCGTGTTTGTAGAATGAATATGGTCTACCTAGGCTATGGCGGCTACTTGGTTGTAAGGAGAGTTCATTAAATTAACCAAATATCCAGTGTGGGTTTTGAAGGAAATTTTTTCTGGTGGTGCGGTGGTATGGAATTAGTGAGGAATTTAGGAATTCGTGGGGAGAGCTTTAGAGATTAGTGAGAATTAGTGAGACTGGGGGGAGAGGAATGGAACAAGAAAGGTGCGACGTGGTAGAGTGAGGAAATATAATACTTTATATTAGACGTCAGAAGAAGAGTATGGAATGGAATGTACATGTCCATCTGTCTAAAAGTGTACATGTCATCATGTCTACATGTCAACATGAGTGGACGTGTAGTCTATGTAGTCTATGTAGTCTTTTGTTGCTTTTCCACTTGTAGGTTGCCTTACCCATTACTAGTATGTGGGTATTTTTTTGGTGTATTACCAGCGGTTCCGTTCCGTGTGACAGTGTGGTGCTACAGCTTGAGTTTCGCTGAATGATGTGTGGTGGTGTGCGTCGCTACTGAGAATGGTGGTGACGGCTGCAGCGGCTTGAACAGAAGCTGGAAGAGAGGATGGGGGAAAATAGCGAGAAAATTGGCAAATTGGCAAAAAAATACCAGCTGCAGGTTCCGATTTGCTCGGGCTAAGATACTGATAAAAGTCCATTGTGAGAGGTAACGGTGCCCAAAGAGGCTGGCTGGGGGTGTGTATACGGTGTTTATATATGGGGTAGCGGCTCGGAACTGGAACCTCTTTCGAACGGTGCCAGTAGTAGAGGTGGGGTGGGACAGGCAAGAAATCGATCTTTTGTGTTGGCCGTGGCAGTTAAGGTTGGTCAGGACAAATAAGATGTGCAATCAGGCTGAGCTTACGGTTCAAACCAGTCCAGGGATTGCATGCCGCGAAACCACCAAAAAGTGATAAAAGTCGTCAGCATTGTAACTCTATTTATTGACCTTGTGACTTTTAACGGACGAACAAAACAAGTACTACTACCACCTGGTTTGAAGCCCCATGGGATTTGGCGCTTACGTAAGCGCCTTTGTAACATTAAATTTTTATGCTTTGCTATCGTTGATTTGCAGTGACTAATATTTCATAGCCCAGATCTCCTTGGGTGTTTCAAGGGGACTCATATACGAATAATTTTTGACTCTATCAACATAAAATCTTCCCTTCCCCATTTCCTTTCCACATTAAGACATGCCTGCTACGCCCGCTGATGCTCTCTCCCCCAGGCCCTCCAGACTTCAAATTAGCCCACACTCGTGGGTCGCAAGGTGGTGAAGCATAAGCCTCTTATCGGATAACGGTGGTGTCCTAACCGGCTGCGATTCGACTTATTTTGCACACAGGTACCATAGCAGTAGCAGAAGTAGCAGAAGTAGCAGAAGTAGCAGAAAGTTTATTTGTAAAACGAAACCAACGTAGCCCGAGATGCGGCGGCATTGAAGTGGATTTGGAGTGGCTTCCTCATTTGGGCTCAGCCACGGCCTTTTCTAAGGTTTTGCCTGGACTGCTCTGTTCTAGTGACAAGTGGTATCCCCCCTGGTTCCTCTTCGTAAATGGCCACCTCTAGTCCATGATAGGTGATATACATGTGAAACTACCGTGGGTTTAGTATACATGAGCAGTAACATGAATATGAAAAGTAATATTTATATGAACAGAAACTATTAACTGCGAAAAGGCAGTCTTTAGTCTTTTTTGTGAGTGTCCGTTTTTTTACAGTTTCTAGTGTGCCATTATTTTGCAACTATATCCTATTACAGTTTAAGGTTCTATTATAATACATACTCTACATATTTTAACATAAATTCTCTAGTCATCTTCCGAATGGCCACCAGACGGCACTCGCTGCCTTATTTCAACAGTATCATTGAAAGGATTGGTCGTGTTATTCTCCGAAATATCTTGAGGCTCTTCTTCTTCCTCTATACTCCCTTCTTTGGTAGTCTTTGGGACGCTTTCTTGAGGTATCTTCTCTTCTTCTTCTTCTTCCACTTCCTCATCATCTGGATTCATAATCTTAAGAACAGACCTTCTCTTGGAACTGACAAGTACTTGCACATCCAAGGCGTCGTCAGACATATCAGAATCATTATCTTCTTCTGTTATCATGTTGGATTTTGCAGTTTCTTTACTCTCCTCTTCCGGCTCTCCTTCTCCTATAAAGGACTGTTCAGAGCTCTTTCTAAGCATTCCTGAACTCCTCTTCTTCACCAATGGGCCGTATTCTGCCGTAGGTGTCGTAGGTGGAGTAGTGGAGAACATTAATGATTTCCTGAGCCTGGATACTGACCTATTCATTAAATTATTACCCAAAGGAGAATAAACTTGTTGCATTGGAGTAGATGGCACTTCAAGCTGTGGTGAGTCTTGAACATCCTCGTCATCTACTAGTTCTTTTTCTTCTTCAGATGTTGACGAAGGATGATTACTCAAAGTTTCATTTGAAGCAAGGTAGCTATTTCTGATGCCACCGATGTTACCATTGATCTTTCTGTTCTGGTCAAATTCTTGCCTCTTCTTCACCCAAGAATCAATTGAGGCAACATCCAAGGTAGAACTCGTGTCATTATTTAAGTTCATTAATCCTCCACGTCCGCTAGTAGGTCCAGTTGGCAAAAGGTTGTGTCTTGTAGCTGGTTTACCGGAAAGCATTGACTCCCCGTCGTAATAATTGCCGAATTGATAGTCAATGTCGTTCAAATCTTCCTGTTCCTGTTGACTCTTTCTTCTCTTCATGTATAAATAGCCAGCAATGGAAGCAATGATTATTATAACAATTGGAATCACTGTTCCGAGAATTGCCTTTTTCTGAATGGACTTATAGCTGGTATCTTTCCCGATTGTGCTGCTATCGACAGTATTGCTCTTCACACTTTCGACTTGCTTAAATGTGCTCGTGTCATAAAGATTTATGCTATATGAATTAGAACCATCCCTCTTGCTAGTAGTCTCTGAAGAAGAGTTTATAATAACCAAAGTATTGAAAATAGTGGCCGCTCCCAAAATGTCATTAAAATCCCACAGAACGTTGAATGTTGTATTCCAACTCCAGTCATTAGAGCCAGTTGATAACTTAGCATACTGAGGGGTGGATTGGCCTCCAAGTAGATCTCCTCCTATTAACAAGACTTCCAGGACATCGAGAAAGTTCGAAACGGTTTCAACCGAATTGTTTTGCAATTGACTAAAGATTGGCAATATTAATGGAAATTTTCTAGAGTTGACTGTTGCATCATTGTCACCTTTTCCGATCTGCTTGAATGACCATCCCGAAGCAAAGTCCCATGTGGCCAATTGATACATATTCAACCAACCTTGGTTACTTTGTCCACCGATTACAAGTTGTGTTTGTGGGTTTGGTGCCAATAAGTTGGCAGCTCCGTAGAACGCCTGTGGTTTCGTAGAGGTGGTTATGTTGGCAAATTTAAAAGTTGAAAAATCAAGAGAGATCAACCTATTAGACACATGGACTCCATTGGTCTGACAAACACCTCCATAAATATATATGGTCAGGTTATCGGTTGGAGTAGTTAATATAGTTGAATACTGATAGAATGAAGCGTCCGCGAGCTTGCTGAAGTCCAAATTGGCTCCTAATGTGTTCCAACTTTGGGTTGGAGCATCGTACTTGATGAGTTCAATAATACCTTCTCCACAGACGTCTAATTCGCCTGATTGCTGGCTATTGGTTAAGCCGTACAACTCATCATTGAGAAGAAACAACGAAACGTTTTCTGGTGGAGAAGGAAGGGTATCTATTTGTTGATTATTCTTCAAGTTGAGGTCGGTTATAGCTGCCTTGGCTTGGTCTGAGTTGAAGCCAGTTATTGAGAAGTTGAGTGCTAGCAAGTCATTGTTCTTCAAGTGTATGTAAATTCTTCCGTGGTTGTATGAATATAGAGTATTCCAGCTATTCACTGTTTGGGCAGCAACAGCTTGTATCAGGGATATTAACACCCAAATAAGTAACCATGTATTGCTCCGTATCATTGTGTCTTGGGTAGTACGGTGCAATGATATGAATTTGCGGCAATAGGAGCTAATGGTACAATAGTAATGCAATGAAGAAGGCTCCTCGTCTTTAGTTTTTTTTTTATTTGACGTTTGACAAGAAGATAGATACTGTTAGTTCCACTGTTGTGTAACTCGAGTAGTTCGGCCATCATCTGTTTATAGTCTTCCCAACATGATCAAATTGCGTACCTAGACTAGTCAAAAGATGTTTACCTTTATTCCCAAATAGGCAATTATCAACCGATTTGTAAAATAGGTCCATCTTGCAGAGCCTAGAGGACACCATCGCATTTGGACAGTTTGTCGACTATGGTGTTTGAGAGGATAATGTTGAGACTATAAGGTGGTTCTACTTTGGTTGGAATTAAGGTAAGAAGGCACCATTTTACTTCACGTGGGTATATTTAGCTGCGAAATGGTGTTAGGTGAGGCTATAGCCGTTGTTTGAGAATAAGGTAACGACAGAAAGCCCCGTCAGAAGTTTATAGTTTCCTCCATAATTTGCCCCAAAGGAATTTCTTTAAATTAATACCTGACACCTGTCAAGTAGTCTAATTCTATTTTTTAGTATCTCGCTACCGGGAGTCTTGATTCTATTGGTTGATCTAAAATGCCATCCAAACTGTCCTGGCTCGTCACTCCAACAGAAGGAGTGTATAGCGTAACTATAATGTCGGTTCTAAAATGCGACACAACATTAACATTGTCTCTGGTGAAGCGACATCTTATGCCTGTCCAAATCTTCATGTAAACATCTTACCGCAGTACTATACCAATGATGGCTACTGAAATCTGAAGAAGCAGTTACTCTTGAAATATATATCTCTAATTCTATGTATAGTGGCATAGTCTATATTTCGAGCATTTCAGGGTAATAAGACACTTCATAATGGAATACAGTAAGGTCAATGTCCAAGATCTCGTATCCGAGGATAAAAAGGTGATATTAAGGTGCCCATTTAAAGCCTGTAATACAAGAATAATACCGCTCACCAAGACTTTGGTCAATGCTAGAATAGATGTAGAGAAAGCACCTGAAATGGTCAAGGCCAATTCGTCTGCATCAACCGAAGAAGCTGGTTCTGAGGTTGTAAGTCAATTCTATAGGGTAAACGACGTGTGGGATTTTGATAATGTAGGAGTCTCTAGGGCTGTGGAGAATTTGGCCCAGCCAATCGAGATCGAACATGACCAATCGGAAGAAAAGCAGATCAAGTTGAAAATAGAAAGATTGTTGATATGTAGCGAGTGTGACAAGGGTCCAATAGGATTTGCTGGATTACAAGAATCTGATTCTGCTGATGTGAAGAATTTAAAGTATTTCTTAAGTTGCAGTAGTGTCATATATGATGTGAAGGAATAAGCTTAAGATGGTGATTTGGTAAATACTAGTAATTCATCGGAGAATACTCAAGGCGGAAGTTTCAAGGAATAATGTTTTCGGATACTAATATTACAGCTGTTACATAACTGTACCTTAGTTTTAATCATATTAACGTATCATTGATCGTTATTAGTATTATGATTATAAGATACAGACGGGTACAGTCATGTAAAAAGGTTATCTACATTTCATCCATTAGATTTTAACTACATAGTATAAAGAATTCGTTATTTATATAAAACATGGCCTGCTTAATTGCAAGGCCAATCAAAGCTTGGCTGATGGCTTCAAGTCGTCCACAAGTCCCAAAGCAATGTGTCTGGCAATTGCCATGGTAGTAATCATTGGGTTTGCTCCACTTGCGGTTGGCATAACACTAGCGTCTGCAACATAAATGTTCTTACACTCGAATAAACGACCCTTAGTATCACAAGCACCATAACCAGGACCCTTACCTGACATACGACATGAACTCATTTGATGGGCTGAGCCGTAACAAGTACCGTAGAAGTCCAAACCGAGCTTCTCGGTCTTCTTTCTCCATTCTACATAGTCTTTGTCTGTAATAGCTCTCTCATGCATTGGCTTGTTTGACTTGAAAACTGGATTCCATCCTTGAGACATAAGGATTTCCTTTGCACCCTGAATGTATAACATATCTGAGGCAGTCAAAAGAGCTTGAAGTAAGGCATTACGGTCAAACTTGTTAATAGTGTAGTCAATGATCAAAGCGTTTGGTTTCTTTGGGTCTGCCCTCACAGTTCCACTGCTGGTGTCCCTCGTAATAATTAACATGTTAGTGAGATGTTGGAATTTCAACATTTCCTCTCTAATTTGGTCACTGGATTGCCATGGCAAGAGTGTAGAGTCTAAGAAGGGGACATTCAAAATTGCTTCAATTCTGGCTCCATGAGCCTTTCCATCCAAATCAGCCAGTTCAGTGCAGACAGCAGTCATGATTGCGTGTTGATGAGGATTAGATCTGACTTCTTTACCAAAATCTCCAAACACTGTAGTCACTGGATGCAACTTCAAATTTTTACCGATGTGCTTGTTTCTGAACCCAGAGTTCTGCAAAACAACTGGAGTGTTTAACGATCCTCCGCTTACGACAAACTTTTTAGGACCTGTTATCGTAAATACTCTGCCAGTGGATGTGTCTTCACATAAAGCAGCGTTGGCGACACCATTCTTATGGAGAAGCTTTAAAACTCTAACTTGGTCCATAAACAATGTGCCCTTTGCGGCAGCGTCCCTGAACCAGCAAGCAACGGAACCTTGCTTAATACCATATTTACAACCAAGATGGCACAAACCACAGTTATGGGCCGGGTGGTTACCTGTATTCTGGTCTATTTCTCTCACAGCATAACCCAACTTTTCACCACCTTCTAAGATGACACGGTTGGCCAATGAGTGGTTGATATTCTCATGATTAGCGCCCATTTGCTTCCAGACGTATTCTTGAGCATTATCATAGGATTCGCTGGCAGCCCATTCAACGCCGAAATCGTCATACCATTCTTTTCTAACCTTGAATGGTGTCTTCAAACATGCTGACCAGTTAACAGTGGATCCACCTCCGAAGCCTGCTCCAGCCAAAATGAAAAGTTGTTGATTTGAGGTAGCAATTGCACCATTACCTTCATATAAATTGTTGAATCCAGTCACATCGTCAAACTTGTACTCTTCATTGGCGAAATATTTTCCCTTTTCAAGCACAATTGACTTGTACCCTTCGTTGGCAAGGGTGTGTGCAACTACTCCTGAACCAGAACCCGAACCTATTATCAAAACGTCGATATCAGGCAAATACAATTCCTCTCCATCTCTCTGGGGTTTGGGGAACATTGGATATTTGTAGTCATCGATCACCTGGTTCTCGTAAATGGTTTCTCTCTCTTCAATACCTGAATAACCAATGGCCTTGTTGTGCAACTCCCCTCCAAATCTCACAAAAGTTGATATGGTGAGCGATTGGAAAGTTCTAAATAATCTTCTCTTCATTGGAATAGGAGAGTCACGCCAAGACCTAACAACAGCAGCCCTTTCCTCCAAGGTCATATCCCTGATTAAAGTAATAGACCCAGTGAGTGCTGGAGCCAAGATTCTCGACTCCAAAACATTTACCAAAACAACGAACAACTTGACTGTATCAGTGGGACTGATATCCATTATACTCTTGACATATTCCTTGAAACCTGGAAGCTTGGAAGGACGACTAACGACTCGCAAGTACTCTTCTACGGATTCGGGAGGAAAGCTAGGATCCAAGAAGGGTGTGATAACTTCAGGTGTCGTCTCATGGATAATACCGTCTGCCACGGCAAGGAAGAGTTCGAGGTGACTATCATCAACCTTATCTGGAATAAACGACATCTCTGAATTTGCAATCAACTACCTAAATATGACTCTTGTGATGACTATTGCTCGGGGATTGTATCTACAGCTACTATCTTCTTTATATATATAAGATATTATATATTCAGTAACTCTGGGCAGTCGATAAACCAAGAACACGCCTACTATAGAGTAATCTGGGGAATTAAAAATCAGTTGATTTTTCGCTAGAAACTTATGATTTTAATATACCTGATCACTGTATACCAACTTTTCACACCCAAAACCTAGCTTGATGTTTCGGATACTAGGAGGCTAAATCCCCACTGGAATTGCTCCGTATGGCCAAGCCTGTGAAAAATAATTGCAGCATATGCACGTGCAAATCTAACTCGCATAACTAAGGATCTTGGAATAGGGAGTAATTACAGGCTTTTCTATTCGACTTTAGACGGTTGGTACAGAGTCACTCGAAATGGCGTACGTGGTTCAAATCTAATGCTTCGGGCTCGTGTCATATCGACTAGTTCTAAACAACATGGCCTTGTAAATCATATGGACTCAGAGTCCTACTGTTTTGATGTCTTTTGTAACTCATGCACTCCTGCATTGTCAGCAGACGTGGGGGAGAATTGAGGGGCGATAGGTTGTAGATCAGATGGTCACATGAAGCCAATAGTCAATGGCCGTCGACCCAGAATGCAAATAAAATACTCTTGGTCAAGTTATGGTGCTGACACACTGACAAATTGTAACTTCCGCAAAATTGGTTTTGGCTGTGATAAAGGAAATTGTAGTGGAATGGAATTCCTTTTTTGGGGATATTTACCGGTTTTGGTATGGAAAGATGTCTTAACGGTTTTAGTGCATGTTAACTCGGACTTTACTATGCTTCTAGTGGTCCACTGCAAGGAGTACCTTGTGCTAAGTTGTGCTAAGTATAGGTAGGGAACACTAGTTCTATATTTTCTATTTCTGACAGGTTGCAATCTTCGATTTGGGGGTGGGGGGACCTACATGCAATTGCTGCTAAATTTGCTTTGGTTTCTCTGAACTCCTGACAATTGTACATTACACTTCTATAAACTAACACTTATGTCCCAGACAAGTTGGAATTGCTGTTATGATCGCTGCTGTGAGTAATCTGATGCTTTTCAGAGAACTCCGAATCGACATCAGAAACTTGGCGCGCTGTGTTTCCTCCTTCGTACTCTATTCTGTACATTTTCAAAGCGTGTTCTCTCGCTCTCCAAGCTGGCCCCTCAAATAAGTGGTCTATAGCTTCTAATGGTACTTCTTTAGTTTCGGGATAAAGGAGTAAAATGATGCATGGGAAGACTATCATGCACGTACCGAAAATGAAGTAAAACTTGTAACCAATTGCATCCAAGGCCTGACCCGACCATCTACCCATAACAAAAGCCCAGAACCAGTTAGCAGCTGCGTTGATGGCTTGTGTTACGGTTCTTATCTCTTGTGAAAAGATTTCTGAGTTAATAACCCAAGGAGTTCCATTCCATGAAGCTCCATAAAATATCGTCCAAATATACAACATTGCTTGTGCAGCTCTACCTCCCGCATCTTGCTGAGTATTACCTTCAGCAACTCTCTTGGCTGGATTAGCTATTTTGATGTAAGCACCAATATACCACATACAAAGAGAGCAGGGAAAAGAACCCCAGACGAGGGCAGTTTTCCTTCCAAATCTATCAACAACAAAGAATAACCAAACTAATGATGCGAAAGCCTTGAGCAAGCCAAAGACACCAGTAGATTGCAAACCTGCGTTTGACCCAGTGATACCAAACGATTTGAAGACAGTGGGGGAATAATATGTAATAGCATTAATACCTGATCCATTTTGCATAGGAAATAAGGATGTCGATAACAACAAGCGGTAAAGAGTCTTTTTGGAAGTGAAAACTTTTATGATTGGAGCGAAGAAGCCAGACCCACCTAATTTGGCTCTCTTATCTTCTATATCTTTCACAATATTGTCCATTTCATGAATAGAATAAGGATGGTCTTGAGGCAATTTTCTGAGGAATGATAGGTTCTTTCTAGCCTTCTCAACATTTCCTCTATTGACCAAAAACCGAGGCGATTCTGGAATTAACATGGTTCCAGCCCAGAACATTCCTGAAGGTACTAATTGAATTGCAAACGGTATTAGCCACTGCTTTCTAGAATTGGGGAGATTTTGTAAAACTCCATAATTGATCCAGTACCCTACAACTCCTCCCACTTGCCATGACATCTCCCACATACCCACTAGTTTTCCTCTAATCAATGCTGGAGAAGATTCACTGATATAAATTGGTGCTAAACCAGAACAGCCTCCAATGCCAATACCAGTTAATACTCTACCAGCGTAAATAGCACCTAATCCTGTAGAAGATCTTGCATAAAGAGAAATTGCTGCTCCGAAGGTTAAAAAGAATCCTGACAAGAATAAACCTATCTTACGACCAAGAATTTCACCGATAGGATAGAAGAAGATAGCACCCCAGAAAGCCCCAGCTTGGAATACTGAAACCACATTTGCACTAACATTGGTACGTTCACTAGCTGACATTTGTCCCATTTTAAACTCATCTTGGAAAGATTGTAATGAGACTGTGCCGCCAATAAAACCTGCATCATATCCGATGATGACAGCTGCAAAAGCCGCTGTGAGAGCAACCACAACCATTCTGTAATTGTATATTTCGTCTGGGATGGTGACGACTCCTAAGTTATCATCACTTATCGACTTTAGAGAACCCGTCTCCGTGGTTTTGGTGGGGCGCTTCTTGAACTTATCAAGAATGGACATTTTGTATTACTTTTAGGTCCTGCTTTGTGAAGATTACAAAATTTAGCACTTTTAGGATAAGGTTGTCCGAATTGAACTAATGGCAACAAAGAAGCTATAATTATGCGGATTTTCTACCAGAAAGCTATAAGGATTTTCTAAAGTCTTAGCAGGTTATAGTTAGACTGCAAAAATGATCCAATATATGCTAGCAAATTGTATCTGAATGCAACAATATCAGAACGAAAGGAGAAAGAAGAGAAAATCAACGTAAACTCATTTTGCAGTGTGTGGGGCCATTCGACTTCTATATATAAAATTGTACAATATATAGAACTCCTGATTCAAACTTAATCTTTTATTCCTTGTAATCTTCGGAAACTGACTAAAACTCGGCTCTGGGGTTTTTCCTTGTCTCCTCCACTTGCAATTTCAACCAATACAGTAATAATATTCCACTAGTCTGCGCAGGGTGCGCATAGTGTTAGGAACGACTAGTATTTTCTATGACTTCAAACAGCGACACATGGTTAGATTTGCTCGCTCTAAGTATTACTGTAGGTTGGTTTTGCTGCCAGATTTCCAACTAACCAAGAACAATGGTATGAGTTCTAGTTTTCATTAGGAATACAACTACTCCCTATAGCCCCCTATTCCCTTTGCCACCCAAGCATCACACATCTACACCCGGACGCGTCATTCCAGGTGACATAAGTTTTCTCCCATTCTATTCTCTTATCTATGAAATACTGTTGATGTAAAATCTAACACAGACGCAGCCGCAGGATTTTCACCGAATCCAAAAATAAAAAAAGCTTAATCCCATCAAAGAAATGTGGGGCACTGGATTATTTAGGCACACACTGGCGACTATCGTGACCAAATCTCGGACCTGGTTACCTTTGTTTCGTACATATGGTGCAGAAGAGCATTGATAAGGATCTGATTGGCCGGGCTGAATAATAAGATATTTATCTCCGTATCTTCTTTTCCAGCTGTTCGTTGTTTCGTATATGTATTTTTTCAAGGGACACACATTTAGACAAAAAAATGTGTCTGGCTCCAAATTCTTGGAGTCTAGGAGTCACAGAGAGTGCTAAAGCGGCACTGAAAATTTGGAGGATAGATATGCTTTGCAGATCCTGCTGATTACTTTCTTCTCGTTGCCATGCCCCATTCTTCAATTATAGAAGCAAGAGAATTATTAAGTTAATGCATAGTTAGTCCCCCGTCGAAAGCGTATAGGGAGGGGAGTGATAACAATAGAGAAAAAGCTTATTCGGAAAATCCCGTATCTCATCTCGTCGGTATTTTTATGATTTCACCGCCAGCTCTTGACCTCTGTACATGGGGCTGAGGAAGTGAATCTAATTATTGCTGTGTCACATTACGACTCGGAGTGGCTTTAAAAATTTTTCTCCCCAGTTTCCCCAGAGTGACATGCGAGGGACATACTGGTTCGCAGTACAGAATAGCGAAGATACGAAATCATCTCTACCTAAATAGGAATTCTCCTACACGTCAGATAGAAATGTGGGATAGCGTATCGTGAATTGTATCCTGAACACTGAAAGCACGGTGCCGAAAAATATGATCTCTACGACAGACTCTATTACCAAATACTCTATTCATTGAAACCTTATACTTTTGTAAATGAAACTATATGCAACTATATAAAAGTCCTAGCTCAAGCTATCTCCAATTGAATTGGTTCTGTTGGGGCTGCTGTTGCTGTTGCTGATATGGATTGAAAGCAGTCTGTTGTGGTTGTCCATATCCCGTCTGCTGAGGCTGTCCGTAGCCGGTCTGTTGGGGCTGTCCAAAGCCAGTAAATTGAGGCTGTTGGAATTGTCCTTGTTGGGGGAACCCAATGGATTGCTGAGCGAATCCAGTCTGTTGAACAAATTGCTGTTGTTGCTGTTGCTGTTGCTGTTGCTGTTGCTGTTGCTGTTGCTGTTGCTGCTGAGCCTGTTGCTGTGCCTGTTGCTGTGCTTGTTGCTGTGCTACTGGAACAGCCACATTGGTACTAAATTGATTTGGTTGGTTATACAAGCTCAAGATATTCTGTTTGTTTGTCTGCTGAGCAATTAATTGTGGATTGGATTGTTGCATTAACTGCTGTTGATGTTGTGGATTAGTCGGATCCAAATACTGTTGACCATTGGCATCGACATATGAGATTTGTCCGGTAATTGGGTCTGTATACTGGTAAATCTGCGGCTGTCCAGTCTGGAGAGGAACTTGAGCCTGAGCTGCCGCCGTACCTGTTGTCCACCAATCATCGGCAGGACGCTGCTGTGAGGCGGTTGTAGTAGGTGTAATACCCAGAGATGGTTGAACAGAACTCAGCACCGAGTTACTTGGTGGTCTTCTTGGCAATTCTGGAGCGATCTCGGTCTTGTCAGGGTTCAACTTGGAATCGAGTTCTAGGATGTCAAGGGCTGCATCAATATTACCTCCGCTTAGCAAAAGACTCTCTAATACTGACTCTCTGTCTGTAAATCCGAAGCCCATGATCTTTCCGACTAGTGAAGTGTACTGGGTGTTTTCGAAGGTAGTCAATTTACGATGGGTAAGACGTGGGATATCTTGCGTAGTCTTTGAACCGGATCTCAGCCTTCCATTGATTGAAGAGTTCGCTCTAGATCTACCATTTCTATGGCGTGCTGTATCACTATCATCTGAATATCTACTACCTCTGTCATCGTAATCCGAATGCTCAATGTTATCGTCTCTAAACTTACCTATAATGTACTTATCTCTGAAGTACTGTTCAACGGACGAAACGTCATCATCTCCATCGAAGGGAAACGGAATTCTCTTTGGATTCCATTTCTTCTTAGCCTTCTTATTTCCCACTTTACGCAAGTGGTTGAGCTGGTCGTTGTTCCAATGGTCCAAAGTAAGTGATTTGACCTTAGAAATGTTGTGGTGGGGAGGTCCGAGGATTCTCTTATGGATGGAGGCACAACGTCCACATAGAAAGATTCCGAGATTATACGACGCCCACGTAGGGTAGCTCGTACCGCACTCACCACACTTGTTGTCGTTACCACGAAGGTTAATGATTTCAATGAGCTGCCTTTCGATGTTCTGTTGTTCTTTCTTCAGTGACATGATGGGATGTAGGTTACTGTAGTATTGTTAATGAGTTGTTTCTGGGGACTTTTGTGACAGCGGGAGTTCCGGATTTGACCTAGATGAAGAACAAGACCCACTACTCGTAGAATGTGTTAAGAACTAGAAAAAAATGCTAGAAAAGCGAGTTCAGATATTGATGTTGCCTTCACACGACAGATTGCGTCGTTTATAAGAAATTTTTTGGCTTTCCAACGGTGTATAACCTGGCCTAGCTCTTGTAGGTCTTGTGGTCCTTGGGATCTAATTACAAACAGGTTTGGCCGATTTTGATGGATGAAAAAAGCGCCTGCACCCAGTCCTTATGGCGGTGGGTGAAGGATATTGTTAGTATGGAGGGAGAGGTGGGGGAGAAGAGAGAAGGTGAGTGAGAGAAGGTGAGTGAGAGAAGGGCGTGGAAAGGAGTGAGAAAAAATGTGGTACGGTGGGTTGCTGTTAATGGATAGTGTGAGGTGGTGAGTAGTTTGAGGTAGTGAATAGTGTGAGTAGAGTGAATAGTGTGAGGTACTGTGAAATAGAGAGTGAATGAATTGAGTGAATAGAGTGAATAATATGAGGTTGTGAATACTGTGAATAGAGTGAATACTGTGAAATTAATGAGTCAATCTAATATGGTGTAGTGAGGTGATGTGGTGGAGAAGGGAAGTAAATACAATGAGGACAGTGCTAGTGATGAGAGTTCAGCGGGAAGAGGAGTTGAAGGGCGTTGAGGAGTCCACGAGTGGTGAAGAAATGGGGGTGAAGAATGGAGAGAGGACAGCAAATAGAATATATAACAACAGAAAAAGAAGTCAGGTGAGCATTAATGGGACATAGAAATACTGGGATTTAAGTTACTGTGTAGCATATTTCTAAAAGATACAAGTTATCTGATGAATTAGGTGGACAAGTAAATAAGAAAACCTACTTCAGTTTAATACGAATTGCGCCATGGCTAGAAATATATAGCATTTCTGATATATACATCTCTTACTATGATGAACCGTGGTAGACCTATTCACCCTAATGAAGCTATATATTAAACTGAAACGTCTCAACCGCTTGTGTCTCTCCCAACAGTGTCATGATAATCTCATTAATACCTACATTGATGTCTCCTATCATTTCGCTGACATCGATTTGAGACAATTCGGCATTAAGTCGGTCGATGTCTTTGTACCGATATCCAGCTGAGTTTGGTGATCCAACAGAAAATGTAATGTGATGGTGTTCCAAATTATAGAATGGTGACTTCTCTAATAGTAATGATTCCAATGACCTTTCGAATACTCTATTTAACGATTCCAAGAATTCCTTCACATCGGGAGAGTATTCAATAAGTCCGGACAAGAAAAGTTTGGAACTAGTGGGACTTGCAAACACTTTCAATGATGGCTTAAACTTCAAGTTTATGCATTTGTCTTCTTGTTCCTGTGGCTTTCCCAATAGCTTGCTTAGCCTATTCAGTCTTTCGATCTTCTCTTCGTCGTATCCAATTGCACTTTTCGGATATTGAACATCAGTTTTTAATGCATGCCGTATGTTTTCTCTGAGTGACTTTATCTTGTATTCTTCAGCAAACACGTTTGGATACGTTGTAATATGATATCCCAACGGGGACCGCTGCTTATTGGTGGGAGTCCATTGGTATAATCCCACGAGATCTTGCTGAATTGAAAGCACCTTACTACAAGCTAAATTCATCTGCGATACAGCATCCCTTGTGGGTCGCCACGGTATGTAAAGAAAAACAGATTTTTTGTTCATTCTAGTATCTGAATAATTTTGCAGATAAATTACCAACTCTGGTACTGGAAGCAAATCTGTATTGTTTGACTTTGATAGTTGAGACTGTCTTTGATCATCTACTATTTCAATGTCTTCTTCGTCACTACTGCTGTCCGAAGAGTATCCCTGTAACAATTCCATTCACACCTGCAATTAAATATCAAGTCATTGGAAAGAATGCTATAGAAGACTCGATGTTTTTGTAAAGTTTTGCAAAATTTGATATCTGGGGAAATATATGTGCAGGAACTATGAAATTTATGGATAATTTTGCAGCATGACGGTTTTCTAGTGTTGTGGGTTTCCTACATTCCAAGGGACAATAGAGATGGTAAGCCGAAGCTTATTGGAGCTTTATTATGCAACTCTGTTCAAGAGTTCAAAAATAAATTGTAAAGAGTCATATAAGAACAATACATTGTGTCTTGAGCGACGAAGGTTAGCGAGGCTGGAAAAGCTAGACTGCTGCAATACCACTGTTAAAGTTTCCTGAACAGAATAGCGATTTGGCGGTAATATAAGCAGTCCTAGCAATAATTTGCTTAAGGCCATTACTTCACTAATGAACAAAAAAACAATGCCTTCAGCCAGAGTCGAACTGACGATCTCCTCATTACTAGTGAGGTGCCTTACCAACTTGGCCATAAAGGCAATTGTTATTTAAGGGTCCTTTTGGATTTCTGAGCCCTGTAAATTTTCACGTGGTTTACATCACGTGGTTTTTGATTTCTCTCTGTATTGATCACTATCACACTGTCTATCTCTTATCTCTCTATTCGTTTAGTTAGTTAGGAATAAAGATATACCCCTTCAAAAAAAAAAATTTATGTATATCTTTATAATTTGCTGCAAAAACAGCTTTCCTTGTAACGGTAAGCATGTCAATTCAATTAATGACCATCTTATTAACTGCGGTTATAATAAATTTGTGTTTTGGAAGTCAATATCTTGCATTCAGTACAAAAGTTTTGAAATTTTGTGGCCAAACAACTTGTAAATTATTTAATTCTTTTTGCTTCTACTTAATTTATAGCAATTTCTCGGTAAATAGCAAATGAATGATTTGCTTTCCTTTTGTAGTTGTTACGATCAGAAATGCATATTATACTATCCTAACTGTGCCTGTTAACAGACACGATGACAGAAAATGGGTAAACTTGAATTTCTGCCTTCAACATATGTTGTATTACATAAGCGAAACTTCAACGGAAAAAGTTGACTGATCGTAATAACCCCGGATTTTGATAGGACTACTAATTTAGATACCTTAAAAGTGAACAATCATTCTAGCCACACTTTCTTCGCTTTGGACAGAGGTGGATGAATAGCTCATGTGGGTCAACCAAATTAACTCATTGCCTGAACCAATAATTGAAAATGTTCTAAATTATGTTGACAAGAATCATTTGGAGTACTTAAGGGATATTCCCGTCTCACATCTTAGCGATATCGCATCCCAGAAATATATGAAATCACACAAATCAATCTATGTCACACAAGACCAATGGGGCTTTTCGGAGAAAGAGAGAGGTTCAAGTTAGTGGGCGAATGGGATTGGTTTACGAAAGATGAGTTCATTGATGTTAAAGAAAGATATCCGTCGGCAGCGATATCGGTCAGATTGCAAGATGTCACCTTGGAAGACTTATACAAGATCAACCCCAAGGTGTTCCTCAAATGCGACAAAGTGGAAGTCTTCTTTGCTTCTGAGTTTGTAGACTTGAAGCGATTCCAACTAATCTGTTCACTACCATACAAATTGTGGTTTTACTTCGATGACTGGAAACACAGGGAACCAATAGATTACAATTTATCCTTGTTACCAGCCAATTTAGTGGGCCTCAGCTCGTATGAAGATTTTACCGACGAGATTAAGTCTTTTAGAAAAGTCAAATTCCTTGCTGTGGAAAATATACAGAGTCTTTCAGGACATTTTCCTACCAATCTTCACACTTGAGAAGACAACTAATAAATTCAATGGCACATCTCCCTAAAACTTTGCAAAATTGGCGATTTGCTGTTGTAGACAATGTGAAAGTTAACATTAGCCATTTAACAATTTGAAATCTATGGAAATAGCTTCATCGAAATTGGGAACTTATTTCGTTAGATGGAAACTTCCCAAAAACATTGAAATGGTCAACTTGAATGCTTGCAGCATTAAGGACCTCACCCCGATTGGAAAACTACAAAAATTGAAATCGTTTAAAGCATCGAAGTCCTATAAGTATGGCTACACGGATAAATTTGAAACTCTCGTGTTAGTAGACTCAGTAACTGCTTTAGAGATAGAGGGATTCCATCTTTACAAAGACGAGATGTATTTCCCTCCCAATTTGCAGATACTATCTATGCCATTTATAGATATTTTTGATTTGAAGTCTTTAGAGATACCTAAATCAGTGACCAAACTTGGGCTTAAGTCATCGTTTGTTCCTTTTGCACAATCGGACGTATCTACGACGGATCCACAAATCGATTTAAGCAATTTCGAGAAATTGTCTTCCTTAGAATTGATTCATTCCAAGTTAACATCGTGTAATCTGCTAGTTTCTGCCAGATTCTTAAGTCTGATTCGTCTTATTCTTTGTACTCTGCTAGAAGACTTAAGGGGAATCGAAAGCCTCAAAATCCTAAGTTCACTTTATGTCATACACTGTGGAGGTGCAAGTTCTGTTCCATTACACCGAACGTTTTTCTGTAACACGAAATTTCCAGAAAACCTTAGAGACTTGGTATTTGTACCCAATTCCAGTGCTCTTGCGCTGACACTGCGAGATTTCCTTAGGAGCCCAGAGGACTACGAGCTCGTTAACGAAGAACCCCATTTGAAAGTTGGAAAAAGATTCCAGTTGCCCAAGGGGTTAACCGATCTTTCACTCGAGGGACCACATTTAGTAATAGATGACGATTTAGAGCTTCCTCGTACATTGCAGATGCCAACATTTAAGGACATAGGAGCAGCCAATTGTTTATGCAACATTGCCAATTTGTCTTCCCTTCATACACTTTCCATCCATAATGCCCGTATTGAGACGTTGGACAATTCACTTTTGTTCCAGATTGAAATTGGTTAACCTCACAGGAAATGACATCCAGAGCATTTCAAATACAAATCTTAGAGAGATGAAGCATTTGACCCTTCATCCAAAGTCACTTCAGGAGCTGATTTCTTAGGATATCTCCATATTGACACTTCTCTGTATACTAGTAGTGTAGAAGTACTCATAGAGCAGCAGAGAACTGTATTCTGATGATCAAGATAGATGTACATACAGACTTAACCAAAGCATTGCGTAGGCTCAGAAAGCATATACGAGGGCAGACCCCACATTTTTTCATTTTGACAGGCTACAAAAGAAAACACACCCCAAGGCATATCCAACAAGGGCATATACGACAAGGACTCATTGTGTTTAAACAAATAGTGTTTTTCATGTGATCATGATTTTTTACTTTGTTCGCAGCCAGATTTTCATTCCATTTGTGACTGTCTAAAAATCCTATTTTATCTCTCTAATGCTGGGCCCTTCTCCGTTTCTCAAATGCCGTACCTGTAAGAGCCTAAGATTTCTCTCTTTTCCCGCCCTTCCCCCACTCTCAAGGTCCATACTGTAACCACTTGAGACATTTTCCTTTCCCTTCCCTCTCTTCTCCTTCCCATAACTCCCCTTCAGCAACCATGCCTAATTGGGCCAGATTGAGATACTTCAATCCCTTATCCCCTGCCCGGTACACTAACCAACATCGATTTTTCGCAGTCATTTGGCCCCAAAAATTTCTAGAATGTTCCAGACTCCTCTACGCACTACCAGAACATGCTAGTTCTCACTAGCACTCCACACATTTTACTGCCAGAGACGTGCAGGCGGTTAACTTAAAATCGGATGCTTCTAATATAAAACCAATGATCATTGCTGCCAATAGTCAAGGGGATAAATAGAGCTTCTTTCTGTAATTGTTCAGTTAACATCAAATTAACCAATACATATCCATATTACACTATACAAACATGGACGAAACACAATTCACAGATAACGCATTGAAAATCATCACCAATGCTCAGCAGTTAGCCAAGGACAATTCGCAGGCCCAGCTTCTTCCCTTGCACTTTCTTGCAGCAATGGTGCCAACCGATGATTCCGAAAATTCCACACCATATTTGAAGACGTTGATCCAAAAGGGTCGCTTTGAGTGGCCCACCTTCGAGAGAACAGTAAACAAGCATTTGGTGAGATTGCCATCACAGAGTCCAACTCCCGATGAAATCAGACCTTCCTACGCTGCTGGTCAGGTGCTTACCAAAGCAAACAAGATAAAGGCACAACAAAAGGACAATTATGTCGCTCAAGATCACATTTTGCTTGCCTTGTTAGAAGACCAATCCATTAAAGACGTTTTCAAAGAAGCAGGTGTAAGCGTGGAAGCTATTAAGACTGCTGCCTTAGCATTGAGAGGAAACCAAAGAATTGACTCCAGACAGGCTGATTCGTCATCTACATACGAGTTCCTTAATAAGTACTGTGAAGATTTGACGGAGAAAGCTAGAGAGGGTAGAATTGACCCAGTCATTGGTAGAGAAGAAGAGATCAGAAGAGTCATCAGAGTATTGGCAAGAAGAACAAAATCAAATTCAGTCTTGGTAGGAGAAGCCGGTGTCGGTAAGACTTCCATTGTGGAGGGTGTTGCCCAAAGAATTATTGACGGTGATGTGCCAGACGTCTTGGCCAATTCGAGATTATTTGCATTGGATTTAGGCGCTTTGACTGCTGGTGCCAAATACAAGGGTGAATTTGAAGAAAGAATAAAAGGTGTCTTGAACGAGATTGAGAAGTCGAAAGAATTCATAATTTTATTCATCGACGAGATCCATATGTTAATGGGTGATGGAAAGTCCGATGCCGCTAATTTATTGAAGCCTATGTTGGCTAGAGGTGAATTACATTGTATTGGTGCCACAACTTTTGTTGAGTACCGTAAATTCGTGTCAAAGGATGGAGCCTTCGAGAGAAGATTCCAAAAGATTGATGTTCCCGCTGCCACAGTGAACGAAACAGTGGCTATTTTAAGAGGACTTCAACCAAAGTATGAGATCCATCATGGTGTTCGTATTTTGGATAGTGCCTTAGTGACTGCCGCTCAATTAGCTTCTAGATATTTGACTTACAGAAATTTACCCGATTCTGCTGTTGATCTTATTGATGAAGCAGCTGCAACGGTTGCAGTTGCAAGAGACTCCAAGCCCGAAGAATTGGACAATTTAGAGAGGCAATTGCATCTTGTTGAAGTTGAAATTAATGCCTTAGAGAGAGACAAAGACGCAGACTCCGACTCCAAAGACCGTTTGGAGTTGGCAAGAAGAAAGAAAGCTGTGCTCGAAGAAAGCTTGGGACCACTTAGAGAGAAGTTCTTGGAAGAACGTGCTGGACATGATCAGTTAATTGCTGCTAAGCGTAAGTTGGACGAGTTGGAAATTAAGGCTCAAGATGCGGAAAGAAGACACGATACTGCAACTGCTGCCGATTTGAGATACTTTGCTATTCCAGATGTCGAAAAGCAAATCGAAGAACTAGAGCGCAAGGTGGCAGAAGAAGAAGCAAACTTTGGACCAGATTCCTTATCTAGGAGTGTTGTTGGTACCGAGCAAGTAGCTGAAACCGCCGCTAGATTGACAGGTATTCCAGTCACCAAGTTGACTCAAGCAGAAAATGCTAAGTTGATTAACATGGAGAAAGAATTATCTAGTGGCGTTGTTGGTCAATCTGAAGCAGTGAAGGCGGTCTCGAATGCCATAAGATTGACGAGGTCTGGATTGGCTAATCCAAACCAACCATCCTCATTCCTTTTCTTAGGTTTGTCTGGTTCTGGTAAGACTGAGTTAGCCAAGAAAGTTGCTGGCTTTTTATTTGCTGATGAGAGAGCCATGATCAGAATTGATTGTTCTGAATTGAATGACAAGTGGTCAGCTTCCAAGTTATTGGGTGCTGCACCAGGTTATGTCGGCTATGAAGAAGGTGGTATCTTGACCGAAGCCTTATTGAGACGTCCTTACTCAGTTGTTTTGTTCGATGAAGTGGAGAAAGCAGCACCAGAAGTGTTAACAATCTTACTTCAGATTTTGGATGACGGTAGAGTGACTTCTTCTCAAGGAAAGGTAGTTAACTGTTCCAATTGTATAATCATTATGACTTCCAACTTGGGCGCTGAATACATCAATGCATCTAGGGGAGCCAAGATCACCGAAGATACCAAAGAATTGGTTATGGGTTCTGTGAGAGCACACTTCAGACCAGAATTCTTAAACCGTATTTCATCAACTGTTGTCTTCAACAGACTTTCAAAGAAGGCAATCGCTAAGATTGTACACATCAGATTAAAGGAAATCCAGGAAAGATTCGCTGCTAACGGTAGAACTTTGTCTTTGAACGTTGACGATGCAGCATTGGAATACTTATGCAAGAAGGGTTACTCTCGCGACTTAGGTGCTAGACCATTGAACCGTCTCATCCAGACCAAGATCTTGAACCGTCTTGCAATTTTGTTATTGAAGGGACAGATAAAGGACAAAGAGACTGCCAATGTCACAATGGGAGAGAATGGATTGGAAGTCTTACCAAACCACGAACCAGATGATGTTGATATGGGCGAATATGACGCTGATAATTGGGAAGACACTGATGACGACGATTCAGATGTAAGTACTCCTGGTCTTGATTGATTTTTGTATGAAAATGGCAAATTATGGAATTGAATTGAATTAGTTATTTATTTCTAATTGGTGTATATAAAATTTAATAATAATAATAAAACGGACTTTATAAATCTTCATGGCATCTGTAGTAGACTACTCTATAAGCTTATGTATGGGTAGGTTTTGGCTGCTGTATTAACATCAACACTTGCGCCTAGAGCAGGGGTGTCCTGCCGTTGTGCTAAATTACTCTTTAGCTTACCATGTTTCACCCTTTTCTGGCTTATGGCCTACATCGTAGTAAAATTATATAAGGGAATAGGCACTCTAATTGAATACAAAACCAAAAGTATAGAAAATCTTAATGGACATAACATGGATGTCTTCTCTTGATTACCCCGTTTGAAGAGATCAACATAGGCCTCTTGAGAAATGTTAATCCGGGAAACAGCGAATACGGTATCCAACTGCACCAATAAAGAGAATACTAAATGACGAGCCGCATAATTACTAAGAAGTCGATATATGAATAAAGGTTGGGGAAAGGCAGGGTAGATTGCCTGAAATTGGAATTGCAAACTATTGAATTTTTCTTACCAAAAGCCGTTGCAACATGTTCTTCCCTTGGAGCTCAAAGTGGACAGAATGTTGTAAGTGAAACACAACTCATAACGTAAGACTGTTAGAAATACTCCTCGTATTGGTCAGAGTCATCCCAGTCATCGTCATTGCCGACAGCAATATCCACAACTTCGTGATTGGGTAGCAATTCTAATCCCCTCTTTCCTATTGTCACCAGTACAGTTTCTTCATCCTTAACTTGTCCACTTAGTAGCATTATTGCCAATTGGCCTAATAACTCATTTTCAATAATGTTATTGAGACTTTTGGCGCCTAACTTTTTGGAGCAGCCCCTTTGATACAAATAATGCAAAGCACTTTCATCTAAATCTATCCCTAAGGATTTCCCGAAACCATACATTGAAAATCTTCTCTGAACTTGATTCAAGTTGAGCTTGACTATCTTAGAAATGGATTCTTCTGATAGCGATTGGAACAAAGCAGTACAATGGACAAGGTCTGCAAAATCCTTTCCAAAACATTTAAAGACTTCATCATTCACAATCTTGTCTACTGCTTGTACCAGCCCAGAAGAAGCAATATAGTCGGAGCCAATCGCTGACTTCAATATGACTATATTGTTGCTGCATTTGAAGACTTTGCCGTTACCGGCAGTCACTTGTCCTTCCTTAACGATGTTAAGAAATATATCCAAAACTTCAGGAGAAGCTAACTCAGCTTCATCAAGAAGTATTATTGAATGTGGTTTTGTCTTTAAAGCTCTTCCCAAGATTCCATCCTCTCCAGGAGCACTAGTTCCTATAAGTCTAGCTACCGATACATCATTGTTCAACATGCTACAATTGAGTCTAATTAAAGCTCTCTCGTCAGAATACAAATAATTAGCTATTTGTCTGGCCAACTCAGTCTTTCCTGATCCAGGAGATCCTAAAAATAACAACAAGGACCTCAAATGGGGAGTTGAGTCAGCAAAACAGCTTCTAAGGGCAGCTGCAACCGCTTTTATTGCAGCCGGCTGGTCCACCACCCGTGAAGACAATTGTTCCTCCAAATTGTCTAAATTTGGAGCCTTTCCCTTCATTACGTACTTGTATTCTCTATTCTCGTGTTGGGATTTTGCAATGATAAATCTCCTCCCATTACAACGCAATTAAAGGAAGATATAATGCATTAAATCATAAAGGTGATCTCCCCACATTATAAAAATACTTTACATGCAGTGATGTCAAAAGTATAATAAATATTCGACATTATTTGCGACAAAGTATCTTTGCTACCCCATCACTCACGTGGAAATTCACGTGACTGATAACTCCATTTGAAAAATTCTTCCCTTGTAGATTATTACTCATCTCTCGATTGATAAAAATTTATAAAAGGCACCATTCTCTACTGATATTATCATTAGCTATACTTAAGAAACACTAACGAAATGGCTACTAGAACACAATTCGAAAACTCCAACGAAGTTGGTGTCTTTTCCAAATTAACCAACTCATACAACTTGGTTGCCGTGGGTGGATCTGAGAACTTCTACTCTGCTTTTGAAGCTGAATTAGGAGATGTTATCCCTATTGTCCACACCACCATTGCTGGTACCCGTATTGTCGGTAGAATGACTGCTGGTAACAGACGTGGTTTGTTGGTTCCAACCCAGACCACTGACCAAGAATTAATGCATTTGAGAAACTCATTACCAGACTCCGTCAAAATTCAGAGAGTCGAAGAAAGATTATCTGCTTTAGGTAACGTCATCTGTTGTAACGATTATGTGGCGTTAGTGCATCCAGATATCGAGAGAGAGACTGAAGAATTAATTGCAGATGTCTTAGGTGTTGAAGTTTTCCGTCAGACCATTGCCGGTAACGTGTTGGTTGGATCTTACTGTTCCTTGTCTAACCAAGGTGGTATTGTTCATCCCCTGACCTCCATCCAAGACCAAGAAGAATTATCGTCATTATTACAGGTTCCCTTAGTAGCAGGTACTGTTAACAGAGGTTCTGCTGTCGTAGGTGCCGGTATGGTTGTTAATGATTGGTTGGCCGTCACTGGTTTGGACACCACTGCTCCTGAATTGTCCGTTATTGAGTCGATCTTCAGATTGCAAGACGCTCAACCAGAGTCTATCTCTGGTAACTTGAGAGATACCTTGATTGAGACTTACTCGTAAGTTTCTTTGAGCATATCACCAGCGCACCGTTAAGGTCGTAATCTCAGTAGCATCCTTGTGCCACCTGGACTTTCCATAATGCGAGACAAGTGAGTTGGAAGAGTAATCCGTAGACTGGGGAGTATTCGCCTTAGGCTATGTTGTCATAATGGCAGCACTTCATTTCTGCATAATTCTATGGTGGGTTAAAAAGGATTTGTATATCTTTAATTGCATTCAGTTTGTGTGGCCATTAGCCCCACAAGCTTTTCTATGTAGTAACAAGACGGCGTCTTGACTCTGTATATTAGCACAAATAACATATAATTTGGGAAAGTTTGTCTTCATAATTGTAGTTTGTTACAGCATATCTGAAATTATTGAAATAAGGATATACCAATGTTGTTTCATTCATAGTATTTGAATACTTCGTTCACATGCGAAAGTTTTCATTCTATTAACATAAACTTCAACAGTGAAGAAACTCAGGATCAGTAACACAAGCAACTTCGATATTACGTCTGTTAAGAGTTTGGTAGTCTTCGATATCCTCCCATTCTCCCACATCCATCCATGCAAGTCTGCCACCAGTATAGCTATAATCACCTCTCACTTTAATCATTCTTTGCTTGATATTACCGAGTGTGACGGATTCAGCGATAATTTGAAACTGTAAAGTCTTTCCACCGTCAACAGTACATGAAAGAGAACCTCCAATTCCTCCAGCAACAGAAAGGTCAAGCTGGGCAGATGGCTTGATACTAAAAATTTGGGCAAAGCCTACTTTGACATTTGCTCCAGTGGCTGCTTCGATGTACCAACCAGTGGTGTATATAGAAGGAGAAGAGGACTCATTGATACGACACGTTCCAACAGGAAGAGAGTTAGTTACTTCGTATCTAATATCAACATCCTTGAAACTAAACTCACAGAAAACATTCTTTCCGCCCTTAGCATTTAAATCGTACTTCTTGTTCTTTTCAAAGATAGGAATATAGTTCTGTGCCATGGCATTCTCAGCCAAGGCATCATTCGTAATAACAGAGTTAGTGTCAACAACCTTAATTACGCCATATCTCAACAAGTCCAAGGCAGTTACATCTTTGAAAGATTGAACTGTCTTTACTTGTCCTCTTACGTCGTTGTACGTTTTAAACAAAACATTGTAAGAGTATTCCTTAATCCTTGGACTGATACGAAAGAGGGCTTCAGAGCTTTGGAAATGCAAGAAAGCAGCGATAAGAATTAAGGTGAAACGCATTTGAAGTCACTAATGCGTAAATAGAAAAGAAATAAAGTACTCTTCAAATTTAGAGAGAGAGAAGTAGCCATCAATTTATAGTAATCATAACTTTATGATATGCTATGATGAGGTATCATTTATTAGTATGCCACTCACTCGTGCAACTCACATATGGACGCAATATACCAGTGTTTTTAATTTATTTTTTCCTTTTTGGATCCCAAAAAGCATACCAGAGCTCTTCCGAGTATAACAATAAACCCAACATATTTCCATCATATCAAGTTTCGATGCCATAAAATACCCCCTACCCCTACCACACACTACAATTCACCTGATGCCTCAGAATAACAGGCTGCAAAAACCATCACTCTTTTCCCTTCCAACAGCTGCGAAACAAAAATGTCTCGTTTGTTCTCTCCAGAAAATCAGCTGCAAATAGACATTACGACATAACCTCAAACCCCACCAGCCTTCAAACACATGCAGGAATTTTCACTGTCGCTAATAATGGTGAATCTTATGATAATGGTAAGTTGAAATTGGATCTTTACTTCAAATAAGTTCTAGTAATTCTTTCTGCTTCTTAGTTCTGTACAACCACTCGAGCTAGTCCCGATTGCCAGGAAAGTGTCCAATCGAAACTTTCAGCAATGGACTATATCGGAATTCCCCGCGGTTCCATTCGTGGTGAAGCTCTTAAGCGCCTAGCTAAGCTCACAGTAGAACATGCTCCTTCGGTGCTTCCAGACCCAAAGGTCACTGCCAAGAGGGACCAGTTGGACGTACTTCTTTCACTTGCTTCGAAGGAAGAAACTGTCGACAAGGAACTTTCTCTGGTTCCAATTTCTCCAAAGGAATACGAGGTGTTGATTGCTCTAGCCGATTCCACGTCGTTCGCTGCCAAGTTTCCTCCTCAAGTCAAATTGCTTCTCCAAAAGTTCAGGGTATATCTCTTAGAGCTTCCTAACCAGAAGTTTAATCACCATGTTGTTGTATCGAACTATGAATCTCCTCCTTGGGCCATTTTAGCAGAGAAATTGACTACTGCGTTGATTAATATCGCGTACAAATTCGATAAGAAGTACATGGATGATGTTCTCAACATTTTCTACGAGTTCAATGAAAAGTTCTTTCTCTTCGATGCTCCAGAAATCTCCAACTATTTTACTTTATTAGGATACATCGAAGCTTTAATCAAGAACTCGTCTATTTTGACTGAATCAGCAAAAGCTTTCAAGATCTTCCTTACTGTTGACACTTGTATCGACACTTTTGACTTCTTGAACGACGTTGAGTGGTATTCCAATGCAATCTTCAAAGAATCAAATGACTATTCAATGTTGTTGGATAGAGAGTACATTGTGGACTTTTCACCTGTTCTCTACTTAGAGAAACTCAGTAGGTTGATGGCATCCATCTTAAATTCCATTGTAGGTAACAAAGATAAGCCATTGTTAGAGTATGTTCTTGATAAGGTATCAAGCAAGTATGCTAATACAGGATCAGAGCGTGTTCCTACGGATCGTGAATTGACAATTGAGAATTTAGACATTTCTGAGGCTCATATGGACTTTATTAAGACATTGTCATCAATTGCTACACATAAGATGGAGTTCTTAGACAGAGGTGAGACTTACATTGTCTACTCTACTTATAAGCGCTTGAAACTTGGTTACTTAGCCAAGGCACATAACATTGAAGTTATTAGCTGCGGAATGTTCACTGACAATGTTGACCTTAAGAGTGCTAAACGGTTCTTCAAAACGTGTTTGCAAATTAAGGAAGTGATGTTGGACCCTGACTTGGGTTTAGCAGCTCTCCAATTGGGCTCCCTCTTGGTTTTTAAGGATGAAAGTGTGGGAACTTTCTTGACAAGGGCCTTCACTTCACTAGTTGCTAACCCCAAGCTCAATGCCGAATATTGTGTGGAAGCTTCGAAATGTGTAGGCTTAGCATCAAAGATATTGTCACAGGATGCTTTGATTACCACCATTTATGCCTTAACAAATTTACTATTTGTCGGAAACGATGGTTTGCAATTGCAAAGTAGGAATTCTGTAAGAAGAACCAATGTGCCATTTGGACGTGGATTTGAAGCATTCGCCCCTAGAGACAATAACAATTTGTCGAGAAGAGCATCCATGACTTCCGTTCCAACTAACGGGAGCAGAACAAATCTCTCGAACCGTAGTATTGCTGGAGAGTATGATGAACATGATTATCTCAAGGTGTGCGAAAACGCTGTTACTTCAATCATTGAGATTTCTCAAGCATGTAACGATGAGACAGTACCAACTTTAGCCGTCACTATTTTGTCACAGAAGATCGCCAAATTAGACACTCCCATTGGCGGGCTTTTACTCAGGGGCCTTTCTGCCTGTGCTCCTTTCTTACCAGAGCGTGAATTCACTATCTTGCTGAAGTTGTTGAATAGATTATCACTTGATGCTTTCGAGGCCAAAAATAATTATTTATTATCCAATTTAATTACTACTAGAGTTGACCTTTCCCACAAGTTGAGTAAGGACAATCCTTTGTTCAGTGTCTATTTGAAAGAGATGCTTCAAGCAATCATTAGTAAAGGAGACGTTCATGTTTTAGAGCATCACAGATCTCACAATGAAATTAGTGAAATTGGTGAGCAGATTGCTATTTACTTGAAACCATTGGCAGAATTGCTTCCAAACGTTAACAAGGGTGAGAGTCCACTTGAAATCAAGGACACAGAGACTATTAACCTCTTCCGCAACATCTGGTTCAATATGGTCGTACATGGCTATTCTATCAACTCGAAGAATGCTAAGGAACATTATGAAGACTTGTTAAGAATTGCCTATAACACCCCTCCATTAGCGTCAGAGTTATCTTGGGATAGGACCGAAACTTCTTTGGAATTGAATACCGTGTTGAGAAGAGGCTCTTCGAACCACAATGTCAAGGACCATAGAACTATCATTGGAGACATTTTTGAGGTCCACAGAACCTTATCTTATCCTAAGTTGATGTTCTTGTCCGCAACTGTATTCGTGGAGTCCCTTAGAGTGAAGTCAGGTGACTGTTCTACTATTTTACACTACTATTCAGATCCTTCGGTAAAGACAAGTGGTGTAGACAAGTATATCGGCTTCATTGCGTTCAAGATCGTGAAAGACTATGTTTACTTAGTTAGCTGCGGAGCAAACAAGCAGTTCACATCTGCTCATATTGCTCAGCAGTTAACTAATATGCTAGTTTTGTGTAGTCATAGATTGGAGGAATTACAGGATGCTGCTTTGCAATGTTGTGATTTGTTGATCAACAAAGTGCCATCGTCATTGTGTCACCACAAGAGTTTATTTGCCTTATTTGATATTTTGACTTTACTATTCGACAGTATAATTGATGCCGAGACTCATCAATATGAGCCAACAACATCATATCGCGCTAAGAGAACAGGAATTCACTTGCTGTTGTCGGACTCGTATAAGTGGAGAAATGAGACTTTCGACCGCTTCCACGAAAAGTCAAAGCATTGGGTCAAGTTAATCTTGCTTAAAAGCACGGTCGATGTTAAGAGTTTAATCCAATCCTACGTATCTGAAGTTGACCGCTTTCAAAGCAATAAGAGAATTGACTTCGGTGTATCCTTCGCACTCGAAATGGCAGGCAGTGTCTTGGCCAATGACAGGGAGTTATCTAACATCTCTCGCTATCCTGTTGGTAATTTGAACACGTTACCTACTTTAGTTTCACAATTGAGTTGGAGAAGCAAATTTGTATCCGAGTTGGTTGACAAACTTCCAAACAACGGATCTATTTTGGATTCCGACGAAACTCTTGTCAGTATCAGAGTAAAAGTTGTCGAGCTTCGTTTCAAGGCTTCTGATAAAACCAATCACATTGAGAATGATGAGGTCATTGACCTTGTTAGTGAGATTGCTGGATTTACATTGATCACAGAAGATAACCTGGCCGAGTTGGTTAGATATTTGGTAGAAGTGCCATTTGAATTCTTCGAGCCAAGCATTATGGATGCAGCTATCGGTATATGGTTTGCCGTAATGAAAGACAGACCCAATTTGTCAATGTTGTTATTAAGTGAAATTGCAAAGAAATGGGAGACCACCATTCAGTTAAAGAAGGGTGTTTTCTCACGCGAGAATGACATCACAGCTCCGGAGTTCGATAGAATGGAATACAGCCCAAGTGACAGAAAGACTGTAAATCGTACCGCTTTCAAGACAAGTAGAAGTTTTGAACCTCATTTGCAAATTATTGCTTTGTTTTCTTCGAATTTCGAAGCTACCTTAAACCAAAGTGATCATTTATTGAAGTTGTTCACTCAATTCGTTGAAGTTGGATTAAAGAACCTTTCCACAGCCAGTTTGCATCCCTTTGCTCGTATGGTTAGAAGCGAATTGATTAGATTTGCTTTTGATGTTTTGAACTATCACCAGAAGTTGGGTTCTAGAAGTCTGGTTAATTTGACAAGATTGATTTTGAATGGTACGTTATCCTGGTTTGAGCAAAGATCAATTTACCCATTTGGTGGAAACATTCTTAAATTCAAGGCTGATTATGGGTTATTGAAGGAGATTGCCCGCTTAGTAAACAATACTTCCACGTACCGTCTGGAAGAATTAGAGTCGAAGAAGACCCTTTTGTTGTTCTTCTTAGACGATGAGATATCCAAGATATCTATTTGGCTAGATCCTTTAAATCCACAGGAGACGAGAGGAGCTTACATTTCTCACACTCTCAGCGCAAACAATATTACGAAGGCGTACAAGTTCGACCCAATATTGGCTGTCAACTTAGCCTTGAGATACAAAGTCAAGAGCTTGGATGAGACTTTACAGAATTTAATTATCAAGAATCCCTTGCCAGCTGTTGGATATGCAGATGCTGTCCAATTCTTTATTGGTCTTAATGCTGGCACTAATATGCCTTCCCACCATTTGTTGTTCTGGGAACCTCTTTCTCCAATTGATGCGATTACTTTGTTTTTACCACCATTTGGAAACAACCCATTCATCTTACAGTACACCATGAGATCTTTGGAGCACCATGATGTCAACTTGACATTCTTTTATGTTCCTCAAATTGTTCAAAGTGTCCGTTATGATCAAACTGGATATGTTGAGAGATTTATCGTAGAGACAGCAAAGGTATCACAATTGTTTGCCCACCAGATTATTTGGAACATGAAAGCTAATAGTTTCAAAGACGAAGATTCCACCGAGCCAGATGCAATCAAGCCTGCGCTTGACAGAATTCAAAAGCTGATGTTAAGTGCATTTAGTCAGGAAGATTTACAGTTCTACGAGAAAGAGTTTGGATTTTTCAATGAAGTAACTAGTATTTCAGGTAAGTTGAAGCCATACATCAAAAAGACTAAAGCAGAGAAAAAAGAAAAGATTGATGAAGAGATGTACAAGATTGAGGTCAAGCCAGGTGTTTACTTGCCAAGTAATCCAGACGGTGTAGTTGTTGATATTAATCGTAAATCGGGTAAGCCATTGCAATCGCACGCAAAGGCACCATTCATGGCTTCATTCAAGATCAAGAAAGACCTTGTTGAAGTCGATGACCTTGGGGAGGTTACCAAAACTACTATCGAGAAGTGGCAAGGTGCGATTTTCAAGGTCGGTGACGATTGTCGTCAAGATGTTCTTGCATTACAATTGATTTCCGTCTTCAGAACAATTTGGAGTGATGCTGGTTTAGACTTATATGTTTTCCCGTACAGAGTTACTGCAACCGCTCCCGGATGTGGTGTTATTGATGTTTTGCCTAATTCCACTTCTCGTGATATGTTAGGAAGAGAGGCAGTTAATGGATTATATGAATACTTTACTACCAAATTTGGACCGGAAACATCTCCTGAATTCCAAACTGCTCGTAACAACTTAATTAAGTCGTTGGCTGCTTACTCAATTATTTCATTCCTTTTACAATTTAAGGACAGACATAACGGTAACATTATGTATGACGACCAAGGTCATATTTTACATATTGATTTTGGTTTCTGTTTTGATATTGTTCCAGGTGGAGTCAAGTTTGAAGTTGCTCCTTTCAAGTTGACCCACGAAATGATTATGGTGTTGGGAGGTGGAGTTGATACTCAAGCATTTAAGTGGTTTGAAGAGTTATGTGTTAAGGGTTACTTGGCATGTCGTCCATACATGGAGACTATTGTCAGATGTGTAAACCCTATGTTAGAGAGTGGCTTACCATGTTTCAAGGAAGCTACTATTAAGAAATTGCGTGGCAGATTCGTCCCAGGTAAATCTGAGAAGGAAGCCAGTTTATTCTTTAGAGGTTTAATTAAAAAGTCGATGGAAAGTTTCTATACCAAGGGTTACGACGAGTTCCAAAGACTTACCAACGGTATTCCATATTAGTTTATTGTTTTCTACTGAATTTAAGATTTTAATGTACGATTTAATTTGCAAACAGGTGAATGAAAAAGGCTATAATGACTTTGATGAAGAAGATGTCTTAGTAGCAATGCAAATGAGAGTGGATAATTTGCGGCTATCCTGTCTTCCTCCTAGAAAATTATCTAATTAGTGATGTATAAAGTAAATGAACGAGGTTGAGGGCGTTGTTAAGTGAAACATTTCACATTCCCAGTCTAAGCAGCGTTAAATTTTTTGCACCCACGCCGCTGCTTTCATCAAATCGACTTAGGCTGTAAAGAATTCTCCACTTCTTCGCTTTTTTTACGAGATGAGACCACTTCTACCATGGGGTGCTCATACTGATAAGGAGCTCTTATCGACTAGTATCATTGCACTTGCCAAAAGATGCCAAAGCATGCCAAAGCATGCCAAAGCACCCCATATGTCGCTCTCATCTAGATGCTGCAACTACGTCACCATCAGTGTCATTTCCACACGCTATCGAAAGACTTTCCTATTACGTCATCAGCAGAGCGTGTTCGCTCACACGTTGTTTTTCCTGAGTGGTCTTCTTAGGCATAATAAATTCATTTCAGATTTTGAGTGAATGTCATTTCTTGCTACCCCTAGTAATGTCGTCGCTGCCCATGTCACCTTGCTTCACGAATTTCTCGCGTTGAAGTTGTTAGTTGGTGGTTTCTTGATTTCTTGGTTTCTTGCCCTTCTAATTTATTTTCTGCGCTGCTGCGGTTTCTTTTGCTCACCAATCAAAGCACAAGAAACGAACTAAAAGGGTAACCGGTACCCACCAGAATAGCCTTCCAAGCTATGTTCATGGCATCTTTAGGAAACAAGCTAAGGAAATACTAGGACTACTTTGTAGTATCTTAAAAGTCGCAAATTTGCATCTCTTCCCCAATGATCGCAAACCGTACCTGGAAGACCCTAATCCTCCCAGTTTGCGGCTCCCCATCGTTCAAATGCACACTTTATGCCCGTGGTCCATAGCCTAAAAACCTTACCCAGCCCCACCCTCATCTCGCATCACACCTTCCAGAATCGTTTGTAGATCCTCTTTTCCTATACAGACCCGTTCTCTTACCCCCAAGATCCCCGAGCCCCAACAGACGACGTATTCCGGTGTGCGCACGACTGTTGTTTTGATCCGGTGCTATTTTTAGGGAGAACAACTGGTAATATCTTCTCTCTCTCTCTCTCTCTCTACTTCCCTGGCTGAGCTTTACGACAACGACATAACCATACACCACAAACCACTGAACACAACAGAAACTCTGCAGTTACGTCATATAAATAGATCCTAACTACCAAGCCGCATAGTTAACCATCGGGGATTTTTCCGAGTCTATATATTATTTATTATTGATTGTCGCCTGTTGAGCTTTTCCTTTGTCTCTCTCTCTCTCACTCTTCTCTCACTCACTGTCGTTTCTCCCTCAGTACTGTCCTCTTCCGTCACTGTTTCTCACCTGAACAGATCACGAAAAGCCAGCGTTGAGATTACTGTTGTCGCTAGCCGCTGAAATATTATAGTTCCACTTATATACTAGTTGTCACGTAAATTTGTATAAAAACTCGGATCTGCACTGTGTATTTATATCCTGGTACCTGCCTTGCACATCTGTCCCCAGTGTTGTTCACCCGAGTTGGATCATCACCTCCATTACCTACCACTTAAGTTCGTACTACTTCGCCCTAGCATTACCCCTGCACTAACTCATCGATCGCTTCAACACATTTGCAAAAAAACACACATATCACATATAAAAACTACCAGATACTGATCTAGTCATATATTACATATAATATCGGCCTCAGGATGCGTTTGAACGTCTTCTTCCCCCTTATAGCCATTCTATCGCTATTTTACTCGGTATCAGCGACGTCTGTCCTTAGAACATCGTCCCTTCTCACATGTATGGATAACTCCCAGTTCACAGCCTCGTTCTTCGATGTGAGATACTACCCTCATAACTCGTCAATCTACTTCCAGGTCACTGCTCTTTCTTCAATCCAATCCAAAAAGGTTGGTGTCCAAGTGCTGTTGATCGCCTACGGTCTCAACATTCTTAACAGAAATGTTTCGTTATGTGACGTGGGCTACCCTGAGATTTGTCCTCTTACTGCGGGACATTTGGATCTTACTTCCAATGGTCTTGCAAAAGACAAGACTACTATCTCCAAGTCTATCACCGGTCAAATTCCTGGTGTAGCTTTCACCATTCCAGATTTGGATGCCAGAGTCAGAGTGACTATTTATGACCTTGAAGATTTCACCCAGTACGCATGTGTGGAAGCCGTGATCACCAATGGCAAGACCGTTCAAACCAAGTATGCTTCTTGGCCTATTGCGGCCATCGCTGGTCTTGGTGTCGTCACGTCAGGTGTCATTTCGGTAATTGGCCATTCCAATACCGCTGCCCACATTGCCTCGAACTCTATGTCTCTTTTCATTTACTTCCAATCTTTGGCCATCACCGCTATGATGGCTGTCGCCAAAGTGCCTCCTATTGCTGCAGCTTGGGCCCAAAATTTCCAGTGGTCCTTGGGTATTGTTCGTGTTGGATTCGTCCAAAACATTGCCAACTGGTACGTTCAGGCTACTGGTGGTAAACCAACCGATATTTTACGTTCGGCCTATCTCTCCATCTCTGTTCAGAAGAGAAAATTGTTTAAGAGATCAGCCGAGTCTGCTCTCAGTTGGTTGCACTGGACTGCTGCCAATGAGAACAGCATCAGCCATCTTAGCAAAAGAGCTTCTATCACTCTTGATTCCGATGATTTTGGTTACTCGGATTCCCTTAACTCGACTCTTTACTCCGTGAACGAGAAGGACCCAGATCTTTCTCTGAAGATTTTAATTCTTAGAGGTATTCAAAGAGTGGCCTACTTAGCAAGAATCGAAATTACTGACTTGTTCATGACCGGTATCATTTTCCTCCTCTTCTTCGCATTCGTCATGGTTGTTTGTCTTATGTTGTTTAAGGCTATCATTGAGATCTTGATTAGATCCAAACTTATGAATGAAGGAAAATTCAATGAGTACAGGCAGCAGTGGTCACTTATTGTAAAGGGTGCTCTTTACAGACTTTTGATCTTAGCTTTCCCACAAATTGCCGTCTTGTGTCTCTGGCAATTGACTGCCCGTGATTCTGGAGGAACTACAACAGTCGCTGCTTTCTTATTTATTTTCGCCTTAGTGTTACTTTTCCAAGCCGCCGTCAGAGTTGTTTTATTCGGGCGTCGTTCTGTCAAGCAATTCAAGAATCCAGCATATTTATTATTCGGAGATGGTGCTTTCCTCAACAAATTTGGATTCCTTTACGTTCAATTCCGTGCTGATTGCTATTACTTCATCTTTTTCTCACTTGTTTACATTTTGGCAAAGTCTTTATTCGTTGCTGTTCTCCAGACCCATGGAAAGATCCAATCCGTTATTGTCTTCGCCATTGAGTTGATATATTGTGTTGCAGTTTGCTGGATTCGTCCATTCATGGACAAGAGAACTAATGCGTTCAATATCACTATCGCAGTGATTAACACCATCAATGCACTCTTCTTTATGTTTTTCTCCTTCATTTTTAGACAACCACATGTGGTTGCATCTGTTATGGGAGTTGTTTATTTTGTGTTGAATGCCGCATTTGCCTTGTTCTTGCTTATCTTCACAATTGTGACCTGTATTCTTGCATTGCTTTACAAGAATCCAGACACTAGGTACCAACCTATGAAGGATGACAGAGTGTCGTTTTTGCCTCGTTTCGACAACCCTAAGCAGGGTCCAAATAACGGAGAAGATGATATGGAGCTTATGGCCCTTGGTGCTACTGCCATGAAGGGACATGAACATGGTGGAAAACCAGCCAATTTATACGACGAGGATGACTCAATGTATGATGAAGACTCTGTCTACCCTCAACACAACAATAACAAGAGTCAATCCAACTCCAACTTGGATTCCAAGCGTGACTCATTTTTGGAAACAATGGAGCCAACAGAGCCGGGTTCTACTATTGTAGGTAATCCAGGCGTTATCTCTGGATATGGCCATAGCGCTTATCAGGGTGGATCATCAAGCAGAGGGCCACCAGTTAACCCATACACACAATCAACTTCGTACAGCAATCAGGGTAGCGGCTTTTATTGAGCGGTTTACATTGTTAACAATGAGACCCAAAAAATTGATACTACTTCTCTCTGTAGAGTCAATCCGTTTGCATCATATAAGAGATCAGATTTTACTTCTTTTGCAACCATTTTTATGTACTTTAGTTATACTCTCTATATGTCGAATAGATTATATTTGTTTTTGATTGTTAAAAAAGCTGTACTTTTATTAGTTCTATATCTATATAGTCACACTTGCCTCGCAGAAATTAGTCTTGCCGAAGATGCTGAAGTGAAATATGTTATACCAAGTAATTGGAGTGCATTCTTGGTCAATTTCATCATCGTCACGCTTAGCGATTGCCGAGTCTTTCGAATCGATTTGCATATCGAAAACAACTTGACTATAATGCTGATTTCTAGGTGATTTAGGAATAGACTCATCGAGCCTTATAAGCGAGAGAGGTAACACCAAGCCACCAATTACTTCATGGCTATCTAAATTAGCTTCTTCTATCTCGAAGAAAGTTGACCGCTTGACTTTCGAGTTAGTGAGGATTTCCTCCGGATCCATATAACGATATGCATCTCTTGACCCCTCAGAAAGAGCTTCGGAATCTTCTTCTTCCTCTTCCCAATCATCGTCTGCTACTGTTGGTTGCCGTGAACTCTCTCCGAATCTGTCTGCCTTGTTTAGAAGTCGTTGCTTTGTTTCCTTCCACCAATTGGTCTTAATCTCACCAAAGCTTGCCATGAGTTCGTCCTTTTTGTCTAACATTTCGTCAACCTTTGAATCGAATCTTTCATCATAATTTTCTATAACGGGTTTAGGATCGGTCGCCAATTCATATGTAACATCATTGAATCTTTCTGCTATTGAAGATGCTTTGTCATGCACTTGCTTCAATGCTTGGGGTTCGACTCCTGTTTCATCTTGAATTTCTAGCCCTTCATCATTTTTCAAAAACTTCCCTATATCAAAGAACGCAGGAAAAATAAACAATGATTTCTTGCTCTTATCTCCTATTCTTAAGCAATAACTATCCTCTAACAATTCATTGTTAGATGTGCAAAATACCGAGTAAATTAACGTGTCGTAGTTCACCTTATTGATCCACTTTGAAGCGAAAGAATCAAAGAAAGATGAAATAGATATTCCAGAACCACCGCTTGTAGGTAGGTAGTTTTTGATGGATTTAATAGTCCCTAATGCTCCTTCTTGGAGCTTGTTGTTCCCCTGGTTAAACATGAACACCAATAGCGGTTTGCTCTCGCTTATACACTTTCTGAAGATGGGAAGCTGCAGTGAGCTGGCTCTTAGTAAACTGTTTAAGTAAGCTGAGTCTTCAGCCCAGGTTGCATTCTTAATATAGCTGGTCGGAACTACAAGTAATAGTCGACTAAATTTACGAGCTCAGGTAGATTGAATGGAGGCGAGTTATCGATAAATTTGGCAAAATTATGATGCAATCTTTTGGGTATACTCAATGGCTTCGTCGTATTAAAGATGAACAAGTTTTTTGTGCCTTCAGGAATCACCAAATTATCATGGAAGAATTCACGGTTGATAGTTAAATTGTAGAGATTACCTGTTTCCACCAATGAATTCAACCCCATTGAGTTGAGTACTTTTGATGTCAAGAGATGCCTTGGTACGACTACTAGATTGTCACCATCATCTGAATTCTGCACTTCTGTGACGTTGGTAGTTGAAGAACTGGGCAGTGAAGAACGAAATGGCGCCATTAACGAACGTAATTCTAACTCTATCTTTATCTTAGATTCACGGAGCTCTTGTAACTTCAGCATGCCTAGCTCCTCAGGAATTTTCAAACGAAGGCACTGAACTAGTGCCCAAATCGTTAGGAACAAAACTTGAGTCCTCATTGATACCCGCTATTAGTTCTCTATTAGTGTTTAAAATTGGTTCAAAACCATTAATCTCTAATTTTATGCTGTGTAATTGTGACAGTTGCGAAAACCTGATCCCAATATTTGCCGCCAACCTCTTATGAAAATTAGAAAGTGTAGACGATTATCTTATTCTTACCCCGATGCTTGTCTCTTTGCCATTGATCAGTAAGCTCGTACATTTCTCCAGTTTCCGTCAAATAGTACTCTTTCAATGGTTCTCCCGTTTCAGAGTTCAATAATTTTGATTCGTGGAGAGTATCTGAAGATTTATTGAAATCCTGGTTCAACCCGCGGTTGCTGAAATCGAAATTGATATCATTCAACAAGTTCAATCTTGAAATATAGAGAGTAGTCAAAAACACAACCAAATTGCTGAACCAAATGAAGGCCGATATAATTATAAATGAGCTGACTGCCTTACGGGTATCGCAAACAGATTTACTTTCACAATTATGGCGTGGTAAAATATATGATACTACTATAATGAACGAGACCACTTTCATTATTGTAGCTGCAAGACAATAGAAGCTTCCGTTTCTCTTTTCGAAGTTGATAGCAGTTGAAATGAATAATAGCGATACAATCAAAGATACGATGCCATCGCCTATGAAATACCTGTAAATTCCCTTTCCAACATTTTTATCGCTTCCCAATAAAATTGAAGAAAGAGTTATTACAATGATAGCAAAGATGACTTCAATTAAATATACAAGAAAGTTTGTTGAAATCGTGTACTGCTTATCCTCGTAACGTGGCCCAAGGACTTTTCCAGGTACTGTTAATAATGGTCTGTTCATTACTCGTTTTACTAAATCCTCTTCAAGCTGCTTTTGCTTAGAGTTAAGACTTTGCAATTCCGAAACGGAGTCTTGTGACACTTTACGGCCCTTTACAAAGGTATTAGTATCCATTACCGGAGGTAAGTTGTTGTCCATTTTGTCATTGAAGGATTTGGGATAGGGAGTAAACTCATTGTCAATGCTTTGTAGTTGTTTTGCATCCTTTTGTGGAACAGGAGGAGGCCGAGTCTTAGGAAGAGATTGCAGAGCTTCTGCAATTTCAAGCAAAGTCTTGTCCGAACTATAGAGATTCTTATCTAGTCGTGACGAATATAGGGGTATTATAGTGTCCAAAGTTAATACGCTTGAGTGGTCTTCAGAAGTCGGTGTAGGGTTTCTAGAACGGTTTCTCGCAGATATACTCTCATAGTCGAATCGCGACAAGTCGCTAACTATTCTAGTTTCGTGTGAACCATACGGTCTGAATGCCAGCATCCTATAATGACTTTAAGTGTCTTCTTCTAGAGTAGAGTTGGAAGTGTACTTAGGTATAAGTAGTTGAAGTAGTCAAGACTTCGATATCGTCAAAAGAAGGTCAAATATATTGGTACCGAAATAGGCAATATGTAAATAGTGGTTGCATAATATGGTAGCGCAAGATTTGATAAATTCTCTAAAATGAAGACCCTCTGATTGATATCTGAAGCAATTAAGCATAGCTCGACATCAGATTTACGTATATGATTATTGGCAATTACCTTTCTTGTAGTACATCCTGCGTTGACTTAAAGAGTTGCTTTCCCTCTTCTACTGGGAAACTGTATAGGGACCTCATGAGTCAACGTAATAATTGAATGGTTCTAGTCGGGATCGGCTGCTCAACGCTGCCCTCAAAGAATTAATGACACCATACGACTGTATTAGCAATCACCTCTTCATCCTCCCTTTTATTGGTCCAACGAGAACTGAGCAAATTTGAAGTTGATATTTACGACACTCTATGTTTAGAAATAGGCAATGCACTGTGGAGTGGTTGGTAGCATTGAGACTCTGTTCCATTTGTAGTATCCGAGACTCAAGAATAATGCCTAGCGGCCTTAATATTGATCATTCTAACACGTAGTCTGCTGGCAAGGATCAGTTCCACTGCTTAAGATCTATTAGTGGGAATACAAGACCCAGCGTGATACCCAGGGGGCAATTTTCCCATCGTGAAAATAACGTTTCGCTAGCTACAAAAACTTGACATCTTTCATTTCACGACTGTAATGTGCACCTTGTTTCAAGCTGGAATGCTTCTAAATGTAACGGATATTACTCAGGAAGGGGGTACGTCTTCACACCACGATCATAAATCTGTATCCCACCACCACATATGAGATGCGCTCCGGCTTTTCCAGTAAAATATATTCTGGTATGGTTCCACCACATGACAATGGGGAAATCGTACGACTGCAAGTTTTCTCCAGTGCTGCAAGATCTCTCCTAATGCACCTCCATGATGCATTAGCGATTGGTTGCAAAATGCGCAAAGAAAATCTTAGGATCTGAGCATTGTATATAAAGAAATCAAAAAGGATGAGAGTTGGAATCATTTGTATGCAAATGGTTTTTGTATTACTACGATAGAAGTAATTTTTCTATAATTATCATTGAAAGAGTCTGAGATATTCAAGTAGTTTCTGTAAATATGCCTTTAATGCTTCTGTCACTTCTCACATCACTGTCTTGGCCCTTCAAGAGCGATTCAGAGAACAATTCGTCAACATCATCTAGAGTAATGCCTTTAGTTTCTACCCATAAGAATATAATAATCGGAATGAAAATTGCATCATAACAAGCATTGATGATATAAAATTTCCACCCTATGCTATTCATTGCGATTGGTAGGATGAATCCAGCAATCAAACCCCAAGAACTGTTCATCAAATTGAAGGCGACCACACCCGTGCTTCTCAAGATAAATGGACAAAGTTCGGCTGGATATAAAGATGTGAGAGGCGTATATGTGAAAGCATAAAATCCTGTAAAAATAAACATAAATGCCACTGTGCTATATGTTCCACCCCTACTGTGACCGTCACCATACCTCCTAATCAAATTACCTAAAATTATGAATGATACTACCATGCCCGTCAAAGAGATCACTGCCTGTTTTTTTCTTCCTAACTTATCAAAGCAGAGACAGCCAAATATTGCAATAGCCAATGCCCATGAACTCATTGCAATATTAACCCTTAATCGATCTGAATAATTCTTAAATCCCGCTTGCTCTAGTAATATTGATAAATAGTAAGATCCCACAGAGGAACCAGCCATTTCCGTAAGAAATGCTTGGGTCATAAATATCCAGACACGTCTTGCATTCTTCCTTTTTGTTAGTAGCTCACTCCAGGGATTTGACCCAGCAACCAACGCCGCTTCGTATTCCAACTTTATAACTAGTTCATTGCACTCAATATGAGCATCTTGTAAAGTGATATTTTCGATAAGAGCTACTAACTCAGTAGCTTCATCAAGCCTCTCATGTCGTATCAACCATCTGGGAGATTCTGGAATAAATACTAAATTAAGGAATACAATGATTTCTGGTGCTCCCTGAATAATTGACGGCACTCTCCATGACCAGTTTCCAGCTAGATTCCTTGTGGCATATGTGATACCGCTTGCAAACAACGAACCAACCAAAAAGCAACTGAAACTGAGACCCATTAAGAATCCTCTTCTTCTAACAGGTACTAGTTCAGAAACTAATATTACGGAGGCTACATTTCCAACTGAAGTTCCAAATCCTAGTAGAATCCGCCCAACCACAAACATTCCAACGTTTTGAGCGGCACTCTGTAGAACCACACCTGCTATTATTATGAAAATGCTTAGGAAGATTGCATTCTTGCGACCGAATCTATCGGAAACTATCTGAGTGGTGGTAATACAAGCTAGAATTGCCCCAATCCAAATCGATGCAGTATTAAGGCCCATTATTACATTTGTTAGATTAAAGAAAGTCCTATACAGTGGCAAATTTAATATCAGACCGACCATCATAGAATCGAAACCTTATTCATTGTTAGAAGTCCGAATGCTGAGAAATAATGCAAGATCAATACGTACCTAGAATCATGGGGTGAACGATTGTCATAACAAGTACCGAAACAAAGAATAAGAACCTGTTGTCGGGAATGAACGTCGGCATGACACTCTTCATTTCGATTGCTATATTCCTTTGTCTAAAAAATAATGAATGTTCTAACAAAATAATTCCTTATCATGCAACATTTTAATGCAGATCGGTAATGTATGCCTTCAGACAACCCAAGTAATAGAACAATCCAAGCGAAACAAAGGGTCTCCACCTTATCTTTTGGTTTTCTGAGAGGAGATTTCCTTCTTTCCATGTATCACGAGCGCATTTTTGCGATCTCGGTCGAGCTCGTTCGAGAGTTTTTATTCTTCTACCTAAATTGTTCTCAACATAGTCATAAATAAACGACTCTGTATGATCTACAAGAGTGAAGTTCTTGGGGCATATGTTGTAGGGCTTCTGTAAGAGAAGTCTAGCGATCCCCTCAACGCATATCCATACACTGTCGTACATTGCATAGAATTTTCCGGGACCCTTGACGAGACCCTTTTGACGTGAATATTTTTAAAGAGGAATTACAGCGCAATGGAAAAGAAATCAACAATTCAGCTGAAGGGTCCACGAATAACACAAAGAGCTCCAAAATCTTGCTACCAGTGTTGGAAGCGTAGAGTCAAGTGTAACAAGCAGATTCCGTGTGACGTTTGTATTAATAGAGGATTAGGGCATTTATGTCGGCGTGAGAACGTAGTTGTGAAAGGTGTTGTGCTAAATGATCCAGCAGCGCGAGATACTGTTGAGCTTGAACAAGATAATCTTCAATTAAAAAATACAAATGCCATGCTACAAGAGAAAATAAGGATATTGGAACGAGCTCTAATTGATAAAGAAACCCCTCATAGACTTATCAAGTCTAATCATGGTTCGAATCCCATTCAAAAGAAGGAAATTGATATTTATGGGACAGGCGTCCACCTAGCAGTCCGGAATTTAACTAAAGATGATGAATTCAACAAGTCATTTACATATGATTCCATGGAAAAACTAGCCAATTTTGTAACTGAAAAGATTTCTTGTGAATTGATAAGCTTTAATCTTGAGAATTTGTACCAAATACATTCAGCTTTGCACCCATACAAATTTTGGGAGGAACACAAACTTTTCTGGAAGACATCATCGGAAAGGCATTTAACGAGTAAAATCGACAGGTCTACTGATGATTACCTTTGGATGGCAATTTGGTACGCATTGCTAGCTGGCTCCTTATTTACGTTAAGTGATGAACTAGAAATAGGTTTGGGGTTGCGTACTGAGGACTATTTCGAAATGGCTCAAATAGCAACTTTTGCATCTTTAGAGTGTTTGCATAGGGGCCAATTTTTAAGATTTCCTAATATTCGATCTATTCAAACGTTTTGTGTCTTAGCCACCTGCTTCCATGGCTTTGCGGGAGTACATTTGCAGAATGCCTTGTTGAGTTGTATGATCTATATTGCTCGAGCATTGAATTTAGATGACCTTCAAGTGTCACAACAACAGATGAGTTTGTTGGATTTTGAAGTCAGCTGTAGATTGTGGTGGATTTTGGTGATAATTGACTGGCTTGAATGCTTTAATAGAGATAGTATCATTCCTATAAGAGACTTCCAAACTGCTATACCACGCAATATATCGGATAAGGATCTCATCTTGAACATAGCTACCGAATCGACTTCTTATACCAGTATTTCATTCAATAAGTTCATGATTGAGATGTCGAGTATTAAGAGGGATCTCTATTTCGAAAATGAGCTAAAGATCAGCAAACTGACTCTTTCTCATTTGCTTCTTGCCGATTTGAAATTAGATGAACTACAGAAGAAATATATCGAAATAATGAAACCAGATCTCAATTTCAACTCAATGGATTATAGCTTCGATAGGAACCAAGAAAGCAGCAGATTTTGCCGGTTCTTAATGGACATGAAAATATGGCATGAAAGATTAGAAATCAACAGAAGCGTAGTGAATTATGTGACCAACGAAGAGTGGGTCCAAAATTATAGAAACAGATGTTTACAATATGCCTGTAATGTGATAGAACTATTCAGTGATAGGAATTTGCCATTTTTTTATAAAAAATTTTGGTTTGCAAGTGAGCATACCATCAGCGCTTCCATTTTTCTATTAGTGGACATGATCATAACTGAGAGAGTGATGAATCCGAACGACAATAGGATTTTACTTATTCAACAGTATCTGCCACTTCTCCATACATTGAAGCATACACATATGGCTGTCCGTGGGGGACTTAGGATTATTGAAGCATTAATTCGTGTTATTCAAAAGAACGAGTTTGATGTAAATATTGCAGACACAATGGGAATGAGAGAGCTATTTAAAGAATTGAAGCAGGAACCGAGAGTTTATGATTTGTCACAGTCTCAGAAAATTCAAGCATTATTCCAGCCCTTGCAGGATTCCGAGTACAATTTACGAGAGATCTTGCAAGATAATGAATGGGAACAACTTTTGAAATGGTTGCAAACCAACTGCTGATCACTCGTGCGAACTCGTGCGAGGCCGGCTCGCTCGAGTATTTAAGAAGGTCCAAGCAAGGTGTAGCACAGTAGAATTCCAATGAAGTGAAACAGACTGGTAGTTTTCTTAGATATGTAGAACTCCTTTCATATATTGACAATGAATCCCTATTTATTTGATTCGAAGGGGCTTATGAGAAAAACATATAAATAACTGAGATATTTTTTAGAATGCCTTCGAAAAACGACTTCTGGAACAGTTTAGAAACCACTAATCTGCTTGCAACCAAAACCAAATTGATTGATGAAACTACCTCTCGTATTAGCAGTAAGACTTATAATGACTGGAGAGATGATCTCTTCAAAGATGGTTTCGTGGTTGTGAAAGGAGTTTTGAAAAAGTGTAAAGCCAAGGAATATAAAGAAGAGATGTTCAAATATTTGAGTGAGTTTAGCAACAACGAATTTGATATTAACAACAGGGATACCTGGACACAGGAAATATTGCCTGTTCACCATCCTATGAATTTGTACCATTATTATAGCTGCAATCACGAAAAGTTTGTCTGGGACATTAGAAGCGAGAAGCAAGTTATAGATACATTCGCACAAATCTGGGGAACAACCGAATTGTTAGTATCATTCGACGGCTTTAATGTAACTTTTCCGAACAGAAAAGACGTACCAAGACAAAGAGGCTGGCCCCATGTTGATCAATCGCCGCATAAACGAGGTATGCAATGTGTACAGGGTATTGTCAATCTTTCCCATAGTGGAGAAAATGATGGTGGACTAGTTGTTTATAAGAATTCTCATTTGCTTTTTGAACGATTCTTTGACGAAGTCGTCCCTAAAGAGAGATGGAATGATTTTGACTTTTTCAGCATCTCTGAAACAGAGCTTCAATGGTTTTTGGATAATGGCTGTGAAGAAATCAAGGTAAATGCTGAAGAAGGCGACATAATTCTTTGGGATTCTAGAACAGTGCACTGGGGAAAAGAACCAGAACCATCAAGCACAGAGATTAGAAGTTTAGTTTACGTTTGCTACACCCCAAGTATTTTCGCCACAGAAGATTCACTAAAAGCCAAAAAGGTTGCATTCGAGGAATATTTGCCGACTACCCATTGGCCTCATGATAATATAATTGCAACTAGAAATACTCCTTTGCTTCAAAATGGAAACGTTGACCCAAGAAATAGAAATGAACCATTAAGAAAACCAATTCTTAGTGACGTGATATTGAAACTGGCTGGTATTAAACCATATTAAATCCTATTCATAGTTCCCTTTAAATTTGATGAAATCTATTGTTATATATATTTTACTATACCTAAAAACAATAAAAAACTTCTAAACCTTTGCTTTGAGAAATTGTTCAACTGATGCTTTAACCGTATCTTCCAATGTGTATTGTCCCTCGCCAATAATCTTCTTGGACTTAGAGTCTTCGATTCTGGCATATTTAGAGACATCACTATTTTCTGACGTTCCAACTGGCAATTTTCCATGAAGTTCAGGGAAGTGCTTTCTAATAATGTTCAATATCAATTGAGAGTTAAAGTTCTCAGTATAACTGATGATTCTCTTACCCTTGGCTTCATCCTTCTCGAAAGCAGTAATATGTGCTCTAGCAACGTCTCTCACATCAACAAAATGACCAGCAGATTCTGGAATCTTATCATCCTTGTTCAATTTGTATACACCAGCAATGAATTCTGCGGTGGCATTTAAGTCTCCGGTGACATCCTCATCTTTGAGTTGTGGACCTAAAACAAATACAGGGTTTACTGTTGTAAGAACGAAAGCTGGCTTACGGTTCTCCACAAATTCCCATGCAGCCTTTTCAGCCAAAGTCTTAGAAGCGAAATAAGCAGACACTGGGTGAGCTTTGCCTTCCTCATAGGTAACTGGATTGAACACGTCTTCACTACAAACAAAGTTTGGGTCAAAGAATTGTTGGTAGGAAGCGATAGCAACAATGGAACTAGTGTAAACAACACGTTTGATCTGAGGAGCAGCCTTCTGGATAGATTCTAAAACAAACTTTGTACCATTAATGGCGGGAATCAAAACATCCTTCTCGTTGTCAGCAGCAGAGAATGTTACAGGAGAAGCTGTATGTAAAAATACGGTGACCTCGGGATGGCTCTTCAAGGCTCCATCAAAAGCACTCTGTTTCTCCAATACTGGAACAACTTCATATTGGAAGCTTGCACCAAATCTTTTCTTCAAATTTTCACCCTTGGCAGTAGATCTAACCGAGCCAACAACCTTATAGCCTTTCGAGATAAGGTTACTAACAATATGTTGGGCAATGAAGCCAGTGGCTCCGGATACAAAGACTGAAGTGGACATGTTTAATGATGTTGCGTTTTAAGAATTGATGGAATTAACTTGGAATAGTAAGTTGATGATTAGAGTGAATGAGAGTGATAATTAAATGGTCAAATGAAACCCTTTTATATTCCAAAAGCTCCAATTGAAATTTATTATTGCTATAATATAAACTTTGTGTTGTTCATTGACTTCAGCAAATGTCATTCGATGTTTTGCAGCTATTCCATCCTATGTCAGCTCCAAATGCTGCCGAACCGAAAGTGAGCGGAGTCGATTAGTCAAAGTCCGTCAGATGCAGCATACTTCATCTGTCTTATTAATCCCATTTGACATACACGAACTATGTTCAAGTTATTCTGTCATCAAAGACGACTCCATCTTTTTGCAATCAAATGGCTTTCTCTAAAGCAGTCTATCTCCATTCCACAAAACCAACGCGACCCACACAAGAGTCCGTGACACAAAAGCAAGAAAGTATACCATTTTACTCCCGAATGAATAGATTTACATTTTGGCAACCATTCTGTGTTCTGGCTATTGCTGTATCTGTAATTTGTAATCAAACCAGTTGGTTACCCTTGTTGGAGTATTTTCTTGGAGGTGGCTGTATTTGAGTGCATATTTTCATTGCAAGTCCACCCACGAGGCGGAGAGCTTGGGATTTTGCAGCAAGAAGGAGAGTTGGGGACTACAGAGAGAAATCATCTGGGAAGATGATAACACGTATTCATTTATACACTCATGCTGTTGTGATTAGTAATATTTGAAGTCAATTTCAAGCAGACTGAATTGTGCAAGGAAAATATACAATCTAAGCCTAATTCTGTCAATACAATGTAGAAATGAAGATTTGCAGTCTCTTCTCTCTGGAGTTGCCAATACTAAATTTGATTAAATATATTATGATTTGATAGAATTCCAAATACAAATCTTGACTTGAATAATTGTGATGCCATGACAGTATTGAGCGCTTTATGCCTCCTAGGGCTCATGATACCCTTTACTATGGCCGCTGGACAATGGCAAGGATTAGATTGGATTATGCGTTCTTCACACTATTGAAGAACCAAAAAAATACATTTAATTAACCTATAACATCTTCTCAAATTTCAACTCAGGAATATGATTTGAGACCCTACTATGGGCTATAATGTCAAAACTATAGCAAGTGCTTATATTTCATTTCTCCAAAAAACAGGCATTACTCGAATTAACGGACTGTGAACGATAATGATATAAGCTGAAGTAAGAAGAGAGGAATATTACACTTTCACAGTATACTCCACTGTATCTCCAAATGGACAAAATTGGTGTGGCTATAGACGACATCAGTTTGGGACGTATTAGATAGCTAACAGAAGTACTTGAAAGTATGGTCAGAAACTGTGGTCGCTGTTCTATACTTTTCTTTTAAATTCACGTTTATCATGTCACATGAGTTGTCCATTAATTTTGCACTCTGGATAAAATTGGCGATAGCTCTTCCAGAGAAAGCAGTTTACAAGGTATGACTCGATAAATATCTCAGGGTTGCATTATCAAATGATTTTCTACATTTCTAAATTTTCTTTCACCGTAATCGTAACTTAAACAAAGTAAACTATACTAATCGTAGCGTAGGAATAAATAAATAGTATGAATGAAAAATGTCGGTGCAATAGAATGCCCCTTAAGACTTCAATTAACTCTTAAGCTCTACTTCTTCTCAGCAGCAACGGCGGCCATCTTGTTCAAAGCGGAACCGTACTTGAACCACTCGATTTGCTCGGTGTTGTAAGTGTGAGATAATTCAGTTTCCCAGGTTGGGGAGCCGTCGTGAGGGTGGACTCTAAGAATAACGTTCTTACCTGGAGCCAATTCAGTCAATCCGAGCAAGTCAACAGTGTCTTCTGGTTGGATCTTGTCGTAGTCAGCAACATCGACGAAGTTCAATGGTAACAAACCTTGCTTCTTCAAGTTGGTCTCGTGAATTCTAGCGAAGGATTTGGTAATGATAGCGAAACCACCCAAGAATCTTGGCTCAAGGGCAGCGTGTTCTCTGGAGGAACCTTCACCGAAGTTCTCGTCACCAATGACAACCCATCTGTGACCAGCATCTCTGTAGGCAGCACCAGTGGCTGGGACACCATCGTACTTACCAGTGTAAAGGTTCTTGACGTTGTTAACTTCACCGTTTTCGGCGTTGGTGGCACCGATCATGTAGTTGTTGGAAATGTTCTCCAAGTGACCACGGTACTTCAACCAAGGACCAGCCATAGAGATGTGGTCAGTGGTGGTCTTACCGACAGCCTTGATCAAAATTGGGAGACCCTCAGCGTCCTTACCGTCCCATGGCTTGAATGGAGTCAACTTTTGCAATCTGTCAGAAGTTGGAGAAATTTGAACTTGGACGGTGGATCTGTCCTCTGGTGGAGCTTGGTAGGTGTTCTCACCTGGGTCGTAACCATCTGGTGGTAAACCGACACCGACTGGTTCCTTCAACTTGAATTCGTTACCCTCAGAGTCCTTTAAGGTGTCAGTGATTGGGTTGAATCCTAAGTCACCGGAAATGGCGTAAGCGGTGGTCATTTCTGGGGAAGCGACAAAAGCGTGGGTAGCTGGGTTACCATCGTTTCTGGAAGTGAAGTTTCTGTTGAAAGAAGAGACAATGGTGTTCTTGTCACCCTTCTTAATGTCTTGTCTGTCCCATTGACCAATACAAGGACCACAAGCGTTGGCCATGACGATACCACCGAAGTCTTCGAATGTCTTCAATTGACCGTCACGAGCAATGGTAGCTCTGACTTGTTCGGAACCTGGAGAAACAGTGTAGATAGACTTGGACTTCAAGCCATGGGCACCAGCATCCTTAATGATAGAAGCAGCTCTGGTCATGTCTTCGTAAGAAGAGTTGGTACATGAACCAATCAAACCAACCTTAACTTCCAATGGCCAGCCGTTAGCAATGGCAGTCTCCTTCATCTTGGAGACTGGAGTAGCCAAATCTGGTGTGAATGGACCGTTAATGTGTGGCTCCAAGGTGTTCAAGTCGATCTCGATGACTTGATCGTACTCAGAACCCTCATCAGCAGAAAGGTAGTCCTTCTTGTAGAGAGAAGCAAACTCGGCAATCTTAGAACGGCCGGTAGCGTTTAAGTACTCAACCATAGATTGGTTGAATGGGAAAACAGAGGTGGTAGCACCAATTTCGGCACCCATATTACAGATAGTACCCATACCGGTACAAGAGAAGGTCTCAACACCATCTCCGAAGTACTCGACGATAGCACCAGTACCACCCTTGACGGTAGTGATACCAGCAAGCTTAAGGATAATATCCTTTGGAGAAGTCCAACCAGACATACGACCGGTCAACTTAACACCAATGATCTTAGGAGCCTTAAGTTCCCAAGCAAGGTCAGCCATGACATCGACGGCATCAGCACCACCGACACCGATAGCCAATTGACCCAAACCACCAGCATTTGGAGTGTGGGAGTCAGTACCAATAAGCAAAGCACCTGGGAAAGCGTAATTTTCCAAGACAATTTGATGGATGATACCGGAACCTGGCTTCCAGAAACCAAGATTGTACTTAGCACAGGCAGTTGACAAGAAGTCGTAGACTTCCTTGTTAAGGTCAATGGCTCTGGCCAAATCCTTTGGGCCACCGACTTGAGCTTGAATCAAGTGATCACAGTGGACGGTGGATGGAGTAGCGACTTGAGGAAGACCGGCAGACATGAATTGAAGAATAGCCATCTGAGCGGTAGCATCTTGACAAGCGACTCTGTCTGGTCTAAGCTTCAAGTAAGAGACACCTCTTTGGATGTCTTGTCCGTGAGGGTCATCCAAGTGACCGTAAAGAAGCTTTTCAGCGTAGGTAAGCGGTCTGTTCAATCTAGCCTTGACAATGTCGAGATTCTCGAGTTGCTTCTTGTATTGAATGAAGGAGTGAGATTCCAACAAGTTCTGGTTGACCTGGGAGTCTCTGGTCAAGCCAGCGGTGGCCAAGCCACGGATGGAGCGAGGAGCTCTGGCAGCGGTTCTAGACAACATTTCCTGTGTTACGGAGAGATACACAACGAAATCGAAATAATTAAGAGAAAAACACTGCTTCCGCTGTTTTTACCGCCAAAGGGACACTGCTGGTTTTATATAGGATCACTGCCAATTCGATGCGGGTGAGAGAAAATTAGATAGTGAGCAGGTGTCGGCTCCGGAGTGTATAGAGATCTGGACGAGGGAGGAGGGACCAATGAGCACTGGGAAATTTCTAATACAGAGAACCGGGGGGAGATGCGGTGGGTTGGCACTTGGTGCGTGGAGGTGATAGGAAGAAGAAGGAGGTACGGGCAAGAAATAGAGGACATAGGAATGGGCTGTTCTTTGCGGGTCAGTCGCGGATGCTCAGGTGAGCTAAAGGTAGTGAATTGAGTGGTCTCCGGGTGTCAATTGACTTGGATGGTTGAAATCACAAGACCAGTGTTGGCGATGGTAACTTTGGCTTCAGTGGAGAACCCCTCGAATATCGCCCAGATGAGACCCTCGGAAATGTGTGTCCTGCATGTTGCCTTCTCCAGATTTTTGGGTTTTTTGCATGAACTCCGAAGTTTCTCCTGTGATCCACCAATTGAGAGGCGCGTGATTGGGTGAATATTTTCGGACCCGAAACGGGTCCTGGTACAAATTCAATAAATTCAGTTGTGTTTTGAAAAATCGGGTAACTTTCCTCGACAACCACGGCTAAGTACTGTTTCCACATCGAGCCCTCGAGGTTTTATACATGACACAACAATAGGATATCGTCTGCTAAGTTTAAGTGTTGGTTGAAGACGAGAATTAGACCAGGCAGCCGTGCATTTGTTGAGAAATTTCTACGTAGAAACGCCGACGTAGCTGTTAACTGATCTCCAAAACATATCACCATAAATGTAACTATTCGAAGTATTTACAGAAAGATGAAATCACCAGTAGTATTTGAACTGGAATCGGCTTGGCGTCCAAACAAAGGATTTCTTCGCAAAGCGTGAATTAGTTTATATTTTAATGAGAGTATTATAGAAAATAATAAAGACGTCACTGAAAGTTGGTAAAGTTGTGGTCATTGAGCTTAGTATAATACGGCAGTCGTTGAGGAGTTCTAACGATGACCGGAGCTATGTTTATTCCTTTAAACTCCTAAATTCTGTGTTTTTTTAGTGATATTCACGAAGTCCCTTGTCTTGGCCTAATTTGCATCCATTTTTATTCAACGTCGAAAACATAAAAAATATTGTTCACGTGCTCGAAACCAAACTATAGCAATTTTAATTTGTTCACGGATTGATCTGAATCGTATGGTTACGGCAAATGAAGCGATCCAAAATGATTGGTTGTATGGTAATTGGAATACCGATGACAGGCTTATTTTGAGTCTGAACTGTCTGAAGGATAGGTGGATTTCTTTCTTCAATAATTCTTCAATTTAAACAAAAAATAAAATAATTTTAGTATAAATGAACAGAACTTGCTCTGTAAATCAGCTTTGCTTTCTTATGCAGCCACTTTGAGCTAAACTTATTGATACTTAGTTCCTACTTCATGTCCTACATCCATTCAAATCGTCCTCCATTAAGGGAAAATGAATTATCCTCTCTTCTTCTCCTATTAGGCTCCCCCACCAAAATCCGCGACTGCAAAAATCTTGCAGTTCTGCCGTCAAATAACTGTACCGATCAATCCAAAACCAGTTGCGTATCGTCACAAGCCCGAACCAAACAATCCTCTTTTATCTCAAAGGCCCATAATATATATACTCAGCACGAGTAAGTTGAGGACATTTCCGTTTTTCTCTACCTACACTGGAGAACCCCTATAACTGCTTATATTACTATTCATTATCTCCCCTATCTCCATCATTCTCTCATTCACCGGCTCGGCTTTCAGTTTTACCGATAGCCTCGTTGTATATGCACTCATGACGAATTTGACATAATCATCATTCAAACACTACAATTTCAGATACCATATTCTATAAAAGTAAACGGAAGGTAAATTTAGATACAATCAGGGCTATAATAAGGAAAAGATAAAAGCAGTGATTATAGTTTACGCAGATTGAATCTCTCTACTTTTATACCCCCATCGAATTCGAACTAGCTGTGCCAGCTATAGTTCATACAGTCACTAACATCAATTGAACAAGCCTACTCTTCAAGCACTTGAAGATGGCTCCACATTACCCAGCTCTAGTATGTGGCCCATCGGCAATACTCCATCCAATGGGACCTCACAAAGAAAACGCATTTAACCCCTGCTTCATAACATGGATAATAGGAGCGTACGCCGGTATATTTGCCGTTTTTGGTGCTTATAGCTTGTACAATATACGTAAAAAGCATACCAAATATGGTACTTATCTTCCAAAAGATACAGGGTTCAACCACTACATTAGAGTAAACTCAGTTTTGCTCCATGGCATTCTTTTTGTCTACTTATCATCATTTAACAGCATTCATGATAGGTTTGCTGACCAGAAGATACTAGCTTTTGCCGCTATCACATCCACACTTCTATTTGTCATATTACCACTTCATTTTGTTGAAACGCTGCACAAACCAATTCCAACTGATTGCTTGCTCCTATTTTGGCCATTATTCATATTGATACAGTTGGTTCTTTTCTTCCAGGATAACTACACTAATTGGCCAGTAATTAAACTGATAGATTATTCAGGACAAATCAAGGTAATTGAAGTCTTTCTCATTCTCAACTCTATATCAATTTTCGTAATGGAGTATTCTACATATTGGCGTCCAAACAAGGAGTTGGTCCTCCAGTACACAAAAGATGGTCGGGCGGATAAGTTGAGTGAACCTAACGCCATTGAAGTCATAACCTTCAGTTGGATGAATGAGTTGATCATGACTTCGTACAAGAACCAGACAGTTACAGAAACTGAACTTCCTCACCCTCCTGATCAAGTATCAACAGTATTGAATGCTATGAGGCTATCTAAATTCTGGAATAATAGCAGCAGCACAGAAAATTCATTGACAATGGCTATTGTTAAGGCATTTGGATCCCTATTTTTGCTATCCTTCGGATATGAACTCGGATCCAGATTACTCAATTTTGCTATGCCCCAATTCTTGAGGCTCTTCATAAAGTTTTTTGACATCGATAGGCCTCCTATTTTGGAAGGTTTTCTGATAGCATTTGCTATGTTTGGCGTGGGGTTTATCCAAACAATATTCTTTAATGAGTACTTGCTTAAAAACTTGGAGCTTGGCTTGGGAGTTAGAGCATCTCTCACTTCTCTTATTTATCAAAAATCTTTAAAGCTATCGTCGGAGTCTCGTCTTAAGGTCTCATCGGGAGATATTATCAACTTGATGTCCGTCGATGTTAACAGAATGCAAAATGTGTGCCAAAATATTAGTACGGTCATTTTGGCGCCTACGGATATTGTTATGTGTATCTTGTCATTATGGCCATTGTTGGGCAAAGCGACACTTGCTAGTATTGGTACCATGTTGGTATTGATTCCACTTAATAGTGTCATATTAAAGTACCTGAGAAAGTTGAATAAGACACAGATGAAGTTAAAAGATAACAGAAGTAGAATTATCAATGAAATTCTTGTGTCAATCAAGAGCATCAAACTTTATGCTTGGGAGAAACCAATGTTGACAAAATTGAGAGACTCAAGAAATAACAAAGAGTTAAAGAATTTGCGTAAAATCCGGATGGTAAATCAATGTGTACTGTTGGTTTGGAACCTCATTCCGTTCCTTGTATCATTCACATCTTTTGCTACCTTCGCTTTGACTCAGGATATTCCATTAACATCGGAAATTGTTTTTCCAGCATTGGCCGTTTTGAACTTGCTTTCAGGACCTCTTTTGCAATTTCCGGCTGTTATTACTAATATTATCGAGGCTTCTGTTGCTATTGGAAGAATAAAAGACTTTTTGACAAGTACCGAGATTGATGAATCATTCAGAAACCACTTACTTGTCTCAATAAACGCTGGCGAAGAATCGGTAAACATAAAGAATACTTCCTTCTTATGGTCTAGAGGAAACTATAGGGATAGTGAAGTCGACTCTAGCAAGTATGCTTTACGAAATATCAATTTTTCAGTCAAGAAAGGAGAGATGTCATGCGTAGTTGGTAAGGTGGGAAGTGGTAAGTCTTCACTTCTTTATTCTCTACTTGGACAATTGATAACAGTTAAAGGGGAAGGGGAGCAGGAGCCAATCATAGACATTTTTGGTAAGGTGGCGTATTGTGCCCAACAACCTTGGATTATGAATGCTTCGGTGAAGGAGAACATTTTATTTGGTTGCAGATATGAAAAGGAGTTCTATGAAATAACTATTGAGGCTTGCCAATTGTTACCAGATCTAGAAGTGCTACCTGATGGAGATGACACCCAAGTCGGTGAGAAGGGTGTCTCGTTATCTGGAGGCCAGAAAGCAAGATTAGCTCTTGCTCGTGCAGTGTATGCGCGTGCAGATATTTACTTGTTGGATGATGTGCTAAGTGCCGTGGATTCGCATGTTGGTAAAAAGATCATCCAAAAGGTTTTGAGCAAACCAGAAGGTTTATTGGCTAACAAGACAATCATTCTTTGCACTAATTCTATCAGTGTATTGAATTATGCCAACACAGTTACTCTTTTAGAAAATGGAACCATTATTGAAAAGTCTAGTCCTAGTGAAATTAATGACGAGCACCCCAAATTGTTTGAGTTGATCAGTGAATTTGGAAAAAGTGCATCAGAGACACCATCAGTAACAGAAATTAACAATGATTTACCCAATATTGCAGCAAGCAGTAGTGCAGATTCGGTAATTCTAGATGAAGCCGACTTGAAGACCGAAAATGAGATTTCTCCAACATTTTCTACGGAAACACTAAGAAGAGCAAGCATTGAGACGTTCAACTGGGATCCATTAAAAAAGTTACTACCAAATTTACGTAGTGGGCAACTTAATGAAGTTTCACAGAAAGGAAAGGTTAAGTGGTCAGTGTACTTGGCTTACGCCAGAGCTTGTTCGATCTCAGGAGTTGTAACTTGGTTTTTGCTTTTGATATTGGCGTCTGTGGTATCAGTCGGAGGTACATATTGGCTTAAGTATTGGACTGAAAAGAACTCGAAATCAGGGAAGAATGTAGACGTTTGGAAATTCATCACCATATACGCTGTATTTGGGCTTAGTGCCAGTACGATGTCGGTTATACGTGGCTCGGTTATGATGTTGTGGTTGGCCATTAATGCTTCGACGACAATCCATGACCAGATGGCCACAAGAATCCTTAGAGCACCAATGGATTTCTTTGAGAGGACTCCAGTGGGTAGAATTATGAATCGGTTCACTAATGACATCAATCGTGTGGACGATTCGATTCCTGGCGTTTTTCAGGGTTTCATTGCTCAGTCGATTAGCGCTACAATCACATTTGTAGTAATTGGGTATGTTATGCCATTCTACATTGCTGTAATTATAGTCCTTTCACTGGCCTATATTTATTATGATATTTTCTACATTGCCTTGTCCCGTGAATTGAAAAGATTAGTCTCCATATCAAGATCCCCCATCTATGGACATCTTGGAGAAAGTTTAAACGGAATTGATACGATAAGGGCATATAAGCAAACAGGGAGGTTTGACTTCATCAACAATGCCAATGTCGATTGTAATCTTCAATCGGTGTACATGTTGCGGTCAATTAACAGATGGTTAATGTTCAGATTACAAATCATTGGAGCTCTAGGTGTTTTATCGGCAGCATTTTTGGCTATATCTACTGTGCTAACTGGTTCTCCCTTGAGCTCTTCAATGGCCGGATTCATCATGACTTATGCTTTGGATGTGACAGGCTCATTAAAGCTGATGGTCAGACTGTCAGCGGAAGTCGAAACAAGCATTGTGTCGGTAGAGAGATGTTTGGAATATAGCACTCTACCAGTTGAGGAAGACGAAGATACGAGCAAGTTGATTGTACCACCACTTCAGTGGCCAAGTGATGGTGTTATAGAATTCAACGACTATTCAACCAGATATAGGGCGAACCTTGATCTCATCTTAAGAAACATCACTATGCACATCAATTCGGGAGAAAAGGTTGGGATCGTTGGTAGGACAGGAGCAGGTAAAAGTTCTCTTGCTTTGTCCATTTTCAGAATAATTGAGCCAGTTACAGGAAACATTAATATTGACGGCTTGAACACCAGTGGCATATCCTTGTACGACTTGAGACACAGATTGAGTATAATACCACAGGACTCACAGTTATTGGAAGGAACCATAAGGCAAAACTTAGATCCTTTTAACTATTACACAGATGAGGAGGTGTGGAAGGCGTTGGATTTGGCTCATCTTAAAAACCATGTTTTAGCCTTGGAAGAAAACGAAGGGGAAACTCCGGACTCTAAGTTAGAATGCAAAGTCTTTGAAGGTGGATCCAACTTCTCGCTGGGTCAAAGACAATTAATGTCGCTAGCAAGGGTTTTGCTAAAGATGAATCAAGCGAAAGTTTTGGTGCTAGACGAGGCTACAGCGGCTGTGGATGTGCAAACAGATAAAATCATCCAGGAAACAATCAGGTCTGAGTTTAAAGACAAGACCATCATTACAATTGCTCATAGACTTGAGACTGTTATGGATAGTGACAGAATAGTAAGTTTAGACAAGGGTCTTCTCAAGGAATTCGATACCCCACAGAATCTCCTACTGCGTGAAGACAGCATTTTCTATAGTCTTTGCAAGCAAGGAGGCTACATTTAATACTTAACAATCTATACACTTCATACATATGAAACATATCATACATTTCATACATTTCATACATATCATACATATCATACATATCATAGCATACATATCATTGCCTAACATATTGCATAGTAACAGCCTTTCGCAGAAATCATCCTAAAATGCACACTAACTTTATCTATCCCAATAATGAGAAATTACGTAATTTTATAGTTGCAAAATGCGTCAGGTTTTTTCCTGTCTAACTACTCTCTGTACTCTCTTTTATAGGGAAACTCGAAAGAAATCTACATCATAAGTATAAATAATGGCGCTTAGCCATTTTGATCCAATTTGAAAATGAGCACTTCAGCCAGGTGATTTAAAGTCGCCTTTCACACACAACAAGAAGCATGTCACAATTGAGCCGTGCCAAGCTGATATTGGCAGCTCGTGACCAAACGTTGATTCCAGTGGTAATCCATAATATTCCGTCATTGACAAAGGTACCCTCAAAACTGACTCTTAATCTTCTTAAGAAGGAATATCTCAGGCTCGTCGAGACCCCTTTGGATGGAATTACCTTCAAGCCTGATGAGTCAAACATTTGCATCTGGTACTTTCTTATACATGGAAAACCTGGAACCACTTACTGTGGTTTATACCTAGGCGTTATAGTATTTCCTTTGAATTTCCCGTACCAGCCACCCGAAATACAGATGATATCACCCACTGGGCGTTTCCATCCCAGAGTTACCCTTTGCTTGACAATCTCTTCTTACCATGCCGAAACTTGGAATGCAAGCTGGTCTATACAGAATTTTATGATAGGTTTCATTTCGTTCATGAATGATGACAACGCAGTTGGAATTGGTCAATCCCACGAAGGAAAGGCAGACAAGGAGCTATACGCTCGACATTCAAAACATTGGCTTTATGGAAAATGTGACATCTTCAAGAATCTTTTTACAGACGAATACGAAGTTCTTGACATGATTTACAAGCATGAGAGAATGACTTTATTGTCGATAGATGAGTATGTTCTCAGAGAACCGTTGCAGAACCAGTCTAGAGCTGACAAGCTTAAACAACAAATCAGAAATATCTGTTCCAATATTGCTGAGATTGAGGTAATTCTTTCAGACTACAGCGCCATGCAGAAAGATACAGAGTTACACGAATTTTTTGCATTCACCAGTACTAATAAGGAAAGGCTATTGGGTGGAGTGGCACACAATATCCCTATTGTGATAGTAGATTCGGACATATATGATTCGGACGGGGAGAATGATGACATTGAACTATACAGTGATGATGACGACGATGAAGTTTTGGAAATCTATCCCCGAAAGGAGAAAAATAACGACATCATAGTAATCAGTGATGAGAATGAAGATAATAGGGTTATAGAAATATTCAGTGAGGAAGAATAGAAGTAAATGAAGGTATATTTCATTTTATAATTGCGGTTTTCTGTTTAGGATAAGTATTTCTTGCTAGATACGAGGTTATAGGCGTTTAATATTGTAGAGTTGTGATAAAAAAATCGCGAGAACCGCTCAGAGTGTAATAGCTAACTCTATGTAGCATTACTAGTTTTGAAATGGAAAGGGTATTATTCACTTATCGGAATCCGATTCTAAGGTAAGACAGAGTGTTGGTTATAGACATGAGTCATAGATATTAGATCAACAGTGAGCAGTGAGTTGAAGCATAGAACCTTTGTTCCCACTATAAATTTCCCTTGCCTCAGGGAGTTCTGGAACTAAATACTTGCGCAAATAACTTATTTTACTGCTTTTTATGGTATTTCGCATCTTTCGTTATGACAACATCTACACCATCAGTGGTCTTCTCTACCACAGTTTACTGCACAACTCTTCAAGCTCCAAAACTACTATTAAACCATCGTCAATCGCAGCTGCAAAAAAAATAGATACCAAACCCTGCAGCGTCACCTTTCCTTATCGATTGTTGCGGTATGGGTCCCAACAATTATTAATCAAACCCAAAAATCACGGGAATACTGGTGCCCGAACCGACGGGAAAAAATCCTGTACAAGCAGGAAAATGGAGTTAATGTCAAAGATGTGGAATAAGAGCAATATCCTTTGACATAGATCAATAGTGATTATAGAGTGCAAAACACCATCAGTCAGACATCGAATATCATAATGGCCACTGCTGCTCCTCACACATCCAAGTTTGTCCGTTACTTGAACTCCGAAACGGGACCAAAGACTGTACATTTCTGGGCCCCTGTGCTCAAATGGTGTTTAGTTGTAGCCGGTTTGAATGATACACAGAGACCGGTAGAAAAGCTCAGTGGTACTCAACAAGTAGCTTTGTTTGCCACAGGAGCCATCTGGACCAGATGGGCTGGTTTCGTTATCAAGCCTCGTAATATGTTATTGGCTAGTGTTAACTTCTTTTTGGGTGGTGTTGCCGGTTACCAATTGTACAGAATAGTAGACTGGAGAGTGGCTCAAGGTGACTCCACCGCCCAAGTATTCCACTACCTTCTTAATGGTAATGCCGACGAAGCAACACCAGTAAATCCAGTTGCTGTTGAGAAGAAATAGACTACAGAAATACGATATAGCTGTAGGAAACAGCGCAGTAGAGTACGGCTAACTTATTTATGTACACTGAGATAGCTTGATACATCCTAAACGAATACATATTCAGAAATTGAAATCAATTCCTGTAGAATGATGGTCAATGTCACTAACCACAAGCATTCTTGTGTTCTGGGGATGAATTATACAATTTGCAGTCTATATTTGAACTTATAATAATATACAGAAAGTCATAACTATGCATCGATTAACATATCATCTTCTGATTCGACTTCGGTTTCAGTTGGCTTCGAATCAGATTGGATCTCTCTCCTCAGGCTTCTATGACTGACTTCAGATTTGCTATCTAATTCCACCTCCTCTTCTTCTTCAATTGGGTGACCCTCTTCCTGTGGTTCATTTTCTTCCTCTTCCTCTTCCTCGATCTCTTGCTCTATTATTTCTTCCTGTTCATCTTCACTTTCTTCCGACTCCTCCTTATTTTCCGCCTCACTTGTCTTTATACTCTCTATCTCACCTATTACTGTAGGAATTTGCTTTTTGAGGAAATCACTTAAATAGTTGTCTCTTGTGGCCCACTTAGTATTATTCAATGCAATTTGGTTCCTGATTAAGACTAGTATCTCGTACTTGATACGCTTCTCTGCACGTAACCTGTATTCTAGGTTCACCAAGTCATAAAAAACTTTATAGTCTGGGAATGGTAAGTTCAGTTTTGAATCGACAGAAAACAATTGATCAACTTCGACGGTAGATGGATATTCGCCGTCTTCATCCTTTTCGAGGTATTCTAAGAGCTTCTCATCGCCAAACTTTAGTAAGGTTTGTATTGAGAAAGTGAATCTTGGTAGGTGTACTGTACTGTTTAATTCTTCAAATTGTTCTGTCAAAGTGTCAATTTTTATATTCAAACGAGCCAGTTCTGACACTGTTTTGTTGTAGGCGGTTATTTCATTTTTGATGAAAGAATCCGTCTGGCTATGCTCCCATTCCTTATATTCCTTTTGGACCTTGCTTACCTTGAACGAGTCTAGTATGAACTTCTTTTTCAAGGATTGGCCCGTATGAATGCGATCTTGACTCAAAGGACCAGTTTCGTTAATGATTTCACCATTCAATTGGAGCAACTCGTGTGCGGAATCGTAGGAGGAAAGGGTTTCTTGCAAAGACACCTGTAGCGTCTCTATTAGTACTTCTGTATCGGCTGGCATATTATTGCGGTATATATATGTATATTACGGGAAGTAACTATACACACAGGCTAATAGATATACATATATTGTTATTATCAATATCCATCTAATTTACTTCACCCATAACGCTCTTACTATGAAGACCTCACAAATTTGGCAGCTTCCTCCTGTACACGCAGTACTCTCTCTCTCTCTCTCTCTCTCTCTCTCTCTCTCTCTTTCCACATCATTCTCAGTCTCAGTCTCAGTCTCAGTCTCAGTCTCAGTCTCAGTCTCAGTCTCAGTCTCATACCATACTGCATTCTCATCTCATTGCTCAACTAAACTCTACTAAGAAGATCCATTCTCACAGATTCTTACTTCTCTTACTTCTCTTACTGTAGACTTGACTCGCACATAGCAGAAAAAAAGTATGCCTGGTTATGTTTACTATTAGGATCTCTTAACTTTTGATAAATACGGTTGATTGTTTTTATAATATTACAATATATAGAGAAAAAGATATATTGTTATTACATATAAAGATAACGACGCGATTCTGAATATTCCAATTGCCAGATATAAATATTACATTATTAATAATCCTGGAAAGGTTATCAACCCTTTGTTCTGAATACTAATTACCCACACCGTAGCCCTCAGACCTTTCTTCCATTCCACAAATTTATATAGTCAATTGTTAAAACTATGACAGATAAGGATCAAGTGGACCGTCTCCGGTCAGACTTGCTCCGCGCCTACTATACCCTCTCTGATATCAACCTCTTCCAAGCGGCAAAGTGGTGTGCTGAAGCCCTCAATGGTCTTCCAGAGCAAAAGGAATCTCTGGAAGATTATCCCGACGAGTTACCCCACGGATCTATCGGTGATGACGATCCAAGAGTGGATCAAAACAAATTCCTTTTGGCTAAAACTTACTTCAACTGCAAAGAGTTCGATCGAGCTGCCCATGTCTTGAAGAGCTGCAAAAGTGGAAATGCCCTCTTTCTCAGACTCTATTCCATATTGATCTCGGTCGATAAAAGAGCAACAGAACAAACTGACGGATCCATTAATATAGGATCAGTAAACGAACTTACAGACCAACAAGATGTGTCCCCGAATAACTCGAAAGAAGTGGTTAATGATTTGAACTCGCGACTCTCTAAGATCATTCAAGAATCGGAAAACTACCTTTCCAAAAATGACAAAGGTAATGCATTTCTCTACTATTTGAATGGAGTAATCTACAACAAAAAAAAGAAGTACCAATTGGCCCAGAGCAATTTATATAATTCGTTGAAGTTGTTCCCATACAACTGGTCAGCATGGCAAGAGCTCATCGCATCTCTCAACACGTTTGAGGAGGCCATCACCTTTATATCTAAAATAAAGGCTGCCAAAAGCTCACTCTCAAGTAATATCATGTTCCAGTTCTTCGAAGTGGTTGTTCTCCAAGAATTTTACCAGCAGCTGGCATCTCTTTTTGATTCACTCAATACACTCATTAGCATATTTCCTACTTTTACCTTCCTAAAGGTGCAACAATTCCTCATTGCATACCATAGTCTCGACTATTTTCAAGCTGAAGCTACCTTCGATCAAATTCTTGTTGATGACCCGCTTCGCCTCGATGACCTTGATACCTATTCTAACATGTTGTATGTAATGGAAAAGCGGCCCAAACTTTCCTTTCTTGCCCAATTTGCATCTATGATTGATAAATTCAGACCCGAGACTTGTTGTGTTATTGCCAACTACCATTCTATGAAGTGTGAGCACGAGAAGGCAATCATGTACTATAAAAGAGCACTCATGCTCAACAAAAACTGTCTCAGTGCTTGGACCTTGATGGGCCATGAATTTGTGGAACTCAAGAATTCGCATGCTGCCATAGAATCGTACCGTAGAGCAGTTGATACCAACCCCAAGGACTTCAGAGCGTGGTATGGTTTGGGACAAGCCTATGAAGTCTTAGATATGCATTTGTACGCGTTATATTACTATCAACGTGCTACTAACTTACAGCCTTTGGATAAGAGAATGTGGCAAGCGATAGGAAATTGTTACGAAAAGATAGACAAACTAGAGGAAGCCATGAAATCTTTTGAAAAGGCATTATCTATTGATAATTACGCTAATGATGACGGAGAAGGGGTTGTAGGAGTAGAACCGCATATTTGCTACCGCTTGGCTACTGTGTCGGAAAAGTTGGGCAACTCCAAAGACACATACAAGTATATGAAGCTATGCTTTGAGCAGGAGTTCGAGTGGGGTATAACTGATGAGACTTCGAAAGCTCGACTTTGGCTAGCTCGAAATTCGCTTGAAAACAGAAGATTTGAGGAGGCGTACGAATTAGCTAAAGATTTGACGCACAGTAATGCTCATGATATTGAAGAGGCCCGTTCAATTGCTAGAGAGGCTAGGAACCGGACGCTGAAGTGAAGTATACACATTAAACCTTTTATGAAGACCAACGTAAAAAAGGTGACTATGCAAATGTGTAATCTCCACCAATTTACAACCTCATAATTGTATATATATATATATGTGTGTGGCATTATCGATAATAAGTTAGTGTATAATTAGTATGAATGTAAAATGAATAATTAATATGACGATGCAGTCTCTGGGGATATATTAGCGAAGACTGCAAAGACTTCTAGAATGAATCAATAAGATGAATACAAGACAACTGATTCCACTCATAAATTCTATATGTCATTAGTGTAAGAACTTTGTCGGTGAGGAGGGTTCTCATATGAGTGATTACAATTGTTTATAGTGCTCGTCGTACATGACTAGATCATCAGTTAAGTCGAAAAGCGTATCCTCGTTCTTCACGTTCTTCAAAACCTCAGCGAAAGCAACCGGTAAAATTTGGGTTGCTCTAGTCAACTCGTCCTTTGAAACTCCATTATTGACATAAACCAACAAATGTGGATTCAATAAAGGCAAGTTTTCGTGCTCAATGATATTCTTTGAACGCAGGACTAAGATGTTACTCTGCAAAAGAACAAAATCAATTACTTTTTGAAGAACAAATGACTCTATGTTGTAAAAGTCATCAAATTCGTTGAGCAATTTTGCTGGTTTACCTTTAGCTAAGAAGGTTGTGTTCCCGTACAAAGCAGGGAGATTCAATTGGCTTCTGTACTCAGCTTTTAAGGAAAGGTGAACAATAGGGGAATGAGGACTCAGAATTACTTCGAAGTACGGAGACTTCTTAGAAGCTGCAGTCAAAGCCTCGTATACAAAAAGTGTCTTGTCATGTAAGGTCTGAACAAGTTGCGATCTTCCAAGAGAGTTTAAGTTCGAAGTAATTTCTCTGATAGATTGGGAAGCAACCTTGGCAGAGTATGGTGGCAAAGAAGCACTGAAAACATAGGCATTGGATTGAATACGCTGATGATGAACCATTGGCTCTACACCCACACAGAATCCACCAGAAGAGGCAAAAGAAAGAGCCATGGATCCGATAGTAATGGCAATTTCTGATCTAGGAATACCATAATGCTCTACAACTCCCTTTCCGGTACCGCCGAGAACTCCGATAGACAAAGATTCGTCCAAAAACAAACGATACTTATACTTGTTCTTCAACTCAACAATTTTTGGCAATGTACAAATATCTCCGGTGGAAGCGAACAATGCCTCAGTCACGATGAAACGTCTCCTTATAGGCTTTTGCTTATCCAAGCCAGGTTTAAGTTCGACGAGGATTTTCTCTAAGTGGTCCACATCATTGTGGTTGTACCATTCAATATCACAACGGCTGACAATCAATGCTTTCTGAATGGCCAAGTTTACACCACTGTCCACAACACACAAATCACCTCTCTTCAAGAAGGCTGCAATTACGGAGCCCGCTGTAACGAAGTCTTGGCCATAGAGAATGGATTGCTCACCATCTAAATACTTAGCGATATCTTCTTCTAACCGCACATGAACGTCTTGAGTACCATAAAAATTAGGAGGACCACAAGCACCTACACCAGCGCTTGAAATCGAAGACTTAGCAGCCTCCTTAACATTTTGATTCTCATTCAAGTTAAGGAAGTCAGAGGAAGCCAAATTAACAACCGGCTTGTCATTAATAATAACATGAGAGCCATTTTTGCCCTTAATTGTAGGAATGGAATTTAATTGCCATCTTTCCAATGGTGTGAGATCTTCTACGAGGGGTTCGGGGACCCATTCATCAACGAGGTCATCAATCTCCCTATCTGAGAACTTGATGAGGTCTGACTTATTTTCCTTCTTCTTTGACGAAAGAAAGTAATTCAATGCAAAGATGAAGAGAGCCAATTCGAAGAGAGAACGAATAGGGTCATTCTTATATGACAGACGGATGTAACGCAAGACAATCTGGCCACCTGGAACACGACCAAGTAAGTCAAGATAGTGAGCGAAGTTGTCGGAAAGAGTTGCACCGACCAAGTCCCAAGTTGGAGGAAGAGTGGTGGTAGTGGTGGTGGTGGTGGTTGTTGTGGTAGTAGTAAAGACGACAGAAGACATTCTGGGCACCGATATCAGATGTAAATTTCAAGTGGAAATAAGAATAATTTATGATAATTTGCAATATAATGGACAACAGCCAATAGTTGAGTCTCAAATCAATTCAATGTTTATGTCCAGTACGGATAGTGATAGCTTGTTACAGGACTTAGTTAAAATAGACGATAAACAGTAAAGAAATCTCAATGATAATTCTATTTCAGTCTCGACCTGATTATCAAATTCAATAACTAAAGTAGGGATTTCTCTCGTTAACCTCTATGAATGTATATGTTCAGTGTTTCGTGAATTGTTGATTTCTTGGGCAGTGGACGATTTCAACAAAAAAAGCTCGCTCTTTCCTATAGCTGACGACTTCTCTTCTCGGGCAGTACACTCTCTTTATACCTGCCAGCTGGAACCTCTCGCTGTTCCTTAGTCTACGTATCAGACACTGTTTCAAAGAAAACTGCTGCTTTTTACCCGCCAGCGACCTCGTTTTTTTTTCATGCTGTGTTTTCGTGGATGTCGCGTGTGCCCCTATAGTGATGTTTATGTGCAGTATGCTGGGTCGAGTACTGTAAGCAATGGGATTGAATATAGGAGGGAAAAGTTGTAGGTGTATGTGTATGTGTATGTGTAGGTGTAGGGTGTAGGGTGTAGATGTAGATGTAGATGTAGATGTAGATGTAGATGTAGATGTAGATGTAGATGTAGATGTAGATGTAGATGTAGATGTAGATGTAGATGTAGATGATTGCTAAGGGAGTAATTTATGGTGGTATTATTGGTGGAAATTTACTTTTAGAGAGCAAATTAATCTTCAAATTATCTCAGAATCATGTTTGTTTCCGTTATTACATTGGCATCGTATAATGGTGCACCGGAATACGCTAACTACCGGTAAAGCTTAATAAAATGTACCATCAATTCCATTGAAGAAAAAAATTGTTACTAAGTCAGCTTTGTGGTTCACTGATAGTGGCTACAAGAGATGGTCAAATCCGAACCGAAGAAATTCATAGCTATTCAGAAGGCTTCAATAGTCAGTTTCCAACCTCAACTTCTTCTACGCCTCACGTCAAGATTCCCTGGATCGGCTACGTCATTTGCGCATTCACCGGATGTTGGTGGCATTTCCTGTTTGGGAAGTTTCGTCTTTGAGGTAGCCCGTTATATAGAGAACTTAAGAGACATGGACTTAGCCACAAGGATGATATGTATAGGAAATAGGGGAAAAGGAGTAAAAGAAGGAAAACTATGTTTCAGGGTCTTCTGTTCTCAAATTCTTTCAGTGCTTAAATGAAGAAGAAAAAATAATAAGTACTGTTTAAAGTCGAGGCTCAGAACGAATAACTCATGATGGGGCTTTTGGTATCCAAATCGATAGGAATGCAGTTGTTCTTGTGAACTGTTTATAAACCTCATTGTGACAGTAGTTCTCATCCGCAGTTTCCTGCTGAGAGGGATATACTATTTGTTACAAGCAGGTTTGGGTGCAAATTTATTGTGCCCGTTTGAGCGCAACTCTACAAGCAGTTCTTTTTGATGTATTTTACAAAAACCTTTATTAAATGCTATTCACGATATGTACAATTTGCTTTCTAAGGAATGAATACCTTAGAAACGCCCTCGACATCACGACGACAACAAACACATCCTTCTATTCCTTTAGAAACCAAACTCAAGCGACAGGATTCACAAATTGCAAAACACTTGCATGGCCACGTAATTATTTCCCTTGGGTTGGTTTGGCAAATAACACAGTCAAATCTGTCAGCAAACGTATCATCTTCGTCTTTCTTTTTAGTTTTCTCGGCTCTTTTAGCTACTATTAACTCCAAGAGTTTTAAACTCTCATCCTTATCAGCCGACACGAGTGCCCCAGTAACACCACTTGCAAGTCCCTCGCTGTGACGTACCAATTTATTGAATCTTGCCCGTGTTAGGATTCCACTATTGTCACGATTTAAATGATGCTGTAAGATATTAAAGTTCGAAGAAGACATCATGGCGCTAAATTCCTCGGGCGTTATAAGTTCGTTCAAAGCTATCAAGCTCTGTGGTTCTTCAGCAGCAAGAGGAATTCTGCCACGCTGACTAGGCGTAGAAGGAATGACTTCGACGACATCAGTCTCGGACTCATAATCCAGATCACTGTAATAGACTACATTAAAATCCTCCGAAGTGTCCACTTCTGGCAAGAGTTCGCCATTTAACAAATCGAGATACTTTTCTTCGATGTCCTCATCTATCTCTTCAATTCTATTCGCTGGTTTTGTGGCTTCAGTGAACTCTGATCCGCCTCTTCTCTTAGCATATTTTCTTAAATATGGCGGAACGCTTCTCTTCCTTTGACCAAACTCTATGGCTGTTTCAGGCCCACTTTTTGGTGCAGTACATTTGATTTCCTGGCGCAAAACATGTTTCCTGAAGAGCTTTGGAATGACGCTCAACATCAACTTATCAGTCAATAAGCCGTAGATTAGATCAGAGAAGTCAACAACAATCTCTTTAGTGAAAACGAATCTTCTTTTAAATACACTCATTCGACGCAGGTCACTAGGATCTTGGGTTTCCTCTTCAATTGTTGAACCAGTAATCAAGCGCTGAGAAGGCTTGTCGATTATATTATCGTATCCTGTTAGACCGTTTTCTTTGAAGTATGAAATCAAATCCTGGTGATCCATAGTCTGGCTGCTCTTCCCCAAACTTTTTGCTGCCAACTTGGCCTTCTCCCACAAGCTACGCTCGAGCCAAGTTTCACTATCAAGAGTAACAAGACTAAGCTCTGTGATATATGACGACTTCCCTGCCAGTGTGATAGCAAGCACTCCAATGTTAAGCAATGCTGTGTAGAAATCATCACTTAAGCTCACGTTGAAATTGCGAGAGGAAAAGTCAGAGTCTTCTCCATTACCTTCATATAAAAAGAAGGAAGCATAGTTCAAGTCTTCGAGCCTAAATCCATTAGCAATGATGGCTCCCAGGAAAATTGCTGCACTAATGAAAATTATACTCAACACAAGAACCTGTGGAGTGAACGTCATGATAAGAATGGTAGGAAATTGAAGAATTTTCCAGTCAAAAAAAGACAGAACGAAGTATCCAAGGAAAGAAATTCCTAGTATCGTCAGTGGTATAAGCCTGTACTTGTTGTTATTGATCAATCCACCCACATGAATGTTGAGGTGGTTTAATATCAGGAAAAGCGTTGCTAGAAGGAGCGATTCGGTCGGTCTTCTCTCGTGTTTTCTGCTCCCAAAAAAGAAAGCTCCACCACTACTGAATTCCTGAAAGGCTAATGAATGTTCGAAGATAGTAATTCCACTTTCGGTATAAGGTTTCTTACCTTGGATCAGTGCTATGAACGTCTCCGTGAACAGCAGGAGACAGAAGTTCAAAAAAATTGGCCAGTACATATCGCTGGTTGGTCCTATGAGAACTTGAGTCTTGGGTGTACGCATATACTTGTTATTATGAAAATAGTCTGGATCGTACCTGAAGTACCGATCTGGGATAAGCGAATAGAACCATGGGACATGATCTCCCGCAATACCGATATGACCCAAAAGGTTAAGCGCGACTAGCACGTTAAAGCAGTTGTAGACTAGAAGCATGATCACTCCTATCCTCAAGCTGATGATACTAAGCCGTTTCAACAAGTCCGCGGACTGGGGGTTGGCTATGACCCCACGGTTCCGATTTATAATGTTCTGTTGGTTTCTTGAAGTGTTGGTTGAAGCCATGACAAGAGTTCTGTTAAGTACAAGGGCCATTACCAAGCAAGAGAGGCCATAAATTGAACAGCAATAGGTTGAAATACCGCCTAATCTCTCCCAAGTGCTATCGTGTGCCAACTTGCTATCGCTCTGTTCGACTATGGCTTCTATGAAAGCGCTCACGAGACGCACTAGGAACCAGTCCTCCTCGGGAGGAGAATCTAGTGCCAATGGCCCCGTAGCGTTAGATACGTTCGTGTGGAGCGTGTAGTTCATATGGCGATGCGTTACTATTTATATGGACGATTAGAAAGAAACGGTAGTCACAACCATATGAATTCTAGCTTGGTCAATTTAAATCCGGCTAACATATTAAATCCGATCGGTGTGCGATACGGAAAGCCTGGGAGTGTATACGACTGAGAGAGTTAGCTGCAAATTATACACTGTGATATGATGAGAGAGAAGAGTATGTGGGTGGGGAAGTAATGCTTAGGTGAATTAGAGCTTGGTATGAGAAATATGGGTGAGTAGTAAATTTATTGTTTCTGTTTCTTGTGTGTTTAGGAATATTTCTTCTTGTAGACTCGTATAGTATGGGTTGTGTTTCTTTTGTCTAAACATCTGTCTTCGCATACTGTGTGACTTTGTCTTTTAGAATTGACGGTTCATAGGCTACCATCCAACTACCCATAGCATTTCAGTAAGAGAACATACTTGTACTGCTTCTGAGAAAGAAAAAAATTATAAAAGTACCATATCAAAGAGACCTATCCCCAAAAGAAAATTTGAATCTATCATTGTCATATCTACTCTTCACACATTAACATCTACCTCTCTCCATAGAACACCACTATTTGCATCCAATGTCAATCATGAGGTCGTGCCCCGACCAATATCCAAATACCTTTGTATGATGAGCTCTATAATTAAAGAGCCTTATAAATAATACGTAGAATTGTATTGATCTTCTTTACTTAGAAATCGATATATAACTTCATGGGACGTAAACTACCTCCACCTCCGCCTCCTCCAGGCATACACAATGGTGGTGCAAGGCGACAGGTTCCACCTCCACCGCCTCCTCCTCCAAAGAATGCTTCATCGCATCTGAGAACTTCTGGTCCTCCTCCACCTCCACCTCCACCGCCAGCAAGAGCACAATTGAGACCTAACCAAGAACCCAGTCACCCTCCTCCTCCTCCACCACCACCCCCTCCACCTCATATATCTGCATTGCCAAAACCAGGACAGCCTAACTTAAAACGAAGTGCTTCCGCCCTTCATGTTACTACTGAAGATCTCGAAGTACGCAAAAGAAGATGGCTCCAACTCCAGAAGAACAGGTACAAGAAGATTTCCACCAAGCACACTCCAGGAACAACAATTCAACCACAAAAGCCAGAAATGCCTCCTGAGCATTTAAGGAAGATCATGATCGATCATGGTGATCTCTCATCGAAGAAGGTTGCTTCAGACAAGAGAGCCCATTTGGGTTCTTTGAAATACGTTCCACACGCTATCTTAAAGCTTTTAGAAAACATGCCCCAGCCATGGGAACGAACTAAGGAAGTCAAGGTTTTATACCACATTAGTGGAGCGATAACCTTCGTAAATGAAATCCCAAGAGTGATAGAGCCAGTTTATACTGCCCAGTGGGCATCCGTGTGGACTGCTATGAGGAGAGAAAAGAGAGATAGAAGGCACTTCAAGAGAATGAGATTTCCTCCCTTTGATGACGAGGAACCTCCCCTTGATTGGCTCGAGAATTTGGAAGACGTAGAACCACAAGATGCAATTCGACTTGAATTAGAGAAGACAAGACGGCTCACGAGCATTGACTGGCTTTATGAAGGGAAGCCACTTATGGATGACCCGAACGTGGTAAATGGTGATTCATATCGCAAATGGACATTAGATCTTTCCAAGATGGCCGATTTATACAAGCTTTCGCAGCCTCTTTTGCCTGAGGTCCAGACTTCAAATGTACACTTATTTGATAAAGCATCGCTTTTCACTGCAAAGAGTTTGAATCTTGCTCTTCCTGGAGGGCCCAAGTTTGAGCCTCTTTATAAGGATAAGCTAGATGTACGCAACAATGAAGATTTTACTGAATTTAATAGCATAGATCGAATAATCTTCAGAATTCCTATTCGCACGGAATATAAAGTGGCCTTTCCTTACCTATACAATTCCTTTGTCAGACTGGTCCAAGTCGGATGGTACTATGAGCCAATGAGATGTCGTTCTAGAAATGTTCTCGACGAAAATGCAACTTCCTTTGTATTTCACCAAGACTACAATCCAATATTACCTCTAAATGAAAAGAAAAAGGGAAGCAATAAAGATATAATATCTGATAATATTGAAGAATTCGAATTGGACGGACTTGAACCCTTTTTAACCTACGATGACACAGAAGACGATGATAGTGAGGATTTAGGTCCAGACCAATTTCCTAGATTGCTTCTTGAGCCTAAGGGACTTTCTGATGCTATAGAACTATGGTGGGCACCTTATCCATTCAACCGCCGCTCAGGTAAAATGGTCAGGTCTGAAGACATTGCATTAACAAAGTCTTGGTATAAACAGAGAGCTCCCAAAGATGTTCCAGTCAAAGTTCGAGTTTCGTACCAGAAGCTTCTTAAGAACTACGTACTTAATGAGTTGCACAATCCACCTGGCAGTAAGACTGGTTCGCGAGCTAGTAATAGGCAAAAAGTGCGACTTTTGAATTCTCTAAAGTCCACTAAATACTTTCAACAAACCACAATTGATTGGGTCGAAGCCGGTTTACAAGTTTGTCGGCAGGGTTTCAATATGTTGAATCTACTAATTCACCGGAAAGGACTCACCTACCTTCACCTTGACTATAACTTCAATTTGAAACCAACAAAGACATTAACTACTAAAGAGAGGAAGAAGTCTCGTTTCGGGAATGCTTTTCATTTAATTCGCGAGATCTTGAGAATGATCAAGATCATTGTAGACTCTCATGTCCAATTCCGTTTAGGCAATGTTGACGCATTCCAACTAGCAGATGGTATAAACTACATTTTAAATCATATGGGTCAGCTAACTGGTATCTATCGTTATAAATATAAAGTTATGCATCAAATTAGAGCTGCCAAAGACCTCAAGCATATTATATACTCCCAATTCAATAAGTCTATTGGAAAGGGTCCAGGTGCGGGTTTTTGGCAGCCTGCTTGGAGAGTTTGGATATTCTTTTTAAGAGGTATCGTGCCATTATTGGAGCGCTGGCTAGGAAATCTATTAGCCAGGCAATTTGAAGGGCGTAGGGCAAATGATGTGGCAAAAACAATTACCAAGCAAAGAGTCGACTCTTATTACGACCTCGAATTGAGAGCTCAAGTAATGCATGATATTTTGGATATGATCCCAGAAGGGCTTAAACAGGATAAGGCGAAAGTTATTCTCCAACATCTAAGTGAGGCTTGGAGATGTTGGAAAGCAAATATACCTTGGAAAGTTCCCGGCCTCCCAGAGCCTGTGGAAAAGATTATAGAGAGATACATTCAAGCGAAGGCTGATGGGTGGGTCTCTGTTGCACATTATAATAGAGATCGGATTCGGAAAGGAGTTACTGTCGAAAAGACGGTTGCGAAGAAGAATTTAGGCCGCTTAACAAGGTTATGGCTCAAGAATGAACAAGAGCGTCAGACTAATTTTGCCAAAGATGGTCCATATGTTTCGCCAAACGAGGCTGTTACTATTTTCCAAACAATGGTCAACTGGTTAGAGAGCAGAAAGTTTAGTCCAATTCCATTTCCACCATTGTCTTACAAGCATGACACAAAATTACTTGTACTCGCTTTGGAAAACCTCAAAGAGAGCTACAATCCCGACGCTCGTTTGAATTCAGCTCAGAGAGAAGAATTGGCTTTAATTGAACAAGCTTACGATAACCCGCATGAGTGCTTGGCTCGTGTGAAGAAATTCTTGCTAACTCAACGAATCTTCAAAGAAGTGGGTTTGGAAATGATGGACTATTACAGTCATTTGGTTCCAACATATGCTATTGATCCTCTCGAGAAGATCACAGACGCCTATCTAGATCAGTATCTTTGGTACGAATCTGACAAGCGTAAACTTTTCCCTAATTGGGTCAAGCCGAGTGATGACGAGATACCACCATTGCTTGTGTACAAGTGGTGTCAGGGTATAAACAACCTAGACAATGTGTGGAGTTCCTCCAATGGAGAGTGCAATGTTATGCTTGAGACATCTCTTGACAAGGTGACAGAAAAGATCGACTTTACACTCTTAAATCGTTTATTGCGGTTGATCGTTGATCCCAATATTGCTGACTACATCACATCAAAGAATAACGTGAATTTGACATACAAGGATATGAATCATGTTAATCAATATGGACTTCTTCGAGGATTACAATTCTCTTCATTTATCTACCAATACTATGGCTTAATTATTGATTTGCTCATTTTGGGATTGGATAGAGCGACTGAACTAGCAGGGCCGATTCAACAGCCCAATTCATTCTTGCAATTCAAGGACGTGGCTACAGAAACTGCAAATCCTATTAGGCTTTATTCTCGTTATTTGGATAAGATTCATATTTTTATAAGGCTCGACAACGACGAAGCCAATGGATTAATTCAGGACTATCTTTCCGAAAATCCAGATCCTAACTTTGAAAATGTTGTAGGTTACAACAATAAGCGCTGCTGGCCTAGGGATTCGAGAATGAGGCTAATGAGGCACGATGTGAATCTTGGGAGGGCCGTTTTCTGGGAAATTGCGGGCCGCATACCTCGTTCCTTGACATCCATCGAATGGGAAGACTCATTTGCATCTGTTTATTCCAGAGACAATCCAAATTTACTCTTCTCTATGTGTGGTTTTGAGGTGCGAATTTTACCTAAGATTCGTGCCAAAGATGAAACATCATCACTGGAGGGAGTTTGGGATCTTATAGACCAAACTACGAAGGAGAGAACTGCGAAGGCATATTTGAAGGTATCTCAAGACGAAATTGACAGATTCAATAACAGAATTCGCCAGATTCTTATGTCTTCTGGATCTACCACTTTTACTAAAGTGGCAGCAAAATGGAACACTGCTCTCATCGCACTCTTCACATACTTTAGAGAGGCTGCAGTATCTACGGAAGAGCTTTTGGATTCGCTTGTCAAGTGCGAGACTAAAATACAGAATAGGATTAAGATGGGTTTAAATTCTAAAATGCCATCAAGGTTCCCACCAGCTGTGTTTTACACACCTAAAGAACTTGGAGGTCTTGGTATGTTAAGTGCTTCACATATATTGATTCCTTCCTCAGACTTAAGATGGTCTCAACAGACTGATACTGGAATTACTCACTTCAGGGCGGGTATGAATCTTCATGAAGAGAAAATGATTCCTACGATATTCAGGTATATTACGACATGGGAAAACGAGTTCTTGGACTCGCAGCGTGTATGGGCAGAATATGCCATAAAGCGGCAAGAAGCGCAGGAACTGAATCGAAGGCTTACATTTGAGGATATGGAGAATAACTGGGACCGAGGTTTACCTCGTATTAGTACCCTTTTCCAAAAAGATAGGCACACTTTGGCTTATGACAAGGGTCACAGGGTGAGACGCCTATTCAAGCAGTTCAGTTTGCCTCGCTTTAATCCGTTTTGGTGGACAAATAATCACCATGATGGTAAATTATGGAATCTCAATGCCTATCGAACTGACGTAATCCAAGCATTAGGTGGTATAGAAACAATCCTTGAACACACCTTGTTCAAAGGTACTGGGTTTGACTCGTGGGAAGGTTTGTTTTGGGAAAAAGCATCCGGTTTTGAAGATTCTTTGAAATTTAAGAAGTTAACAAATGCGCAGCGTTCAGGTCTATCTCAAATTCCTAATCGTCGTTTCACCTTATGGTGGTCGCCTACTATTAATAGAGCTAACGTATATGTTGGATTCTTGGTGCAGTTGGATTTGACAGGAATTTTCTTGCATGGTAAGATTCCCACATTAAAGATATCATTGATTCAAATATTTAGAGCGCACTTGTGGCAAAAGATTCACGAAAGTATTGTTCAAGATTTGTGCCAGGTTTTGGATAAGGAGTTGGAAGTTTTACAAATCGATAGCGTGGAGAAGCAGGCTATCCATCCTCGAAAGTCGTACAAGATGAATTCCTCTACTGCTGATATCGTACTCACAAGCACGTATAAATGGAATATATCTAGGCCGTCACTGTTGCATGACAAGAACGATGTTATGGATATTAAGGCTAACAAATTCTGGGTTGATGTACAGTTAAGGTATGGAGATTATGATTCTCATGATATTTCTAGGTATGCCAGATCGAAGTATTTGGATTACACTACTGACAGCACTTCATCCTACCCATCTCCAACGGGTATTATAATTGCCATTGACTTGGCCTACAATATGTACGACGTCTACGGTAATTGGTTTCCGGGCTTGAAGCAGTTGGTTCAAAATGCTATGAAAGAGATCATGAAAGCAAATCCAGCGTTGTATGTTTTGAGAGAAAGGATGCGTAAGGGCTTGCAGTTGTATCAATCACAAGTCCAAGAAGCTTATTTGAATTCCAATAATTATGCTGAGTTATTCAACAACGATACTCAATTGTTTGTGGATGATACAAACGTCTATAGGGTCACCGTGCACAAAACTTTCGAAGGAAACTTAACAACAAAGCCTATCAACGGTTCAATATTCATACTAAATCCTAAATCTGGTCAATTGTTCTTGAAAATTATCCACACATCCGTCTGGTCGGGTCAGAAACGTTTAGGACAGTTGGCCAAATGGAAAACTGCGGAAGAGGTGGCTGCATTAGTGCGGTCCTTGCCAAGGGAAGAGCAACCCAAGCAGTTGATTGTCACCAGAAAGGGTATGTTAGATCCTCTTGAAGTTCATATGTTGGACTTCCCTAATATTTCTATTCGCCCATCAGAATTGCACTTACCTTTTGCTTCTGCTATGAAAATAGACAAGTTGGCAGATATCGTTTTAAAAGCGAATGAGCCCCAGATGGTTTTGTTCAATTTGTATGATGATTGGTTGAAGGATATTTCTCCATATACTGCTTTCTCTAGAGTGATCTTACTCTTAAGAGCATTAGGTATTAACCAGGAGCGTACTAATCTAATTTTGCGTCCAGATTCAACTGTGGTGACTCAGGACTATCATATTTGGCCAACTTTGAGTGATGAGCAATGGGTAGAAGTGGAATCTCAGATGAGAGATTTAATCTTAGCAGACTACTCTAAGAAGCACAACGTGAATATTCAATCATTAACTCAGTCCGAAATTAGGGATTTGATTTTGGGTCAGGATGTCCGTGCTCCTTCTGTCACTAGACAAGAAATGGCTGAAATTGAAGCAGCACCTGAAGAGCAATCAAACAAGGAATTGACTGCATTGAAGACTACGACAACCAATGTCCATGGCGAAGAAATTGTTACAGTTACAACGAGCAACTACGAGCAGCTGGCATTTTCATCCAAAAATGAATGGAGAAATAGGGCAATTGCATCTAGCAATTTGCATTTGAGGAGCAAAAATGTATACGTGTCGTCTGAAGATTTTGTTACTGACGAATCTTATACATATATTTTCCCTAAGAACTTGCTAAAGAAGTTTGTCCAGATTTCTGATTTGAGAATTCAGGTCGGAGCTTTCCTTTATGGACATTCTCCGGATGATAACAATGAAGTCAAGGAGGTCAAGTGTATTGCCTTAGTTCCACAACTCGGAAACACTGCATCCATTCAATTTCCAAACAAGCTTCCGGACCAAGTTGGACCTTTAGAAAATTTGGAGTTACTTGGATGGATTCACACTCAAAGTCTGGATCTTGGGTATTTGTCTCCTATAGATATCAGTACTCAGTCCCATTTCTACGAGGACTACAATCCTAATTTTATAACGTTGACAGTTTGTTTCACTCCGGGCTCTGTCTCATTAACAGCTTTTGAGTTGAGTGAAGAGGGTTTTAGCTGGGGTAAGACAAACACAGATTACATGTCACCTACACCGAAGGGGTTCTCTCCCAACTTCAGCAAGAAGGGCCAGTTAATTCTCTCAGACAAGATTGCTGGTGCTTTTGTTGTTCCAGATGATAATTTATGGAACTACTTTTTTATTGGATCCATATGGAATGCCAATAATTTGTATGATTTGAAACTCGATATTCCATTGACTTTCTACGATGAGATGCATCGTCCAATACATTTCACCGCATTTAATGAAATTGAAAGCAACGAACTCGAAGCTGATCAGGAAAGCGCATTTGCATAGTAGAGCAGTTAAATCTGTCTTTACTCATACTTCATAACTTTGTATAATAATAGCATAATGAAAAGGTACTAATAGAACAAAATAAATATCTATTACATTTTATTCATGACTGCAAGTTCCCTTTTTATGGCACGTAATTACGATTGGTTTATACCTCGTTTAGACCTACCAGTGCCTAACAGAAATTATGTGATCCTCTATGGCAACAAGAAGCTTTCTTAGTTCATTCCTTGGAATATTCTCTTTAAGTAAAAGCAACTCGAGAGGACTCTTGCCATCCATATATTTCAAGAGCTTGTAGAACATCTTTGTTAACTCAGGAGTAAGCTTACATTCGTCATAAATAATTTTATTGATCCATCTCCTTTCTAATGTCGTGGCTCTTCCGGGGTCTAGCAAGATAGTATCGTCGTCGTCTTCCAAACTTACAAAGGGCCCGAGAGATGATGATTTCAACCTTTCCTTGATATTGTCTATCTCTCTGTCCTCATCATTGATGCTATCATTTATTTGCTTAGCAGATGCTTCCACTATATCCTCTTTATCAGTTGTACTGATGTGTTGTATAATTTCAGCTGGTGCTTTAGACGTATTATCGGTTCCACCAACAATAAATTTCGACCCAGACCGCTTCTTTGACAGTGTTTCATTTTCTAGATCCTCTTCAACTCTGATCTTTATTTTCCTGGAGATCTTAAGCCAGATAAAGGTCTGTAATTGTGTGACGTATCCACGGCGTATCAACCAGCTCAATGCTTCTAAGTATATGTCTCGGTGATCTTTGGAAGGAATGATTGTTGCAAATTGGGGTGGCTTCTTATTCTGCGAAGATAATTGCTTTAGAAAGTGAGAGAGTGAGGGTAAGGTTGGAAACGCCTTCTTGAAATCCTTGATATCTTCAAACAAACTGACAGTGATTGGAGCCATTGGGGAAACAATGTAAGCTGATCGGGTACTCAATGGTTGAATGACTCTGGCCCTTCTCCAATAAATTAGGTGGAAGGCAAAGGACTTGATCTGAACTATATCTAGACTGTTATTTCTCATCGATAATTTTATAAGTGATTCCGTTGGGTTGATCATTCGAATAAAGTTAGCCAAAGTACTTTCCAGTTCCGTCTTTATATCTCTAATAATTGCTTCAGGATCGTCTAGCAACAATAATGCAAAGTAGACGACGTCTTCTGCAGCATCACTGGTACCGTCATCCTGATCAACTTGTTGAAGGTAGTTTGAATTCATGGGGTTGTTCGCTTGACTGTAACGGGTTGTTTCACCTACATTAATTAACCCCGAGTGACCTAACAAGTTCACTGTAGAAGAAAGGTGCGACCCTGGAATGTAAGGAACGGATTGCTCTGGTAAGGAATGAAACTCTGTTTTTATTGGAATCTGGAAAGAACGAAGTTTGCTGTTTATGGATAAATTGGCAATTTTCGATTGTGAAATTGACGTGAAGCACTCCTGAATCATCTTGCAAAGGGAGGATTTGCGAAGTAGTTCGGCCTCTAAATCATCCTTATCCTTGTACTGTTCCCTTACATCGAATATCACCTTAACTTGGTTGGAAATGAAGTCGTTTTTCAGCTGCTCATAGCGCAATACGAGTGATAGACGAGATATGACATAATGAAACATCTCATCGATACGATAATTACATTCTATGACCGGTGGGTTCATAATAAAGACCAAGTGGAACATGCTGAGGTTCAACTTTATTTTATTATCATTCTTTGTGTCAGGATTGGACAGTGTATTTCCAGTATCGTTATTATTACCATCAACATTGTCTGGATTTTTGGTTCTTTCTTTCTTTTTGGATCCCCTAAGTCTCCACGTTCCGTTGTCATAACGGTGAATTGGTAATCCCAAGAAAATCTTGTCGTCAACCATAATCTCAAAACGAGAATTGCACATTTTCTTAGGAGGAGCAAGCATTTCACAGATATACCCTGGCTCAATTCCAAAAATAGTGTCATTAGTATTCAAACCACTTGCAGAGATGCTGTTTGGATTTGATGCTGTTTTTGACAATTGGCTTTTCCTTTTGGACAACGCCTTTCCTATCGAGTTTTTAGTGGAGGTTCCTGTATTCCCAAGCTTACGTTTGAAATCTTGTTCGTCTAAGAACGAAATCAAATCCTTTTTTGTTCCCATGTAATAATTCAAATGATGTGCATCCCACTGTTTATAGAGTTCCGTTCCGTACATACTATGGTTATGTTTGGTCTCGTATGAGTTCAGATACTCGTCGGATGCTACATCGTTGTCACTGTCCTGGTCGTAGTCTGCGACGTCGTCTGCCCCAAAGTCATTCGACTTCATAAAAGAGGGCCTTTCTACGGCATCGCTCAGAAGGTCACCTGGATATTTGTAGACTAATTGAGGTCCAGTATGAGTAGATATGATGAGCAATATACCGAGAAGACTCGGATTGGGGAGGTTGAAGCTCATGTCCTGATAGTGTAAGAGCGAATTGTTATTGGTTCGAGATCACCATATGCAATAAAAAGGCTACTGTACTGAAATGCAAACTTTATCATTCACTGAAGCCATTGATATGCTAGAACTTCATAAATCTGGCAAGCCTGAAAGCTTATACAATTCTCAAGTGTTGCACAACTGCAAAATCCACTGATCGACTTGGTCGCATTATGACTACACAATTCTACATTTCTTATGTAGGAACAGAAGAGACTGTAACTAGTATTTTGCGGTATGGGTTTTTTATTCATTATATATCCTCTAACATGTCTCTCTGTATTTCGCATGTTCTAGTGCGATTACTGTGCGTATTGGATTTCAACGGTGTCTACAGTCTCTTGTCTTTGTACACAGTATCTTCCATCTGCTATTTCACACTGTCTGACTTCTCACGCTCCCTCCACACAAAAAAAATAGAGTTAGGCACATCCGCGGTATCGCAATATCCGATGGATGCAACATGTAGAGTGTTTGGGTATTTTCCCGCTGACGCAGTATTGCTTAGTGGTTGATAAGAGAGTCGTTTCGACCATTCAAAACTAGTGAGTGGAACCAGTAACAGAAGTCACTAAAACTTAGGCAATATGTACCTGAGTCTGTCTTATATATTGTATTTCTATAGACTTCATCTAAAATTTTACAACAGTCAAAATCTAATAAATATCGTAAAATTTCTATGAACAACTACATAGCAGTAAATAGATATCCGATGAAAACACCTAGAACTTATGCTTGATGTCACCTTGCAGCAATTGTGCAAATCTTGATTGTGGGGCACCCTCAATCCACTTGTGGAAACCCTGGATGACTTCTCTAGCGTTTGAACTAGAGATCAACTGGTCTCTGTTGGCCTTCAACAAACGCTTGTTGACGAAAATGGACTCCTCGTGCAAATCCAGAATGTAGTGGGTCAATTCTTTCAACACAGCCTTATTGAAATCCTCAGTATTGGAAAATTGGCCATCATACGTCTTGTTAATGAAGCCCAACTTATTTAAGTCTTTGCCGCTGATTGGTTTAGCCAACAATAAAGCCTCGGCGGCCTTTGACCAACCTAATCTCAAAAAGAGAGTGGATGAAGAGGCACCCTCACAAACTAAACCCAAGTTGGCAAATGGAGCCAATAAAAAGAAGTCCTTCTCCTCCTTGACATAGATCAAGTCACATAAAGCCAAAAGAGCAGTACTCAAACCAACGACAGGTCCGTTAACAGCAGCAGCCAAAATCTTGGTGTGGTTGTGGAATAAGTCTGTTATGTAAGCGTTTCTACCAACAAATCTGCCCAACCAGTACTCGTGGGAGAAGAGTTCTTCTTGCTTCAACGATCCAATACTCTTGTCAACGAAGTTGGCACCTGCGGAGAAGTAACGACCACTGGATTGCAACAAGGTCATGACGGTGCCTTCTTCCTTGTCAGCTCTGTCGACTAACTTGGCTAACAATAAGTATTGATCACCGTCAAAGGCATTCAACACCTTGGCCATGTTAAAAGTGATAACAGTCACCTTACCTTTGACTTCATATAATAAATCGGTGCCTTCCATTGTGTTTGTAGTTGTTTGTATGAGATATACTAATGTTCAACATAAATTTGACATGTTCTTTTGAGTGGATATCTGCTGCATTTTATTCCCCTAAGAGCACAGATCTTTTTGTGGGGACGGCCAAACCTCCTCGGTTGAAATACGCATGGAATTTTTACATTTCCTGAATGGAGATTGCGGCCGTAACTAACATTAAAAAGTGTCTACGTGAAATATGGTCTTTTGTTAGTACTCCATCGGCCGTACTGTTTCCCGAGGGATAGTTGCAAGGGATGATCATGTATAGGTGATAAGAACAGTCGTTCTAAATGAAGTCTTTCATAGGGACGGAAGTAAAAATGAATTAGCACATGAATCGGTGAGGCTCTCAGTTAAGATGCAATTTTTAGTACGGTTGTAGGATTTAAGGTGCGCGCGTTTTAGAGTGTAGGATCTTCAGCCATCATTGCAACAGAGGGGTCTGCTATCAAGCCAAAATGTGGTTATTCCGGCGAAGACAGAAAAGCATCCAGAAAATAATACCATTCGGTGCATGGTTTGCTGATTCCAGTTCTTGTTAAAGGATGAGAATTATGTTGGGGTTTCCTCGGTAGAAGGTGTCCTAGATATTTCCGATATTTCTGTAAATAGTTGCAAAAAGTACTTATTATTACATTTTCCTATATTTGATTGAAGTTTGAGAAAAATGATAGTTTTCGTCCCTCATTGTACCAACCACATTTTCCAAGCCTTAGGCTAGGAAAGATATACCCTATCATTTTGATTGAGTTTTCAATTCGTGTGCAAATCGAATATCAATGTTTTCTCGAAATAGACTCACTAATTACATAGAATGTGAGAGATATTGGCGTAGTGACAAGAAGAGTGTTCAACGAAGTCCCAAGTGCGTATAACCCCTAATCGGCGTGCATCCTAGCACCCTCTGGCGTAATGAATTACCCTTCCAAACGCTCTCAAATTCCTGGATAGACATAAAGATCACTACCTCGCACTGGAAAACCGCGCCAGATCAGATTGCCTACATAGTCCCACTACAGTCATTAAAATAAAGTATAAAGATTAAGTTACATTTCAGTGGAAGTAATACAAAATAGAGCAGAGTATTAAAATATGCTTATCAAAAGAATTTTATCAGAGAAAAAAAGACTATAGAAATAAATTATATAGAACAGAAAAGCATGGACCGTATTTTGTACTGCATTTATATATATGTATGACGTCTCTTCTGCCGTTTCGTGATAATTGTGCCACATCTGCCATATGTCCATTCTCGTAGCTGGAACCACCTAGGCATTCTTCAAGTTGGTGGACAACCACTCCAAACCCTCGTACAAACCATCTCCAGTAGTAGCACAGGTAGCCTGGATGTACCAAGGTCTCTGGCGGATGGAATGCAAGCCTAACTTCTCAGTGATTTCGGCGGCGTTCATGGCGTTGGGTAAATCTTGTTTGTTGGCGAATACCAACAATAATGCATCTCTCAACTCGTCCTCATTCAACATCTGCTGCAATTCCTCTCTGGCTTCACCAATTCTGTCTCTGTCATTAGAATCGACTACAAAAATGATTCCCTGAGTGTTTTGGAAGTAGTATCTCCATAAAGGTCTGATCTTATCTTGTCCACCAACGTCCCACACCGTGAACGAGATGTTCTTGTACTCTACGGTTTCAACGTTGAACCCGATGGTAGGAATGGTGGTGACGATTTCTCCTAATTTCAACTTGTACAAAATGGTGGTCTTACCAGCGGCATCCAAACCGACCATCAAGATTCTCATTTCCTTGCGGCCAAAAAGCCCGGAGAATAACTTTGAAAACGACAAACCCATATCTGCTATTGATGAATTTGTGCGATGTATTGTAATTGACTTTTCTCCCCTTTATAACTCTGTCTTATATGTATCTATTAAATCATTTACTTCAAATTTTCTGCTGTTCGTTCACAATCAGTGGACTGTGGGCCATGCAGGATGGCCGAATTCCCCAACCCCTGATGGAAAAAATACAATATGTACACACAGCAGGTGTTGGTGTTATCTGGCGATAGCTATCTTATTATATAGAGACAATTGTATTTGCCACGGGTAGTATTATCATGACTTCTATTGAGGTGATATTACCAAAATATCCATTAACCACACCGGACGATAGCTACAACAAAGTGGCTCTCGACGTCATTGCTGGCTCCAATGTGCCTTCCACAGAAGAGGACATTTATCCGGTCCTCCACAAGTTTGGGTTTGCTGTGTTTAGAATCGATGGAGGCAAGTACAAGGTGTTGTTCCAACACTTAGCTGAAGCTTGGAGTTACCCGTCATCGTATCAGCTTATTGCCAAATTTGTGAAGAAGGCTGGATTGTCCAAGGACTCTTTCGTGGAATCCACCAGTCCAGAATTGAACGCTTTGCTCTTGAAAACAGGTTCCATTTCCAAACATGAAGCTAAATCTAGCCTTTTTTACACAGATTTAGCAACAATATATTCTCTGGTCAGCAATAAGCAGGTTTTCTTTTCTGACGAGACTGTAGAGACAACTGCACACTCTGTACAAGAAGACGAAAATCTAGACGAAATGGAAGTCGATGAAGAGGACAACGATGATGCCAACGACGATAACGAAGATGAAGATGCTGAAAATGAGGAGGACAACGATGATGAAGAAGAAGATGAGAAGATTGTTGTTAAAAAGCGGACCGACTATAAGGCAGCTAATCCTAACGAGAAAATCACTATCAGTCAAGCATTTCCGCAATATGGACTTATCGATTCGTCCATTCAACTTAATCATTCAGCTTTTAATGCATTGAACTCTCTAACCAAGTTGAACTACTATAAGAACATTCCTGGCTCGTCGTACAAGTTTTTGCAGAATTCAAAATTGAATTTCTTCGAGAGAGAGTTGATTATCAGAGACCATGATTATTCGAAAATTCAAGTAAATGACCATAAAAATGATGAGCAGCAGCAGCAAGAGAAGAAGAGATTTCGTAAGCCCATTGGAAAGTCCAAGAAGCACAATATCAATGTTGATCCTAATGCCATCGATTTGTCCGAATCAGTAATTCCTGGACAAGGATACATCCAAGAATTTAATGTGAACCATTTGTGTAAGGTACCAAACTACTATATCACTAGTAACCAACAAAGTGTTTCTTCTTCCTCGTCAACGCTGTCTCTTTTCAACTTGAAGAAGATTAACTCCGCGTCAAACTCGTCTTTCTTATTCAATGACAATATCAAAATGTCTAAAAATATCCAACAGCTAGTCTTCAGCAATGACTCTGACAACTATAATCACTCGAAGTACTATTATACAAAGAGTTATAGGGGACCTGGTAGTGGAAACTACAAGGATGCAGCCTTAATGAACCGTATTAACAAGATTCATTTGACGACAGACCCACTTAAAGTGACGCATACAAAACATGTCTCAAAATTAATACCCAAGAGGTATAACCAGGGATTGAAGGGTTTAGTATATGACAAGTACAGTAAGAGTTGGGTGGACTCAGTTTTAGCAAAGCAAAGAAAATACACTGAGGACTATATGAACTTGGAAATATTACATAATAACCTCCAATTTAACTTGCTTCTCAACACATACAGAGATATTTCAGAGGAAACCTGGCAATACTATTACAAGTTTAAGAACACTGATTTTGAGCAGTTAAGAGCATTGCAACGTGAAAATGACGAGATCAAGCTTCGTAGGGAAGCAATTGAGAAAAGGCAAGAATGGGAAATTAAAGAAAGAGAAAGACAAGAGAAATTGCGCAAAATCATTGAAGAGGAACGCTTTGGTAAGATGGAATTACAGAGAGAGAGAATTCAGAGACAAAAGGATGTCGAGGAGAAGAGGAGACAAAAGCAGTTAGAGGCCTCATTCAACGATCCTTTCGGCAATGATTCAAGTTCGGATAACAATGAAGCTTCAACTTCTGATTTGGATGTCAGGGAACAAGAACTAACAGAAAAGTGCGAGCAGGAGAGACAGGAGCTCTTACAGCCTATACCTCCTCCAAATCCAATTGAGACTCCACAATTAGACATTGTAAATAGGTTTACTTTGCCTTCTGTCTATCCTGAGATTGTGAAGAAGTTGCCCACAGAGTTACGTGACGCACAACCGGACAACAATGACGTGCCAAATATTAAAAAGCCAATTAGGTATCTTACTACCTACCCCGACAAGAGCAATCCAGAGTTGTTGAATAGAATAGAAATTATCAAATTGCCCAACTCGAATTCTGTGGGATGGGATAATTTAAAAAAGTTCAGAGAAGATTAGAGTGTCCCCTATGTATTTATTAATTAATCATTTGTATCTATTAGCAGAATAAAACTTATTGACACAACAACTTAACTAGGAGTAGGCCTTCCCCACCATTAGCATTTGGGCATTCATTACTTGCCATCCTTATAATTTCAAATTCGAGAATTTCCTTCGGACTGACATCTACAACATTATGGAGGCTCTTCAGAACATATAGCTTAAATATTTCGTCCTCAGAGTCACAAATGTTGAGCCCTAGGGAAATATAAACCGCAATCCGCATAGTAAACAAAGAAGTAGGGACGCTGATTGCCCCTTCACTTCCCACAAGCGCTTCGGCTTGGTCGTTTGCTCATACAGATTCAACCTTTAGACAATTCCCTTACCCCCTGCTAACCCCATATGTTTGGAATAGTCAACAGTATGAGGTTGTGCCTACTAGAAGGGATTAAAAATTTTGAGATTAGCTTCCATAACTTGATATGCCCCAGTCCACGAAACGGATTCTCGAGTGGTGTTCCCGAAGACTCTTGTCGCTATCACTGGTGCCATTTTCGACTTCCAAAAACTTGTCCTGATTTCCTACGAACTATTATATGTCAGCTGCATTTCCATAGGAATAGGTTAAAGTGATTCATTGTACGTAGACACGCAGAAGAATTGAAGCAACGACTTGACTTCCAAAGCCTTTTCTGGTCTTCTTCTTATCAATAGTCTATTGAGAGATCTCACTGAAGCTAAAGGGCAAGAATCAATAGAGTCTGCCTCAAAAGGACCAACTCATCTGTTTCCTCCAGGGGATATTGGCACAGCAATCTTCAATTCCCATTTTGCATTGTTCCCCAAAATCTGTTTGCAATTGGGGAGTCTATGTGATGAACATGTAGAGGGCTTATGGGCTCCCCAATACATTTAACTCATCTTTTTCCAGAGTTACTATCATACAAAGAAGTACTGACTGGCGCTGTTGACGGTTGAACTTCCATGACAAATCTACAAACTACTTGAAGTTTTTGGATTGCATTGCACTAGATATTACACTTGCTACTGTTCTCTTATCTAGCCAAAGGCACTGTAGCTGGACTGTTCTGGTAACATATTAAAACTGGTACTTTCTCATCGTCTAATAGCAGATTGTAATTGACCTGCACAACAACAGTAACATCGCAAAATCAACAACGCGTCATTCTCTCGAATCGCAAGGGGCTGTTCTTCAGTTTAAAAAGAATTGTTACAGACAACGTAATAGTTGATTTGAGACAGTTTTAACCAATTATTGATATAGCATGTCGTTTGCGAACAATTTCTGGACTCAGGACTATGAGCTGGGATTTAAGGTTTTGTTTGACCAGCTCTACCAGGGAGTGAACGAGAATGAGGACTTTGTGCTGCTTTTCGTCAAGCGAATGGAGCTGGAGCTCTTATATGGCACTCAATTGGAGGCTATCGAGAAGGCCAATGTGAGATCCAGTAGTAGTCGACAAAACAATGATGACTACGTATCCAGTATCAAGAATGCATACCAGAAGATCAACGAGAATTTCTCCCGGCAAGGTGAATTACACCTTCAGATCGCACTGAACATCAAGTTGATGGTATTGGAGCCATTTACAAAGTGGTGCAAAGAACATAAACAGCGTGTGGAGTATTCTGAAAGCATCATAAACGAGAAGAATAAAGCATTTAAATCCTCCAAGTCTTCATTAGAGAAGTTGCAGAAGAAGTATTTTAATAAGTGTAGAATGCTTGAAGAATTCAAATCGCATTACACTGAAGAAGAATTAAACGAAGAGTTGAAAGAAATGGAGTTCAGCGAAAAGGTTCAACAAGAAAATGGCAACAATAACGAAGAGGCTACGGAAGAGGATTCACCTATTTATAGCATTGGTGGCAAAGACTACGACCAGAGGTCAGTGAAGTCACTTCTTACTGATATCTTGACCGATATCCAATTGACATCTCATAAGGTAGCTATACTCGGGACATATCAAAATGTCTCAACAGGAAGTGCCATAACACAATGGTTATTGGATAACAGAGAGGAGGTCAGCAGGAATATTGTCAAGGCTGAAGAATTTGGCCAAGATCTCGTCAATAATGGTTTCATCAGATTGATTGGGACAATGGGTGGAAAGAATTTTATCAACTCTTCTCAATTCTATTATCAATGGAAGCCCATAGTATTTGAATTGACCAAACTCTCGAAGTTGGAAACTAGCAGCTCTGGCGAGGACATGTCCAGACAGACTTCGCTTGTAAATAAGACGTCTCAATTTCTGGACTATTTCGAAGATGTCAAAGAAGCTATTGGTGTCAGTTCTGTTGACTATAAGGACCGCTCACAGATTGCCAAGTTGATGGCAGAAGTTAACCAGTTGGACACACAGTATTATAACAAAACAGTTGAATTGGATAAACTTAGATGCGAGTTCGAGGAGTTAGTAATGGATCATTTGACATTCATGCAAAAATGCGAGTTGGACAGGTTACGAGCAGTTAAGAAAGTGACATTTGACTTCCTTTCCAGTTTTGCTGGCAAAGTTGCATCAATGAAGCAAACATGTGACGAATTGTTAGTTTTGGAAGAGACTGTAAATCCTGCAAATGATTTGAAATTTCTTATTGAGAACTACTCTACCGGGAAGTTCAAACCACATGTTATTCTCTACGATAATTATTACAATTCAAATATCAATCAAACTTTTGGAGTCGACTTAACTGTTAAATCAAGATTGGACAGAAAGGTTGTCCCTATTATTATACAATGCATACTATCTCACTTAGATAAGATATACCCTGACATTGCTAATGATGAGGAGAGAATAAACTTGTGGACTCAACCCATTCATTTGTCCAATGTTCATAAACTAAGATTTCAGTTAAACAATGTCAATGACCCTCAAACAATACATGAGATTTTGTCAGAAACCCATCCAATGATTCTCACGAATGTTCTCAAACTTTATTTCATGGAGTTACCGGATTCCGTTGTCCCACATAACTATTATGACTTAATTAAGTCATTGTACCAAAACTATCCCGTTAATGATTCTTCAAAGACCAGTCCTAGAATCAATGGCTTGCAGAACGTCTTGGTTGATTTACCAAAGTCTAATCTTGCAACGCTTGATGCCATTTTGACCCATTTGAACAGATTAATTCAGATTATTGGTTCAAAGGACGAAGAATTGGCGAAGAACTTCCAGATTACTTTGTCCAAGGAATTCGGTAATTTAATTCTCAGACCTAAGGTAGATTCAATGAGTTTGGACAGTTCCAGAAGCTTGAGTAACGATAAGCATCAATTTAATTTCATCAACGACCTCTTCGAACGGAAGGAAACAATATTTAAGGAATTGAGAAGAAGAAACTCCGCCAGACAAGTTAATAGCAATGTTCCCAGTCGTGAAGCATCAACCTCCTCCGCCTCAGGATTAACTCCAAGAGCTTCAATAGCCGCAAGCTCCAAGTCAAGATTGGAGTCTAAGTTGAAGAATGCTGTGAATAAGTCTAAAAGAGTTCCCAATGATGACCGTACTCTTACAAATCTGAATCAAAGCGGAAGTAACTTAGCATCTGAAGAGAGTAGTGAGTCTTCCAGTGAAAGCGACCGGAGAGCTGTCACCCCTCCGCCAATTACACCCAAAAAGTCTGCACCGAATTCTTTGAAAAGATCGACTTCTCCTAACAAAAAGAAGTTGAGTGCTCTTTTGGGCGAAGAGAAGAGGACTGTTGTCTCTTCTAGGCCAGCAAAGAAGGATATTTTCTACGAAACTTCAAGTGACTCGCCAAATGGGTCCCTCAGTGAATTGGGACAGCCAAGATTTGCTCCTTCACTCGGTAGAAAAACTTCTGTAAAGGACTTGGCTTCAAAGTTCGATTCTCCTCCTCCGGAAAGCGGATCTTCTAAAGAACGATCATCATCTCCAAGCAAAGAGGCCAAGAAAAGGAGAGAGTCAAAACAAGAAGTGATAGAGGTGGACTAATTTTCCCACAGTAACATTATGAATGAAGTATTGTTATTTATTAGTATCTATACATATTGACCTCCACTTATTGTTTCAGAGTAATTTTGAATGCTTGATATCGTGTTTTAATCTGTACACTAATATTGTAAGAGCGAGTAAGGCAATGACCACAGGGATCAAGAACCATCTGACTATCGAGTTTACAATACTAGCAAAATCTAGACCATTATTAGTTGTCTCGCTATACTGTTGATATTGGTTAGCAATATCCCTATGGTGACTCATTAACAAATCAACCTTTTTACTCAAGTCGTCCAATCCAAACTGCTGTTCTCTAACTTCTCCTATAACCCTTTCATTTAATTTGGAGACCGCACTTAGCATCTGCGAGTAGTGTTGCGTAATTGTCGTCTTGAAATCTTCAACACTCTTTTCCAAGTTTGCTACTATATGTTTTTGTTCATCCTGAATATTTTTGAGTTTCTCTAGTTGTAATTTCACATTTTCAAATTCATAGCTTTCACTTTTCTCTAGGGTATCGAGTTTGAAGTCAAGTTGAGTCAATCTCTTCGAAATATCTGTGAGTGATAGAAGAAGTTTGGAGTCACTTTCCTCAGTCTTTGCGAAGACAGTCTTTTCTTCCTGACCTGCTTCTTCTATGGCACCGGAGCGCTGTTTTTCTATTTCTTCGTGATATTTTCTATTTCTTTCCATTAGAGATTCTCTAATCGCACTTGGCTTGACAAATTCAGAGGGCTGCTCGACCTCTGTAACTACCACTTGTACTTGGCCGTCAGACATCAATCCATGGTCATCAATGGCATCATTGGTTATTTTATGCCAAACATTTAATCCCAATATTTCAAAAACTTCATTAGATGACTTGTCAATGGATGCACTTACTCCGAAGGCCAAATCATTAAGCTCATTCGGAAATTTAATTTTATCGGTTTTGAAACAGAGGTTATTATCCACTTGTACCTTGAACCATTTCTGGGAATCAGAATAGGAAATTCTTAAGCTGAAAGGAATTTGTGAATCCAAATAGTTAAAAGCACAGCTACCTATGGCTTCATTAATGTCATTAGTGAAAGTTTTTGTTCCATCATTATTATAAATTTTCAATCCATAAATATCCTTGTTGTTGACAACGAATTGGAATCCATCATACTGAGAAGGACCCCCAAAATTTCCCATGTTTTGTGGTATAAGTGGTAATGAATTGTCTGTATTGATCAACCAGAACGATAAACCATTGCTTTCATCGAATTGCAAATCTTTGGATGCTGTTCCTGTAGACCTGAAAGTAAGTTCAATGGTCCAATCTGTCTGTGTGTTTTCGAGATAGGGAATAGCCCAAATTGCCGCCGCAGGCTTACCAATTAGCAATCGTCCAGTGTCTAACTTAAGGTCTCCAAAAATTTCCCAATTTTCTTCGAGCTCCTTGAGGTCGTCGACTTGTAATAAGTTTGGTAATGATAAAATGCTAGGCACCTCATTATCTATTTGTTCTACATTAATATTTTCGGGATTCTGATGACCCTCCAAATTGGGCAATATCGCAACTACCGAAAGGCCAAAGAATGCAATGGTCACAGCTATCTGACCTATATATTTCATCTTTTACGAATAGAAGATCAATAGTTGCTCCTTCTTGCTAAGATAAAAACACACGTCTTATTTCAATTTTTCTTCCACAGATCAATCTCTGTCGGTGACAAAAAATAATATCTCGTTTCGCGAAAGCGTACCAGATGGGGAAATTGTGAAGCATTTCATGAAGGGGGGATTAAATTATGGGTTTACAATCAATTTCTGTAGCGTTAATATTCAAGCTATATTTATGCAAAATACGAATATATAATAACTTATAGTCAACTAGGAAAGGAAATTGAGTAATCGAACGTTAACAAACAGTGGATATTCATGGATGCAAAAGCTTTTGGTATCAAACTTGATTTAAGGGGTAAGAAAGACGTGAGCTCATTATTTTTTGAAGACTGATTAGGCGACACTGGCACATAAAGCTGCACCAACTCCACTTCCGTCTTTAGCAATTCTTAAATGAATCTTCTTGGAAGATCCCTTCAATGGATCAATCAATGCGACAGCTTCCAAGATCTTCTGTTGGAATCCAGGATAGAACTCGACAACTGATCCGTCACAACCAAATTCGAAGTCCCTTTCGTCGTCATTGTATTGGTCTTTGACGCGTGAAACAATAGCTGCCAATGGGATTGCAGAAAGGTAAGCGGCTCTATGGGAGATAGCCTGGGTTAATCTTTGAATGACCAATCTTTCTTCATGATTTGTAGGCAATCTCAAAAGGTTCTCCAAGACCAATTCGGACATCTTCAAATTAGTAGAGTCATCAATTTGTAAATAAGATAACACTTCAGCAGAAATGAGCCATGGCTCGAATATTCTGTGTGGCAAAGAACCTCCTCTAGCTTTGTATAAGTCTTGGAATATCAAACCGCGGTTGAACAAATCCATTAAAGCAACTCTCAACAATTCTCCCAAGAACATACCACTAATTCTCTTCTCGAACAAATGATATCCAACGTTGGCAGTTTCTTCATCAACCAATTGATCATATTTTGTGTTTGGTAAGATCTTCAAGGTGTTATCGAAAGAGCCCCATTCAGTGTTGATAACCATACCCTTAGCTCCTTTTGGAACATCTTCTTTGTCCAACTTTGGGATGTTTTCTAGTGTTTCATAGTATGCACCATTAGTACCAGTACCGAAAATAGCTCCAACAACAGTATTAGCATTTGTCTTCTTTATATCGTTGGAATAAGCCCTGGATAATAAAGTACCAACTGTATCGTTTGCTAAGGCAGCGACGTGAACTTTAATACCCAACAAAGTCATGTGCTTTTGCAATAATTCAACAACATCCTTGTTTACTAAGTCTGGTAAGTCGAATCCCTTGGTCCAACGAATTAAGGTACCTCTGTTCAATGCAGTTTGATTGACTGGAAAGGAAAAAGTAAAACCCAACTTCAACTTATCTTGAGCGGCATGCTCAGCATGGTTCTGATCTAAGAAAGCTTTTACCTTTTCAGCTAAAAACTCGAACAAATCATCAGCAGTGGAACCTTGCATTAAATCGACGGGGATTTTGAATTTTGATTGCTTCAACTCAAATGTATGGTCACCTCCCAAATGAATGGAGCAAACTCTGAAGTTGGTTCCACCCAAGTCTGCAGCCAAGTACAAACCCTTTTCTTTACCGCTGGGAATCCCAGTAACGTAAGTTGGAATCATTGGCATGTAGTCTCTAGCTGGAGCTTTACTGGCCAAACCTGTAGTCATCGACTCATGGAAGAGCTTGGTAGCTTCAACAAGAAACTCTTTATCAATAGCAAATTGATCGACTATCTCGTTTACAGCAGTTTCTAAAGTGGCATTCATTTTTAGGTAATAGTAAGTATTCTAGTTAATTACTCTATTATATAAAGCAGCTGACCAAAATTTGGAATTTGTGGTGGTTTATATATGTCTTCCCAGCGTCCACACAGAAAAAAATTTCGGGGCATAAATATCCTTTGCTGCACACCGAACTCCGCGTTTTCTCATCACCACCTTCCCAATTTGTATCGAGCACTGCAATTTCAGCGAGTCTGGAGTAGGCTTTTTCGGAACCGACTTGTGTGTATCACCTGGTCATAGATTTAGAAGGATGAATATTATTTTATCGCTGTACTCTTCTCCATTTTGAGAGACTAAAGTCCCCTTTTAAAAGCCACGGGTCTCTTTTCCTGTCTACAACGTCCCCTCCCACATGTTATAAGTACCTGAGAAGTTGCCTCTGTACTTGAAGGATTGAATAGATGTATTCTTTCATCGAAGATTGCTGGGGGTCGTGTGAAGCTTTCAACAGTTCAAAAGAACACTCCATTTTTCGCTTTAGTCATTTCCTCCGCAACTCGTGACGGTTATATGCATGTAGCGATCTTTTGGACTGCCATCATATTTTTTCCCCAATCTTACATCGTAAAATTTTTCCGAGCAAACAAAAGTTCGTTGGCGAACTACCAACTGCTGACCTGCGAATACGACTGCTGACTTCGCTTCGGATCATGTTGCACTCACCGGATCTTAATTTTGGAGCAAACTTAGGACGAATTATCCTCTATGTATTTTCTATTCCTGGTCCTACAGATCTCGTGGGCGATTACGTCGATTAAGCACAGTATATAGAGTTAACCCCTTCATCTAGGTTTCCCATTAGCAAATGCTATACAGCACTATCATTGAATTCACTTTCTCATAGATATTATTGGATTATATATATGTTGTGCCTATCCTATGTAGTCGTATGGACATTTGAACGTACTATATTTACTTTGATTCTCTTGAGCAAGGAAATGTTGCAATGATCCTTGAGTGTCAACATACAGTATCATTACAACTGCTCCTTCAAGATCTTTACTGGAAATGTCTTCTTCCTATAGACAGAAAATGTCGCGGAAAGAAAGAAATTTGAAGATAACAAAGCATGTTATGACAAGTTTGAACAGGCATTTCAGCATTTGCCTCATCTCTGCATGACTAAATGAGCGCCTATGCTGCCCTAAAGGATCATTCATCCGTGGCCTCTATTTTTCACGAGACAGGTGATGGAGAAGATGAGATATTGCAATACGACTTAAATTCTTCTGATGAGGAAGAGGGAAGAAATTTACCTGAGGAGAGAGATTCACAGTTCAGCAGCGTATCGCAAAGTTTAGTTGGACCAACAAGAGTGCTATCACCCCTTCAGGCAAATCCTCAGATCGTAAAGTCCAAATTCATTCCCAATAACGAGAATCTTGTTGTATTGAAAGATCAAATAGTAGTCGGACTAAAAGTAAATGAATATATCGTAATAAGTGGACAATGTGAATTGTTTATTCAGAGGGGAGCAATCCTTATCAACCAACACCACTATGTTTTTGCTGATCGACACAGTAGTTACAAAATACTAGCACCGACTTCACAGTCTCTACCCATTCTTTCAAGTACTCAGGTCTTAGACCGGTCCAAGGGAATAGAAGATACAATGACAAATGAAAATGCACATTTGTTCTCTAACGAATATAAGTCTATTATTGTTTTGAAGAACTATTATTCCGGCCTAGAGAAAATAGGCTCATACTATCCACCATTTAAAAGAATATTCCACTGTAATACTATCTCCGAAGATAATGTATTGGATGAGTATGAGTCAATTTTCAGTAATTATTCCTTTGAAATAGTACTTAAAGATAAGGGGTTGTCAGCCCTTGGTCTTGAGAAGATATGGTCCCCTAGCATTACTGAATTGATCAACGAGTTCAAGGATTATATACCAAAAATTATTATGGTTATCGGTAATAAGAATAGCGGAAAGTCTACGGTTTCTAAGACACTTTTAAACTCACTACTACAAAGTGGACATGACTCGGTGTCTTATCTAGACTTGGATCCCGGCCAATCAGAGTACTCAATACCTTACACTTTGTCATTGACAAACGAGAAGAATGTTGTCTTTGGATTAAATATACCCGCCTCAATTTCGGACTCGAATGACACGGAGGACACCATACAACATTACTTTGGATTCTCCACTCCTATTCATGATCCTGAGAGATATACCAGTATAATTAAGGACCTTCTATGTCAATATTCTAAGTATCATAAGCCTCAAGGTAACCCTTTAATCATCAATACACCAGGCTGGATAAGAGGTTATGGAAAGGAAATACTAATTGAATTGACAGAAGTCATCAATCCTGATTACCTAATCTTACTTTCCAGCTCCTTAGAAATAGAGCATCCCGATAATATGGAGATTTTGAGAGATTTACAATATATCGATGTCAAGATTATGCAAGGTATCTACCAGTCGTCCAAGTACTCTGCGGCACAGCTTCGTATCTTTAATAAGTTAAGTTATTTCCATCAGACTGCGGTTCATCCTATTAGGTTTGATTTTAACAAGCATATTTTGGAAACTTCACCGTCAAGAATATCTTACGAAACGGTGGGGTCACCGCCTGGATTTGTTGGTATCAATTGTATAACGATACTAAACTTTGATATCACGTCAAATTTTGAATATGAAGATATTTTATTGATGATAGACTCAACAATATGCGGCATCTATCTTGTAGATAGTGAGATCCACTATGCATATAGTGAGTTGTTCTATAAATCAGCCTACAATGACAATTTGCCGATTTACTTGAATTCCTCTCAAAGTGGAAATATATTCTCAAGTGAAATCGCGTCGAAAGTCAAGTTTATGGGTTTGACAATGGTGCACAGTATTGATAGATCTCGTAACTATTTTAACCTTTATCTTCCCTCTGCAAACGCAGTTAGAATTATAGAATTATTGAAGCAAGGATATAAGTTGCATTTAGTGAGGGGCGAGGGGGAAGTCCCAAGTGCAGAGATTCTTAATTCGAGAATCTTATCAAAAAAAGAGCAAGACTTAAAGACAATAGCAACAAAAAAGAGAAAGGGAGAACATGTAGCAAATGAATTGATATTTCCTTATCCGTACGTTTCTTTTGAAGGCAAGAATAAGATAGGAGGCGTATGGAAGATTAGACGTAACGTGAAAAGGCGGGCGCATCAGCATTGATTTTGTAGACAGCCAAGTACCGGGTAAGAGAACAATATAGTGTATAGATCAACTTCAATAGAGTATATACACGAGACACAATTCAAGTTCCTCGATTAATTCTATCTAACAAATGCTCGCAATAATTGTAAACAAATATCGGAAGTTTGGACCGATGGCATTTCCCATACTTAAGTTATGATCTAGTAATCCTACGACGACAGATGAGCGAAGTTAATGGGCTGTCAACTACAAACTGCCTAGACCAAAAAAAATTTCGATTAAGATTGGAATAAGATTGTGGCTTATGAAATCAATGGTAAGAGACGACGCAACGTGAACTCTTGTTTGCTTATTGAAGGGACTCAACGATCCTTTCGACAATATCAAAGCAAAAGCTTCAACACTATATAATTTGTATCTAAGATCTGTAACTTAGTCATAAAAGAATCTCGAAGTGAGCTTTACGAAGAAATCAGGATGAACTTAGGCAAGAAAGACTAGAATGGGCACATATAAAGATAAGCTTGATTTACCTGCATTGTATTTTTGTAGATTAAGCTTGAACATCATCATGAGCGAGAATATGCACAAGTGGGGTGGTAAGGCAACTCTCACTGTAGCTGTATGAACTTTTAATTTCTTGGGCTATTTCTCTAAAGGCTGCATCGCGCTAAAGTCTGGAACGCCAGCAATACCAAACCAAAAGAGGAAACTTGACAACGGTAAAGTGGCATCTGAGGCTTTGTAGAATGGAACCAACAGTAACCATTTCCATTATTTCATCACTCTATCATTGAACAAGTAATAAAACTCCGAATTAATAATTGATCTTGAAAACGCGTCTATACAAAAGCGTTGTGACATTCAGCTAGTAGGTGCTCGAGTGGACTCGAGCTTGTCTTCTTGCCACCATATTCTCAAGTTGGAATGCTAGTTAGTTCACAAAAAAAAGTTAAGAGATCATGCTTCAGTAACAAGGAATTGACAACAAGAATTAGAGATGTTACGCGAAGTGAGAACGCTGGAGAGTTGCAACGTTTCTTAGCACGCATCAAGAAAAAAAAATGTGTTGAGAAGGGAGCTTTTGTTGGAAGAGAAAGTCCTAGAAGACGTCTAACAAAGATGTTTTATAACTGAGTGTATTTGCTCGAATTTTAGAAGTTGGGCGCATGCGCGAAGCTAAAGTTAGTCAAAGAAGGTTATATACGGCATAAGAGAGCAACCGTACAAACGGCATTAAGGATAACAACAAGAATAGGTAATTGGTCTTATAAGGACCTCTATATCCCTGAAAAATTACTTTTATAGTTACTTCGATTACTGAACTAGATAATACATAATTCCATCTATCTTAATATCTTATATCTAGAATGACTGATAGAAGCACCCCACTACAGGTTATTAGCAATATGAATGCTTTGATCCCAAAGACATTCTCAGAGACAAAGCTTCATTCATGAAGTGGAAAGGAAGAGTTAAAAAATTCTTGTTAACTATTGATGTTGATCTTGCGAACTTCCTTTTCGATCTTGATTCCACCAAGACATATGATGCTGCTCAGATTTCGAAATTTAATATTCTGATTGGCTACTACCTTCCCAAGTTAGTTTCAAGTAAGATTGTCCAATATTATGAAATTTGTGGTCTTAGAGGTAAATCTGCCTGGGACTTTGTTATCTCGGAGTACAGTACAATGGATGCTCATGATGCTGATGACTACGTGAAAGGTACTATATCGAAATTGCTAAAAACTTGAATGTCTGTTGAAGAAAAACTAGAACTTACCTATAATTTGACTCTGTTCCTAAAAAAGTAAGATGACAACAGTTTTGCTGGATTACTATTTCTTGCGTTAGCTGCTGATTCCGAATTTCGTGAAAAGTATTGCAATTTAATTGATCCCAGTCAAAAATTTACCGATATTATGAAGTATGTCAATATTTTTGATAAACAGAGATCCCAGGTTTGGTCTGATTTGAATCCTTATGTAGGAGCATCTAAGGGTAATCCAGTGCGAAAGGTTAAGGGAAGTGATCCTATTTTTAGGGTGGTTTCAACTGTTTTGGTTTTGGTCACAAGATGGATGTTTGTCCTTCGCCGGTTCGTGGTGGTCCCATTTCAAATACCCTCCAAGGGCGAAGCAAGTCCTCCCCAGAGAGTACTCCAAGGCAGCAAAGCCTTCGGATGAGATGAGAAGTCTACTGCTAAACCCTTGGATGGCCTTGGAGTATTCCTATCTAGAAACTGATGGAATCTGACTGTTTTTATCTCTCCTCTGGTACCATGAATATTTGCAATTCTCAAGAAATGTTTTCCTACTTTGAACTATGCAAAGGTCGTTCCATTGTGGGTGGTGGTGGTACTTGAAGCTTTGGCATTTCAAGAAATGGAAGTTTCTTGAAATTAATGACGTTGGTTATGTTTCCTATTGCCCTAAGATTTGACGTCTATTTCAATATTGAGAAGACCAGAATATGCTCAAAAAACTTACCACTTGAGTTTACCATGAGCCTCATGACCGGATTGGTACTTGTGACCCTAAAGCCAGTCTATACAAACTCAACCTTACTCCGATTGATGTTGGATACGCGAGTATTCAATCATGAACTCTCGTCTGCGACGTACAGTGCTTTCATTTATTATTCACGCTACTGACTGGAATTGGTTCATACTATACCCCCCCAAAAATACTCCAACCAACATTTGGAAATAGTTAATACGAGATTTTTCGTAATATTCAATTGTAATATCTATATCATAGATATATCTGCTCTTTACATGGTGGTACGACTTTTGTTCCACTCCACTTGTTGTTATCATACAACGCTTATGGAACACTAAACATATTTTTGTTGCGGCTATTTTTTTGTGCGAGGACTACAGCTTTTTGAATGAGAGAATATTCACTGTGTGATTATTAAATATAATGGATATAAAGTATACAATAATATTATTGAACTTAAACATGTTAATAATTCTAGTTCACTTCCTGATGGTTTCATTGATGCTGTCTGTAATAGATTCTATTCCGGAACAGAATTGATGGATGGTACAATGGAAGCATGTTTTAGCTTTAGCGATTACGAATCTAACGACAACAACAGAGAAATTCGGATAGCCGAAGTAGATGTTGATGGAACTGATATCGATATAGATGATGAAGACGAAACCGTCGACAGATAACTAAGAGGACCAAATAGATACTACGATAGCTCTATAAAAGAAAGATTTTGGAATATGGTTTACGAAGAAGGGGTTTCAGCGTACAGAAGAGTGAAGATAATGGGCATGCCATTATAAACTGAATACATCTGGAAAAGAAATTGGAATAAGTCAATTGTAGTTGATGGTAAAACAGGCCAACCGAAGAATAGTGGCCGCAAACCACTCCTCACTGATGAACACAAAGAGTTTGTGCCTAAGAGAAAAGCAACTGTAAGTATTTATGACGTATTGAAGGGACTCAACGATGCTTTCCACAATATCAAAGCAAAAGCTTCAACACTATATAATTTGTACCTAAGATCCGTAAACTTAGCCTTCAAAGAATCTCAAAGTGAGCTTTACGAAGAAGTCAGGATGAACTTAGGCAAGAAAGACTAGAATGGGCACATATAGAGATAAGCTTGATTTACCTGCATTGTATTTTTGTAGATTAAGCTTGAACATCATCATGAGCGAGAATATGGTTGGCCACAAGTAGTAAGCAACTCTCACTGTAGCTGTATGAACGCTTCATTTCTTAGGCTATTTCTCTAAAGGCTGCATCGCGCTAAAGTCTAGAACGCCAGTAACATCAAACCAAAAGAGGAAACTTGACAACGGTAAAGTGGCATCTGAAGCTTTGTAGAATAGAACCAACAGCCATTTCTATTATTTCATCAATCTATCATTGAACAAGTATTAAAACTCCGAATTAGCTAGCTGACTTGAAATTTTTGATTCTTGATAACGACTCAGATATTAGTTGCAATGAGTGGCTCGAAATATTCCCCTTGCCACCATATTCTCCAAACTTAAATGCTATCGAAGAGGGTGGTGTGTGTGCAAAAGCATGTTTAAGAGATCATGCTTGAGAATAATGATCAATTAAGTCAAGAATCGGAGATGCTACTCATGCGATAAAACAGGAAAGCTACGAAGGATTCCGTAGACATGCATCAAGACTCAAAATGTGCTTAGAGCGAGTTCCTTCCTGAAGAAAATGAGGGTTGGAGCTGTGAGCTGGAAGATGCCATTATAAGGTGAAATTATATATTCGCAAATACACTTACTCATAGTAACCATAACTACCTATTTACAGGGATATTGAGGTCCTTATATAGACCAGTTGTCTCTCCTCATCAATTAACCCATGCGGGGTTTAATATATACGCTTATTTCAATATCCGAGTAATTCCATACTATATCTAACATTAGCTTCACAATCACATGAATAGAATCATATAGAAAATGGCGCAATACACTTATGCAACATCTTGATTACCACAAAATTCTCGGTCTTTGGAATTACTACCGCAACATAAAGCACAAACAAAAAATATGGATGATTTTAACAAAAAGAGGGAGAGAATAAGATTTTTTCAAGTTGTTCAAAAATGTAGGTAATTTATGCGTAATTTGTGATGAAAAATGATTTTATCTGTTGGTTACTCCAACTTCAACATGTTGACTCTGTAAGGTCGTCCAAAGTCGCCACCCACTTGTAGTGGTATGGACTTTGTCATCAACTGGTAGTAACAATTTCCGAACGTTACATTATCTTATGTGTTGGTTAAATCACGCTGCCCGCGAAGCTCAATGATTAAAAAATGGTTTAGCAGCTGCTTGTTGTACGACCTCTTCTGGAACTTTCTATTTCCTGAGTCTCTCTCTCTCTCTTTAGTCTTTTATAAAGTGAATTAACCTATCTTACAAATTTAGGAAGAGGAGAAAAAACTTGTAATTTTTAATAGCGAGATAGGTCTCATATAGGCGAGTAAAATGCAAGTCTACTTGGATAATAAAGTCTTGAGTCCTTTCATTGCGGCAACCCGTTAACATCTCGACAATGCTTTGCGTCTAATTGGTGATCATATATCGGACAAACTTGCTATAAGGATATTTAATATGGTTGGAGTTATGTATTAACATCCCTTGATCAATGTAACTATATAATTATTTACCAGGATATAGCGGTCCTTATTTAGACCAGTTGCTCCAATTTAATAATTAACCCTTGAGGGATTTATCTTATACGGCTATTTTTTATCCTAACCTGGATTAGTTAGTATTAGCTCCGCGATCACCTTAATTGAAACTACCAGATGATTCGCAAATTTTTTTGCTCAATTTGGTAACAACAACTATCTAGATACCTTCTAGAACTTTCTCTTACCAACCTTGTCAACACACTGAAATCTGAACATGCAGCGAGATGACAAAAGAGAATAGCAATGTGTTTTGTAACCCGAAAGAACACTGCCTCTTCAGCCTATTTGATACACGCGGTGTCGTCCTGAAATAAAGATGGGTAATATTAAAATAGTCACATCAACAATGACTAATATAAATTCATTACTACAAGTTTGCCGTGGCCACATTCAGTCTGTATGATTGCTGAAGCAACAATTGCCTGTTTCATAGATTTCGAGGAAACTAATACTCATCCATACTTTCAGAACTCAACCTTTGATCTTTTGATAAAGTTCTCCAGGCTGAGTCCAAGTGTACGTGTCATTTTGGCATATAAATGTCACACGAACATGACACCTTAAGACATATCTAAGCACATCCTGTTCAATTGGAGAATCCAGTGGTTTGTTGTGTAGTAGTTAGTGTCTTGATAACGAGAAAAGTCAATTGAATAACATAACTATATATAAGTAGCAGATGGATACCTTTATATATACCAAAGAACATTGCCCTCCTGAGTATTGTAGAAGATATCTAATTAATTGGTAAATGAAAAAGATAGATAAGTAATGTCGTGCTCATCAATTAGATTCGTCAACTGTCTCAAGATTAACCTCGCCTTTGAGTCCATCTTCGAGTTTGGCTTTCAACTCTCCTAATATCTTGAAATTGCTATTCAAGATAGTACGCCATTTCATTTTCAACACAACATTCGCAGCTATTAACTAGTTTTTTTTTGCGTAGTATCAGCTTAAAAAGCGACGACAAAGGATATTTCAGCTCTAATGGTGTTACTTCTGTTATTACTAGCTGGCCGAATCCAATCTATGTGCTTCTTTTCTTGGAAAATGAGTCAATTAATAATTACTTATGTATTACGGTTTGAACAGCACATGGACGAGGAACAGATGGATTGATTATCAGTACTTAAGAAGCTAATGCTTCCTTGATAGCGTTGTGTTACTAAGTACATACTCATAAACATAGCCATTCAATGAATGAAAATCTCAGGTTGGACAATCATGGTCGGCATGATATTTTGGGAGGATATGTACATATACACCATTGTCTGATGAACTCCACCTCACATAACAGCTGTAAGATCGATTACTCTATATAAGGAGTCCAATCTCTCTCTAGAATCTTAGAAAGCATGCTATTTATTTTCTATTAGATAATTCATCTGATAGAATTGAAGTCTCCAATTGCGAACTTCTCGAAACATGATGAAATAGAAAATTGTAAAGGCATATACTGGCTGTAACCAAGATATTACAGAAGCGTATTGCGCGGTGTTGTAGAATAATGATTAATGTTAAAGAGGACTAGAAGTAGGGGCCTATATAAGTGCTCTGTATCTCAGAAAAGTTCTATAGTTATTCAGCTCAAGTGAATTTGTTTAAACACAACTTCTTACAACAACACCTAACTGATTCAAGCTCACAACTACATATGATTTATATATGTTGCAGAAGTCAACCATGTCGATTCGCATAAGATAAGGGCATGAATTTTCAGAGCCAGTTTTTAAACCCTTTTAATGGGAATAAAAGTGAAGTGGCTTCCTGGATCTGTTGATTGGGCAACGCGGTCATGTAGGCCAGGTTTACAATTATATAATTATTTAAAGAATAAGAATTACTTATTTAAAACTTATTTAAACTTACTTATTGAACTTACAAGTAAAACCTTTTATTATTAAATTTCGATAATCATATCATAACTAAGTCCTTCTAGAGCAAGATATTAACATCCCTTATATAGACATTACTATTTTCAACAAGATCTACCACCAAATTTTTTTTGTATATGTTCATACAACCTTGACCAGTTAAAACCGACTGCTTTCGAAAAATCACTTTCCAAATTATTGGAGCTTGCTGTGATCTATGTTGAAAAGTATGTCAGAAAGGAATTTCTAGTACTCAAGGTGGAGAGGAGAGACCTTAAAGGGATGAGTTTTGAAACAATTAGCAGGGTTACTAGGACAGCACGTTATTTATCTACTTCCTGAGCCATAGTTAATACAATCGCTCTGTGAACTGATTGAGTCATCATTATCAGATTCTTCTGTGAGAGGTGATCGAAAATATCTTATTATCTTAAAAAGGAATTCCGGTAACCAAGATTTAGGAGAACTGAAAGAAGAAAAAGATAGATAAGTAATTTAACTTCTAAATGCCCAATACAATTGCAACTTATATGCTTATAGTTTCATTTTGATTCATTGAAGATCTATCTAACTAAAAAGAAATAGGAATCCAACTGAACAAATAAGCCTTCTAACCATGTAGGATTATCCAAATCAACACTCCTGACTCGAGAAGTCGCTTTGGTAATTAAGCCCAGTACGGCGAATGGTGATGAATTGAGCGCGAATCTTGATTAATGAGTATTGGAATTGTACGTTCAGTAGTGGGTTATGTTGAGAAATGAAATGAACGGTTATCTGTTTTCTGAATTCTTCTCCATCTAGAAAGGAGTGAATGTAGGTTTTTCTGAAACTAACTGAATAAAGTCTACTGAATTTTGCACCCGTTACAATTGCATGTAAAATAAAATGATCATGGTAAAAATCAGTCAAGGGTGAAAGGAGTTTCCGCTTTAAAGTAAGTTTCGTGTATGATCATGGAGGCGTCAGTCATCCACAGTTCAAACTTATTCTAGTACATTTCTGTTGGGTTGTATATAGATATCATCATACACGCCAGAGTATAGAATTCTTGAATGATCTTCAAGTTTGTTAAATTAATTCGCAATTGGGAAGCTAATTTTAATGCTGTGCTCAAATATGATCTTAAAAAAAGAGAAAAAGTGGTCAAAATTATAATCTAAGATGTGCTAAGAGAGTATTCATTCATGGAATGTTACTCTCAGGTGAGGCCGGTGTTATAATGATATTCTAGGGTGATGAGGTCATATGGTGTACCAAATGATATGCATCGTCATACGATATCAAGTCACGCAATAGCTACATTACACAGATTGACCAGTCTACATATGGTTGCCAATACCGCTCTCTTGAATTGTTTAATTATCTTAAAAACAATTGCCAATAGATATTAAATAGTATATTCTAGCTGTTAAGTACTGCATTAATCCATGGTCACCCGTCGGCTTCCTGACCTCGTTACAAAATTAACAGGTGCGTCGATCATTTCAAGATTAAGCCCTATAGTGAGCCCTCTTTTCAGGGCTCTTAACATCTTGGTTACTGGGAATTCCTTTTTAACAATTGAAATTATTTTTCAACAGCAAGTAGACAAGTTCGAGTCACTTAAAGCACTAATAACTTATTTTCACATCGTTTCTGTATGGTGAGTTCTCAAGAACCATTTTTTGGAGATATTGTTCTCTCAATTGTAGAGTTAACGAGATGTGGTTAGAATTGACTACTTTGATGAGGGAGTCAGATGAGAATTCTACATTGTCAAGCAAGCTTTCTCTTCTTATTGCCAATGCTGGTGTTGTAAAGCTTTGCTCGAATGCAATAGATGAAATGACTCAAGAAATGAAACGTTGGCGCTACGAATTACAGGTATAGTTAGAGTCTCCTTATCACCCACTGGTGACCACCCATATTCTCGCTCATGCTGATGTTACAAAATTATATTCAGTTGAAACTTTCCGTCGATGTCGTCTAAAAGCATATCAAATCCCTTCAATATGACATCCGGAAGAGTTCACGTTGCGTTGTCTCTTAACATTGATCTCATAAGCCACAATCTGATTCCAATCTTACTCCAAGTCTTATTCCAAATCTTGTTCCAAATCTTAATATTTTTAAGGTGCAGGCAGTTTATAATGAGTGCCCATTAACTCCGCTGATCTGTACGCTGAAAACGTTCTTCCTCAACCATAGTCCAAAGTGTAGCACTATCGTAATTTCCTTCCATTCTCTTTCTAGTGTTGTTTCTTGTCCAATACCTACAATACCAGTTCCATCATCATCCACTTTATTTGTCCGAATTCTATCTTTTGCTGTGGTCAGATTCTAAATGTTGAAGGATGCTTCCACAGATACCATCACCGGTTCATGGCCATCATATTAGTTCCTGAATAGAATATATTTTACCAAGACCATTAAACTAGGAGAAAGTACACTAGAATTGAAAATTCCTTTTTACTTATGATAATGGCCATCTGTACTTTATATTCAATTATTTTACTAATCCTATAGTAAATAGCCCAGTTGATGTCGCTCAAGAATGAGGTGAAACTGGGCAGAAAGAAAATTTGTTTAATGTATCGTAACAACATGTCGGGTGGACAGTACTTCGTACCACTATGGAATCGTTGTTACATCGGCAGACACACCACCTATGGTCTAGACATTAGAATTGGTTATCACGAATATCCTGTTGACATAATATAGTTTGGAATATTTAGGTGAGCTATTCCGGTCATTAGTATAAATAATAAATGAAAGAGTGACAATATTTATTCACATGTCCTTCTTAATAGTGTACTTCAACTTATCAATGTGACTTCTCTCATGTTTGTTTGAAAGTCAATAGAATGCACAAAACATGGCTTCTATGATCTTGGAAAAAAACCCAAAGATAACAACTGATGCCTATCATGAGACAGAACGCTCGGCTCTTTACGTCATGGATGTGTGTAGTTTCATGTTAGGAATGAGAAATTATTTTTTTGGCTGTACTGGAATCAGCAATCATAAGTTCACTTTTCCATATGGATGAATGTATGGTAAGGAGTTGCGTGGATGTAGTTTTTAGAGAAGCCCTACAACAACTAAGCCTAAAGAGAATTTATAAATACACCGCTGAGATGATCGGCTTCTTAGAATAGAAATATACGAAGCGGCATAATTTACTTAGATGTCATGTTTATTCAAATTTTTCATGAAGTGAAGTTGAAGAGATCAAACAAGGATACTTCGTTATAAATATCAGCAGTCTCTAAATTGATAAGGCCGTTAATGTTGGATCCATCCAAAATATCAGATCGAGGAGTATTCAAAGCAAATCCATTGTTTTTCTTCTCGTTTCTAAGGAAACTCATATAGTCGTACTCTGCTTCAGTCCCAATTTGCAAAAGCATACACCAAAAGCTATTAAGCTGAAATTCATATATAAGTTTGTCTTCATCAAGCCCATCTGCCTTTATATAGTCTAAACTCCCAGGAGTTAGCACTTTGTAAGATTCCAAAATATCAAGTGGAGGAAATGACCCTTCGGTTGTGGGAAGTCTCGCAACAACTGCATGGTTCCTCAAGATCCTCTCAAGTTCACGCAATTGCTCATTCGAAAAAGATAGCTGTGCAGTTTGAGTTATGGAAACATTGCTTTCGTACATAGGCACCTCATCCATCAACGTCATTCCATACCAGAGAGTCTTGTGTATTTTCCACGCATATAGATATCTGGAGCTTATCGATCCAAGTTCAGACATAAAGTGCTGAGACGATCTGAGAGTTAAGACCAATAGTTCTTGCAATATCTCTTTGGAACTATTCACACCGCTTCGAGTCATATCCACTCGAAGAGACGCTGTTAGGCGGACACAAAGAGAAGTTGATACCAAACAGCATGCATGTGTCAAGTAAGTTAAAACAGGTGTCAAAATTAGAGTGAAGGCTCTACCGAAGACTTTGCTATTCGAGCGAGTAGTCAAGTCAGATATCTCTGCCAACTCATAAAAAAGGGTGGTTAGAGTCTTTTTGAGGTAGAAAAATTCCAAGTCCGTTTTGCCTTTATTATGATAGTGAATGTAAAAGTAAAAGTACATGTTCACTAGAAACAACTTAATTCTTAAGTAACAAGAAACTTGCTTTATGACGAACGAGTCGCTGAAATAAAGCTCAGGTTTGAGGAAGTTTTTTAAACGTCCAAAAATTCTGACGCAAACCATTTCTAAATCCTTAATTTCATCCAAGATAACTGATACGCCTGACTTATGTTTCACATCCAAAACTCTCTTCGTTATATCAAAACTACTCAAAATGAGAGGCCGCAACAAGGAGAAGGATTTTATGACGTCTTTCTCCAATTCTATATCCACAATATTCTCACATCCATCTGTATAATACGGGAGTTTTGTGTCATAATTGTGTAACCCCTCTATAGATTGAGCGGTACCGAAAACCATACAGTCTTCTATATCCATAGCTAGAAGGACATGCCAAATCTTTCTCCGCAAGTTTTTAACTCTATCCGTATTCATCTCGTCATAGTAGTCCGGGTCTCGATTTAATTTAAGAGCAAATGCCATGTGGGCAAGTATACCGTTGAATATTTGAGGCTCAGGGCTCAATATGTTGTCTCCAACTTCAGGGGAATATTTATTATAAATTCTGGAAAACATATGCGCTTGCAATACAGCTATTTCCGGTTTTTTTGCCAAATTGAAAACGTTCAAGCATTCCTGAGCGACCGCTATGGCATCTAATGTAATAGGGTTATTTAGAGCTATCTGTCTCTCTTGTAGATAGGGCGGCAGATCATCAGACACAAGGTGGTATTCATTGCTGCTATCATTGTTGAACCAAAGTAAGCTTGCCAACCTCACTATGTAGAAATAAATTGCGATTATTGCGTAATCAGTCTTTTTGGAGACGCTGATGATTTTTGGCTTAACATTGCCTTCGCTAGGTCCCATTATTCTTGCTAAGTCGGACCTGAAACTCATCTCATCAATAATAGGAAAATGTGGATACAAATATTCAAAAAAGGCAGCAAGATATTTACATGAAGCCACCAGTTCAGGCATGTAGGTTATGATCCTTTGTTCTAATGTCATATTTGTTGAATCTACGGGATGGAAAGTGATTCCTAGTCGATGCCCAAATTGCGAGGTGGAATCTTTAACTTCCCTCATTCGAAAACCATCTTCAAATTGCTTAATGTATCCATCACCGTATTTATCTTTTGCTTTGAGTTTTATCACTTCATATTTCTCATCAGACATATTCCTTGGTCGCTTAAAGTATAACTTCTTGGCAGAGAATTCTCCATGACTAGATTGCTTTTTAAAGAGCCAGAAGAACTTCATTCCAGGGTCTTTCTTCAGGAGTAGTAAGAATGGCAATGGCAGCTTTGAAATTCTGGATGAAGCCGTAGAGTCGCCATCGAAATGCATATTAATTTCTTCATCAGTTTGGTCATGAGGTAAAATACCTACTAGGATGTCCCTGTTGCTCTTGACGATCATGTTATCTGATTCGATGTACAAATCGTTTTTGAATATCTTTCTTGGCTCGAGCATAGTATTAATTTTGTCATTACCAGATGATACTGAGTTCTCAAGTTGTTTCAACTTGCTCTTCAAGAGAGCCAACTCTGTATGTATTGATGATTTCTCATAATTTCCATTCGGAAGAGAACCTTTTGGTTCGATTGTCTTACTATGATTGACATGGTCAGGGGAACTATAAGTGCATGTATGTGGAATGCTTAGTTTCACGCAGTTCGAACAGGGAAGATTCCTATCACATTTTGTTTTCTTCTTACGGCAGTTGTCACAGCTCAATGCGAGCCTTTTCCTCTTCTTCTGCGGTTCACTCATCATAGATTTCGTGGGGCTTGTTCTTCATATTAGAAAGGATAGTATCAGCTGTGTTTATAATTATTATTGCCATTGATAATTCTATGGAATTAAACGGATTTAAGTGTATTTAAAGTGCATGCATTCTTCTTTTCACTGTACAAAATTAACTCCGTTCATTTCTTGTATCTCCGCGGATTTTGTGCCATCTACTGTTTCTAAACGAGAAAAAGGTATGTAGTTATAAGTATACAGGATAGAAGACAATATCAGACCGTTCCTTTAGACATAAATGTCCACCATTTACTAAGCTCATTAGTGGTTTTTTGTTGGCTAACAGTGATTCTAGCGAAATATCTTGCCATCCGCGTCACCTTGTCTCCTCCATTGACTGCTTGGTACACTACTATTTTCCAATCTGTATAATCTCCAAGCTTCCCTGATATGATTTGGTTGTAATGGCTTCACCTTATCACCCTCATATTGCAATCTTCTATCATCCACTTCAATCTCTTGCCCTCTGTCGAGACTGTCCAAAATCTCTCTTTTCTGACGCTTTTTGAAGTCAATGTCTAGGATCAACTTGGCTTTGTGGTCCCTCTCTTGCAATTCAAGAGCTCTTGATATGACCTCACCCAACAACAGCTTTGATATACCTGCTAAAACAACGGCAATATTCTGCGGAATTGAGTGCCCTAATACTCCATTGCATATTTTCTTTACACCAGGCTTATTTACAGTCATTCTTCTGTAGGATTCGAACCTTTCCATTTGTTCATCTGTAAAATTTGCTATGAGCAATCTCTTCTTCTGCTCTTCATCTAAGGTCTTGTCTATCTTTTTCTCCTTCAAATCCCGATATTTGGCTACTAATTCTGGGTCATCGATGTCAGAAATATCGCTAATCTCTTCATCCTCATCATCGCCTTCTTCTTCGCTGCTGCTGTCGTTCTCTTCATAGTAATCTTCTGGTGAATCCTTGAGACTATATCCGTTCTTTTCAAGCCTACTGTAGAACACCCTCCATATCAACTCTTCATCTTCTTCATCCAAGCTTACGTCACTATAGTTATCTTCCCTCTCCGAGTCATTCTCTATGTCATCATGATTCCTTTTCATTTCCACATTGCATTATTACTATTCTTCACTATAGCTCTACTATTCTACTGTTGTTTTAAATTCATTTAGCATTTTATCTTCGAGAGTGTATATACAGGATTCTGATTTTTGGCAACTTCATGATTTTGCATCAATGCGATACACCTCGTTTAAACTAAAAAGAGGACTTACTGATTGATGGTTGGTTTCCTTATCGAAGATGGCCTACGGTTTCACGCCATAATTGAAGCATTCTTAATGAAAATATTCAATTTACATTGTCAACTGAACAATGCTGAAGTAACTCCCTTGATCGTGCTAAGAAATCCGACCAGTCGGACTTTGCATTTCCCTCCATATCATCGATTAAAGTGAACAATTCCGATCTTAATAGGTCGAAGTTTTCGATGTGGACCAATTTCTTGATTTCCTTAATAGACTGGGCTATATTTTCGATTATTACAGCCCGAATCATAGGCAGAATACGAAGTTTTAGATTATTGGCAGGGTTTTTTGGTATTCCTAACTCCTCTTCCAATTTGCTAATAATAACATTCTCTGCATTATTGAATTCATCCTGATCATAATCAAAATATAAGGTATCAGCTCTCTCTTTGATGTCCTTGATTTCTTTCTTATCATAAAAGTAAAAGTCCAAAGTGTTTTTATCTTGTTCTAGACTATTCAAATCAGATATAGCGACCTTTCTAGAATCTACGGATATGTTGTGAATACCTTCACAATCATGTAAGAAATTTTCAACGTTTTGAATCAACGCTATAGGGGATATGTCAGAAGGGGCGGGTTCTACAAAAATGAGATTCACTTTTGCAACTGTCACAAATTTGTTAGCAGTATTCTCCCAGAACGACACTTCAGGAGCCAAGAGATGTTTCAAAATGGCTTGCGTGATATAGAATGGCAAGTCGTTCGAATGGACGGAGGACATCGTATAAGATAGGTATGCTTTAGGTTTGTGAGAGTGAATAGACACACTATTTTCTCCATGGAGCATAAGGTTTACTTCATAATCATCAGGATTTATTGCACCGTTCTGCGTCTCTTTGAGCTTGAGGTCGTCTACTACTTTGACCTTCAAGTTTTTAGGAAAAGTTCTCTGCATCTCTGCATCCACTTGAACTTGTGTAGCTTTTGCTAAGTCTGGAAAATAGAAGCCATTATCTCCAAATCTAATACTTACAGGAATTGTGACCGGAAAACCGCTATCGATTAGTCTTTGCAACTTGTCAAGTTCTAAGAGATGTCTTTGGGCTCCAGTGGATCTGAAAAGCAATGGGAAGATGATTAGAGCTGCCAATAAAGCAATTTTCATGAAAGTTGTCTTATTCAGTTCAAACATTGTCCATTGTATTCAAATAAATTCAAATAACGTTTATATGGCTATCGAACCATTGTATCTCTACCAACTCTTTATGCTATCATCTTGAAATACGAGAAAATACGGATCACGTGACTTTGGTGAAAATATAAGTAAAAGCATCTCAGCTGCAAAGTTGTATTATTGATATCTCTGCCTCTCAGCAATGTCTGTTCCATCTGTTCCGATTAGTAAGGATATAGATCCTCGGAACCAAGAAGAAGACTATGTTCATTCTGTATATAATGATATTGCCACCCACTTCTCTCAGACACGGTATAAACCATGGCCAATAGTGGAGAAGTTTCTTAAAACGAGAGAAGATTACTCGACCGGGATTGATGTTGGTTGTGGAAATGGTAAGTACTTGGGAGTCAACAAGAAGCTATACATCATTGGAACTGATAGATCTGACGGTTTAATCAGTTGTGCCCACGATATATCCAAGGGAGCCTACAACTTGGGTGTTGCCGATGGCTTAAATTTACCTCATCCTGAAGGTACGTTTGATTTTGCGATTTCCATCGCAGTAATCCACCATTTTGCTACGGAAGAGAGGCGCTCAGAGGCAATAGCTCATATTGTATCGAAGTTGAAAACCGGAGGAGAGCTATTAATATATTGTTGGGCACTTGAGCAGGAAAATTCTAGAAGAGGGTACAAAGAAGGTGATGAACAAGACATATTGATCCCATGGGTCCTACAGAAGAAGCAGCCTAGGAAACCAAAGACTAGGAAGAATCGCAAAAAGTCAGGAAATGAAGTATGCAAAGAAGAAGAGGATGCTGAGAAAGAGACAGAGATTGAAACTCCTGATGAGTCTCCTGTGAAAGAATCAGAAACGAAGTACAGATACTATCACTTGTACAAACAGGGAGAATTAGCCGCCAATGCCCTCCTGACAGGTACATGTACCATACTTGAAGAAGGTTACGAAAAAGATAACTGGTGGATCATTGTAAAGAAAATCTAACACAGTTTACATATAAATAGAACGAATGTACATTATAGAGAAAGGAAATTGAAAATGTGTTTTTGTATTGATCTGTCGCGCGAAATTTCTGCGACAGTAGTTTTAAAATGACTTTCATTAAGAAAGCGATAAGGTCTATTCCATCGTCAAACAATGTTATCCCCTTCTGAAAAACAAGATAAGTTGATTCGTGCGACAGACTTGGATGCTTTGAGTTGCCGGTATAGCTCGAATTCACTTTCATACTTTGTCCCGCCTGACCCTTTCATCAATGAATTGGTATCTTCTTACCAAACCTATTTACAATACAGCACAGGCTACAGCAGCCTATCAGCTGGCAGGGTCTTGCGATCGGTGCTAAACAAGAAGCTACCATTAATAAACAAGGGCACTTATCTCAGAACCATAGCCATTGACCTCGTCGTAGAGGATTTCATTCAGGAATTCAAGAATTGTCAAATCATTTCACTAGGTGGAGGGTCCGATACTAGATGCTTCCGAGTGTTGAATAAACACAAGAGTGGGGTAGTGTACCACGAGATAGACTTCCCTGAATCAGTCAAAATCAAGAAACTTGCAATTTCTAAGAGTAAGCAATTGCAGAGAATTGTCAATTGCAGTGATAATGATATTGTTGATGTTGCCTCGAAAGAGCAATTCGAAAAGGTATCACCAGGTATGCATAGCGATAGGTACCATCTTAGTGCATACGATTTAAGGACTCTTTCCATGGAACTGGACGAAGGTCGGGCTTTACTTGCTACTGTTGATGCCAACTTGCCAACTCTTGTCCTAAGCGAATGTGTCTTATGCTATATGGCTCCAGATGAAAACGAACTAGTTCTAAAGTTTTGGAAGTCAGTAATTAAAAACTTGTTGGCTTTTATAATATATGAACCTATGTCATTAAATGATGCATTTGGTGATACAATGACTAGGAACTTACAAGAAAGAGGCATAAACCTCTTGACATTTAATCATTTTCCAAACTTGGCTTCAAGACAGGAGTTCTTGTCTGGAAAATGCGGTCTTTCAAATGTTAAACTATCAGATATGAGTGACATTGCAGGTTACAATTCCATGTCAGAAGCTCCTATGAAACCATGGATTCCAGCGGAAGAGTTGAAGAGAATAAGCAGGCTCGAAATGATCGATGAAGTCGAAGAAATTAGACTCTTATTAGAACACTATTGTTTATGCTATGGGGAGTTCTGTGGTAGTCTTCAGAGTGTCACCTTCAAAGGCATTGATAATTATCGGTGGCTAATACCTGATGTTAAGTGCTCTGATAATGGGAATAAGTCTACATAGTAAGCGTACATATCGTATTATACTCAAAAGTTTTCTACATTCTTTTTTGCTTAGTAGATGATAATATAGGAATTTCTTAGTGAAAATGTAATGTTAGGTGTTATTGTAGGGGTAGATCATAAATTTTCAGAATCTCTCTTAATTGTTCACTTTTTATATATATTTCCTTTTTTTTGCAAATTTCTTTAAAATAGTTGTCTTTACACTTTAACGCTCAATTATTACAATTTTCATCTATCTCTTTCTGTACACCGAGGCTTAAAGTTAACAGTACTTCACACTACTTGAAACTTCAATTTATTATTAGTAGGGATACTAATCGGCCATTTCCTTCATTCTAGAATACTTTTAGTTCCCCTACGCACGATTTTTTTGCAACTAAAGAGACGTGAACCTTTTAAAATCAGCGGATTTGGGTCGACGAATGGAAGCATCTTTCACACGATTTAACTTGGAGTACTACTTATTTCATGAAGTCAATAAGTCTAAGACATTTTATTAAGAGGCTAGAAAAGATACCTAGCTACTTTGCAACTTGCTCTAGGATTTGACCACCACTTCGGGGCTAGCATCTTGGTCAATGTGGTTGCACGAAGAGTAGAATATCCAGCGAAGTTTCAATCAAAGAGACTCATTGAAGCCTATTGGAGGCTGCGAATCATTAGGTAACAAGCCTAAGAACTTGTAGATTTTTCCCATTGACCTTTCATCCTTATCTGTCAATCTTCTGTATGAATTGTAAACTTTTTCCTGCTTCTCGGAGTTGCCTTCATTTTGTTTAATGAGTTGATCTACTCTATAACCTATCCCTATGTTATGCAACCAGTCTCCTTGTTCTATGGGGCCATACACAGAACAATGCTTTGAAGCTAGCTGTACAAGATTGCCAAAATCGACATCCACAGAAAGATCAACCTCACCGGGAATGATAAAAGGCGAAACAAACTTGTGCTTATAAATTCCCCTCAACGAATTTTCAGGAACTTGATCTGCCAAGCCATAATCAATTACCAAGACAGCCCCTAAGCCTTTCGAATTGTCCAACAATTGAAGCATCTTCATAATATATAACTCAGCTTCAGAGCAAACTTCGATCCTTGAACCAACCGGTTGATCTTTGAATCTAGTATTTAGGTTTGGTATGAGTGAAGAAGGAGTCTCCTTTTTGGATAGCGTCAAATGAAATTCTGTTTCTAACAACTCGTGATCAATGTCTTGAGGTTCTCTTTCCGAAGGCGACGATGCCAACTTAGGTTGTGTGTTAACTACACTTGGTGTATGCTCTACCAAAAACTCCCTCCATCCTTCTTCAGCTCTTTGAAAGCTCTTTATTGGTAATGCGTCGAAGAATTCGTGTGCCAATACGTAATTAGCAACTCCAGGCTCATTGGACACATCCTTTTCGGTATCAAGCCATTTGATATCATTATGCCATATGGTCTTAGAGCTATTGAAGCCTTCCTCAGTAGTATTAAATGAATTCTTTTCCCCACATAAAGTCTTCCACTGCTCTAGTCTTAGGACCTTGGATGCTTCTATTAGATTAATTTGAATCTTCACAGACTTGCGGGACTTGAATATAAATTTATTGAAACTGCTTAATACATCATGCATTAATGTACCTCTTCCAGGACCAAATTCAATAATCTTGATATTAGAAGGACTGTTTTGACTTTGCCATACTGTAAACAACCATATTCCGATCATCTCACCGAATATTGAGGAAATTTCTGGAGAAGTGATGAAATCACCACTTCGAGTATCAATGGGATCTCTAGTGGTATAGTAACCAAATTCTGGATGTGTTAAACATTGACGAATGTATGCTGATAATGAAATAGGACCTGTTGTCTTTATAGTCTGGGCGAACAAGTCAGTCAAATCCTTGACCTTAGTTGATCCCTTTGCATCACGCTGAGGAAACTGCGGCACCTTACCCAAATTTTCACGAATATTGAAGTCTCCCTTTATATCTTGCTCCAAGCGTCCGTATTGTTCCTTTACGAACTTAGCAGCGCTGTCGTACTCTTCTTTAGTAAATTTTCCGTAGTACAATCCATTCTCATCAATAGGAGGTGAAGAACCAGTGGAGTTGTCCTTTTCTGTTTTGTTCGAATTCAGACGAATTATATTCTTGACAATGCCTCCACTCAGTATGGGCCTTGAAATGGCCAATCGTCCACATCTACAGCTTAGTGACTGCAACATTGCTTACCAGTCAAATTCTTTGTACGTATCTACAACCTCCCATGAAATTTTTCACGTCTTCCAGATTATGGTTCCAAAAACGTTTTTTGCGCACTTAACGTCAAAAATCTTGAGCACGACATATGCACTCAGCTTGGAGCTACAACGAATGATTATAATCAACTTTGTATATATAAATATAAACCAAATAGGTGAAGATGACTAAATAAGTATATATGCAAAAGAATAAAAATTGATTATATGAGAAGAATGTCAAAGTATCCGCGAGCAGACTCGAAGAAGCCTGTCACTACAATTGTTAGTATAAGTCACTAGTTAGTGATGGTGTGGGGGAAGAGGGAAATAAAATATCAAAAGAACACAAAGTATAAGAACAACCGTCAGGTTGTGCACTAGGAATTGACTGGGTAATAGACCATGGCATCCATGTTAATACCTTCGTTGGAAGGATCGGACACAAAGACCTTGCTACTGTCAACAATCTTGTTATACTTGATAGAGAAACTAGTCATCAAATTGAAATTTAACTTCAAGTAGAACTTACGATTGTTAGGATTGGAACTCTCCAAGTAAGCAAAGGAATTAGGATTGTCCTCAGTAAACTTACTGATACTGTATTGAATCAAAAGCTTACCTAAACCTTTTCCTCTCATGGAAGGTAACGTGGCAATGTCATTCAAGTACCAAATATCGATTTGGTTCTTGCCATTTAATTGACGATTCTTGATCAACTTTTTGATCAAGACATCCTTTCTGACCTTTGATAAGAAAGGTAACTTATCATTCAAAATCTTGGATCTACAATGACCAAGGAACGAGTAAACGTTGAATTTAAAGTAAGAAGGATGCATGTTATCCATGAATCGCAAAGAGCTGGAAGCAAATACGTCTCCGTCCTCATCAGAATCGGACCCTGACGAGGCACTGGAGTCGATGTTAGCACCGTAGATCTGATTCCATAAAGCAACACCGAGATATGGGAATTTATATTTTTTAACTCCCAAATCATCCAATGTAGCTTCCAATGAATTATCCTTAATGATAAAAATAGTACCTCCCAAAGAGAGACACTCATAAGCATCATACTCAAAATACGCAAGCATTAAATCCAACTTCTTTTTCTTATAAACAGCCTTAGGAGTGTTTGCTTTCGTAATATGGGACGTATTAAGAATATAATTCATGAAAGGATCATCTTCAAAAGAAAGTAACAAAGTCTTAGCTACTCGACGGTAGTCCTTGACAGTCGCCAAATCAATGGAGATATCTAAGTTACTAGGAATTGAAAACGATGCTGGATCAGAGATAGGACTAGAGACAGAAGTCACACCGGTACTAGTGTTTCTTCTAGAACTAGATGTACTATCTACTTGAGCCTTGGCAGCAGTGTAATTGTCATAATTTCTAGATGCAACAACGTTATTGTTAGCACTTTGATTGAGCAGAGATGATAAGTCTCTGTTGTTCTTGTGAGTGATTTTATTTTTTTGTAAGTTTGTGGACGAAGAAGATTGAACAAGTTCCAGTCTCAGGAGGTTACGGTCAATGTCAACATTATCGATAGAATCATTAAAACTCAACGACCTAGTCTTACCTTCGAGAGAAGAGCTTGTGTCGATTGAGCTATTAGTGGCTCTATTAATAATATTGTCATTGGAGATAACTAAAGTATCCGAAAGTTTTAGACCCAAAGATGAAGATGAAGTTGATGATAAGCTAGTAACTGATGGTGTTGATGTTCGTGGTGTGGAAAGTAAGTTTGCGTCTAAAGTAACCCCCTGAGACTGGGGCAGTCGGGGTTTACCCTTCTGACTTGATTCATGGTAATCTTCTGAAATGGGGGAGAACATTGTTATTCATCGGTGAATGTTAAAATTGTTAGGTATAATAACAAGATTAACGGTGCTAAAGAAAGAAGAAAAGAAAAGAAAACAAAAAGACGTCATACGAGTCTTGATGGGAAATGATGGGATCCAAGGTTTATATAGTTATCACTTGCGCTCAGCTTATCTATTTGAGCGGAGCGGGAACGAGTGGCACATTTCCTGATTGGGAATCCGCACGCGGGAAGCAGAGTGGAGATAGAATTAAGAGAGAGTAACGATGCCTTACGTTCCGTCGGGGTGAAATTTGTGGGAGCTACAGTACATTGTTCTCTATTATGGTTGACATCTTAGGTAGAGACAGTACAAGGTGCTAAATAATGACAACGTCGCGAGGGTTATGAGATTATTTAAAACGAAATTGATAGATCTATTTTATGACAACAAAGGTCAATAAAACAACTCTGTGTTTTTGTTAAAAGACTATGCAATCTTCTCGCCGAGGAACAGGTGTCATTTTTGTTGTAGTTGGGGGTGCCAAATTAAATTAGGTTATCAGAACCTCGTATCGCATGAGTTTCATCTGTGATCTTATGGGGGGCGGTTCCATAGAGATGCCGAACGGTAGGTCCGCGCTTATCATAGAGAAGTAGCTAAAAAAGGTAAAATGGTAGATACTTCAGCGGAGTCAGCGGGGTCGTGCAAGGGAAAGTATATCCCATAATATCACATCACGTGACCAAATTCTGTCTCTATTTATCCGTGACTTCTCACTTTGTCAGCTCCATCCCTCAACTCTGTATACAGTGCATCTAGACCTTAGAGGTGGAATGCAGGACGCCTTGGCAGCTTTTGACGAGTGGGCAAAGACTACAAGAAAACTAACTGTATTCTTTCTATTGGGCACCTTGGTCGTGGACACCAAGATAGAAAGATTTCTTTTGACAGATTAAGGAGGCACTGCTCGTGGTCCCCTTCATCTTTTCGTTTAGGCTTAATCGTGCTATATTATCTCTAGTCTTACGAGGCCTCCGCTTTATTTGTCCCATACCGGAAAATAGATAAGCAATCCCTAGACGAAGAGGGAGGGTTTAGCAAGAAGGGAAAAGTTCATCTGGGGCGACTTTTATAACGATATTTACGAGAATGGTTCCTTGTGATAACAGGGGCGTGTACAATTGATTGTAGTTTTCCTCTCTCTCTCCGGTGAGACGGACCATGGTTCGATACATAAACAGGAAATTGGTGCAGTAAACGGTCCTTCCACATACGGTGGCTTTGGACATAGATTGTCTTCCTATAGGCTTCATTTGCTTTAGTAGGAGGCGTTGTAATGTTGGAGTAGACAGTAAAAAAAAAGCAACCAGGTAAAAATAGCAACCCGGTCCGACTCCTGTCGTCCTAGGCATTCGACTGTCTCTAACTTCCACAACTTTTGTACTCTTTCTTGCACAGACACTTGCATCGCTTTTAATTGATAGCACCCTCCTTGTCGATGTCTCAGTGTCTCTTCCCATGTCTCATTTCTCTCACTAATTCACACAGGCGTTCTCACTTTCGGTCGTAATCCCCACCACCACGGTACTTCTCACCCCCAGACTTCCCATTTCAAAGAACACCAAATCTCACTACACCACCAGAAAAAAACTGACTTGGTTCAGTGAGTTTTCAACAACCGAAACAAAAATTAATTATCCTGGTTCACTGGAGTCTTTCTCTCTTTAGCACCCGAATCTCTGCCCACACCATCGTCTTAGAATTCAATCCATCGCTGGAAGATCACGTAGTCGCCAGAGCCCAATCGTCGTCATTCCATCGCTAACTTTTTGTCCTTCGTATCTCATTTCCCGATTAGAGGTATCCCCAGAAGCTTCAAGTGCATTTACCACCATCTCATCAATAGAGCCGTAGGTACATTTGGCATAGCAACCGTCCGAATCCTTAGAATACTTGTGCCTTTACTTGTATACTCATATAGTTATACCGTGCCGTTAATTTGCGTAGAGCAAGTTCTCCTTACATCAACCCGCCCGTGGTATAGCCTCGTTAAAATTGCCATAGACTTCAATTCAGCGACTGCTCGACTGGTAAACCATCAACAAGGCCCTCATAGACAATCAGGACTGGCATCCACCGACGAAAATTACAAATACATAAGCTGAGATGGGTAACAATTCATCCAAGCCAAAGGATGGCCTTAGGGCTCCACCGCTAGCAAGAACTGATACGGCTGGACTGGCAAAGCTGTCCAGGTCCATTCGGTCTCGTATTTCCATTCTGAAAGACGACTCCTCCCCAAATAACAACAATACCCAAAGCACAAGTACATCTGACTCACCGAATCTTGGTCCGAAGTCTCCCAAGGTCTCGAGGAAGAACTCGACTTTGGACGCTACCGAGAACATACCGACCAATAGTATCACTACCACGACTATATCCCGAAACAATAGTAACTCCAACCTTCTCCTGAGCTCCTTTCTGTCAGGCAGCAATGCAAATCTTCCGCCATCTATGATCCAGATCGAGCCAAAAGAGCCCATTCTCAGAAGAAATACCAATGACACAATAGGTACTCAAACACCAGGAAGTTTAGGGCTCGATCTGCCTGGAACAAACTCGCCACTTTCCACCTCCATCAACAATAGCAACAACAACATATCACGAACTTCTACTAACCACCTGATTCCCAGCTTACACAATTATCCATTATCACCGCAACCTACCAACGCATCATTCAAAAATAGCATAAATGAAGACACCAAGAGTATACACTCCACTAAAGATGAAGTTGATGCTAACGACAGTACTACTAACTTAGCTCACAATGTCTTGTCGAAATCGACGACCACGTCCAGTATAGGCAACTCAAATAACACCATTGATATCGAGGACCTTATCCAAAGACTCTTGGATGCTGGATACAGTGGCAAACGTACAAAGAATGTATGTCTCAAAAATAACGAGATACAGCTTATTTGTTCTACAGCAAGGGAAATATTCCTTTCACAGCCTTCATTATTAGAGCTCTCCCCTCCAGTTAAAGTGGTGGGAGATGTCCACGGCCAGTATGGTGATCTTATTCGTATCTTTACGAAGTGTGGTTTTCCTCCATCCACAAATTATTTATTTTTAGGAGATTACGTGGACAGAGGAAAGCAATCATTAGAGACGATTCTCCTCTTATTATGCTACAAGATAAAGTATCCAGAAAACTTTTTCCTTCTTAGGGGAAATCACGAATGTGCTAACGTCACCAGAGTATACGGATTCTACGACGAATGCAAACGACGCTGTAATATCAAAACATGGAAATTGTTCATAGATACCTTTAACACTTTACCAATAGCAGCAATTGTCGCAGGGAAGATATTCTGTGTTCATGGGGGCTTGTCTCCTGTTTTGAATCTGATGGATGAAATTAGAAATATCGCTAGACCCACAGATGTGCCTGATTTTGGACTATTGAACGACTTACTATGGTCCGACCCAGCGGACACACTAAATGAATGGGAGGACAACGAAAGAGGAGTATCATACGTCTTTTCCAAGGTGGCAATCAACAAATTCTTATCAAAGTTCGGATTCGATTTGGTTTGCCGAGCGCACATGGTTGTCGAAGACGGCTATGAATTTTTCAATGATAGAACATTAGTAACAGTTTTCCTGGCACCCAACTATTGTGGGGAATTCGATAACTGGGGAGCAGTAATGAGCGTTTCGGAAGAATTACTTTGCTCGTTCGAATTGTTGGATCCATTGGACAGTGTAGCTTTAAAGCAGGTCATGAAGAAAGGAAAGCAAGAGAGGAAGTCTGCTCAGTTGCAGAGACAACTGCTGCTGCAGCGATTTTGATATAGGGTAGAGATTCGGTAGATATATTGTTATTATACTATTATTACTATTATTATACTATTATTATTATTATTATTATTATTCTTTTTCTTATCATTTTTTAAACTTTTTTGTAGGAAGACAGCAGCTTTGAATGCTCTTGGTAAAGAACGCACTCATACAGTAGGCAAACTCCCTTTCACCATATAGTGGATGTATGCCAACTAAATATAACTTCCATCATCTCCTATAGGCATATTCCCACTCTCTCAAAACCTAAACAGCAATCTTAACAATAGCAACTCTTGTCCATAGTCAAGTGAAATGGTGCTCATACACACTATAGATAGATTACAAAATGTCGCACTAACTCCAAAAACAAAATGAAACAAACTTCTCCATAAAACACGTTTGTGACGACACTGGAAAACAATCAGTGGGGAAAGTACGTAGACATATTGATCTGATTCTCAGGATAATTGTACATTTAGCATTTATCTTACAGATAAGACTTTTAGGTGAAGAGACAAGAATCATCAGGAGCACTTTTTCATTAAATGACGGATCCTAACAGCGTAAATGGCTCTGTCCAAGCTGCTAATTACTACTTCATCCTCAAAACAGAGAATATCCAACCACTACTAGATATCACCAACCAGCTCACACAACAGATAGGAAAGAATCAGCAAATTATCGACAAATTATGCCTTGTAGCAGATCACAAGATAAAGTTCCCTGAAACGGCTATAGACTTGGAGAAATTGGGATTAAGAAATACAGATGACGCCCCACTGGAAGAGGAAGAGGAAGGAACCAACGTAAGAAGTGAGGAGGAAGCACAGGGGACCAGTGAGGAAGAGTCAGAAAGAGCCCGAAAGCTCATGGATAGCATTAACGAGGAAGACGAGAGAGAAATAGAAGAAGACAACTTGAATAGTGCTGGAGTACCGAACAACGAAGACCCTCTCAGATACTTGCTAGCACAGAAATATCATTTGGATGATATACAAGTAGATAACATTCCAGATTTGGGGAAGTATGCGACCAACCCGAGAATTGTCCAGTTGGTCACAGATAATATAAAGCTAAGAAGACTCCAAAAACTAAAGAAGTATAAAAACAAAGAGTTGTTGAAATTGGTCTACGAATACGAAAAGTTCATTGTAGTTGACATATTACCTTCACTCAGAACCGAATTGCTTGCATTAACCAATACGACGACTAAAACAATGTCAGATGATAAGTCCTTGGTGGACTACGTTGATTTCCGTTTTTCAACACTCAATAAGATGTACGAGAGGTATTCCATGAATGTCAAATACTTGCTGAAGCTAATAGAGATGTCAAGAGCTCTCCTCCTGTACTGGAACAACCAGGACGAGGTCTACGAGAGGCTAAATCATCAGTTTGTGGCTCTCGAATTTCTCCAGCTAAATCTCACCAAATTACTTAAATAGAACCAAAACATTCAATGTGCATCGACTAATGAAAGAATAATATTAATGATTTTATAAACAGACCGTATAACCAATGTAGACAATGTTACCAGCACAGTGTTTGCAAATCGGATCCTGTATGATCCTGTTAAGCGCATATTATCTCTCTTGTATGGGAGTTGTCTGGTCTTGTCGTGGCAGCAAGAAAATATGGACACCAGTGTCAATAATAATGCATGAAATAAGACACGGAGGGCCAATGAAACAATTAACGGATGAATACTCTACTAAAATTGACAGACATGAGCATTCTAATGCAACGTTGTTCAAAAAAAATGTTGTGGTGAAGATCTACTTACCAAAATATAGGGATTTCTTGCATATCCTGGTTGCAAAACAGCCTTTTGAACTGCTTCGTCAGATATGCACGTTACAAAATAACGAAGAACTTTAAAATAACGCGTTACCGACAGATTTGGACTTATGCTGTGGTATAGTTCCAAATTGATGCTCACCCCATCATTATTAGTGCTTCCATTTTTTTTTTAAATTTATTGTCAGGCACCTCTTCGCCCCTTCAAACTGTCCCAGCATTCCATACTCTGATACTTGTTTGGGGAATTTTCATTAACTGGGCGTGATGACGTACAAGCCAATGTTTTATGCAGCTCGCCAATTTCTTCCTGTTACCCAACCTTAATTACAAATAGCGAGTAAGAATTGCAACCAATTGCCTCGCACCATGAACGACGAGAGGTCTTAACTGGGGCAGGATATTTCAGAGTTAAAATCAGAGATAAGCATGAAGTTGCAGCTACACTCGACCAGTTTTGTTTTCAAAATGGGCTGAGATCCAAATCCCAGCTGAGCCCGGACCCTCTCGTCTCCATCTGGGCTATGCATACAAGAGCTAAGTGCTGCCTTGACCTCGGTTGTAGACGGCTTCGCTCTCTCGGAGCCCATAGAGCAAATCTTCTCTCGTTATTCACCTGGCTTCGATCACTTTAGCTATCAGTTCGGTAATCCCCCAATCTTAAAATTCCAGTCTTCTGTGTGGTTGTATACTGCAGCAATGGCAACTGAACTTAGGGCACGCAAGCCCAAACCTTCTGCGGGCTACTTCATTAAATAGACTGTATACGCCGTCTCTTCGATAATTTGGTGTTGACTGAGTGGAAACGGTATAAAGTTGGGCTGCAGGCAGGACTGGTAGCGCTTTCCTAAATAGGCAAGTCTACCTTCTCGCTAATGCTACGTCGTAGAAAATAAAGTACCAGAATAGGACTCAATTCATTGGGACAGCAGAAATATCCAGAGACCAATTAGTTAATGCGGATAAGCAAGAAGACTGTCTGCTATTAGTCTTATTTACCTTACCAAAACAGGTATCAATAGGAGGATGACTACATTGGCATGGTATGGAAGCTCTGGCGGAAATCTCGCTCCTTGATGTTGCAGATTAATATTTTTGGTTGGATTGTACATAGTATTTTATATTACGTGCACGAAAATGCCGTTTGGAGCCCGTAAATTAATTGTTAGAATTTACCAAAATTAAATTGTTGCGTTATAATGGTAATGAGGCAACAATGAAAGAGAAGCAAGAGCACATAGAAATTTAAAAGGTAAGTATATACATTGGTACATTGGTACATTAGTTTCTGCTTGTTCAGAGACAAGCATTAGAAGTCTTTGGATACATTTTAAGTGAAGGTTTATTATTGTTACCGAACAGGGAAATGCAATAGTGGTCCGGTATTGCCGTAGTTAAATTGAAAGTGCTCCACAATTGGATCTCCTTAGGAGTGCTAGTTTCAGCCTACTTACTTGGATTACCTTCATAATAATAGTGTACTGATTAATACAGAAATTTAATAATACTTTAACTAGAACTATAGTACACTAGAGCTATCACAGCAGACCATATTGCTGGATCAAGCCAGTTGGGAATGAAGTCCCGTTTCATAATCTAAGAAGTTCAAATCGTACTAGGTTATGCTTGACCTATGAACTTCTCCCTAATATAAACAAATGACTGAAATCAGAGTGGATCATAAATCTCTCTTCAGTTATGCTTTTCCGTACTAAATGCCCTTATACATGCTCTTAAACCTCTTATCCTTGACCACATTCATAATGTTCTTGACTCAATGTAATTCGTATTTATGGAAATTTTCTGTTCTCTGTTGGTGATAATAAACTATTAATCGTTGGCTTTTTGGATGAATGGTCTATTCTTCCATCAGTACCATTATTATTCGGAATAGGTTGAATAAGATTTTCACTCTCTACTGGAGGATCCTCCATTTTAATATCAGTACTAGTGGATGCCGATGAAAGCGACAGAGACAGCGACAGCACTTGCAGAGTCCCATCTTCGTTCAATACACCCTTGAGCCAACCCCTTGTATTCTCAGCGCTCTTTTGTGGTAATGGAGGGAGCATCTTATTGGCCAAGTCTGTTCTTGTACGGAGAATGCCGTCCAAAGAATGAATGCTACGAGCTTCAACCGAGTGGTTACTGGACATAGAAATGGGCCGTATAAGGCTTGCATTATCATCGTCTCTGTTGATTGGAAGATTTTGGACTGATGGAAGGGAGGAACGACTGCCACTGCTTGCCGTACTATGTATGGTGACGGACAGTGGTGATCTCATTGAAAGACCATTGAAAGAACGAGCACTAATTGAATTACGGTCCCTAGAAGCCGTTTGGGAGAATGATTGATGGAAAAGAGGAGAAAGTGGAGATACAAGATTCGGAGTAAGTGATGCAATAGAAGATGCTGATTTTGGTGGAGGTGGATAGGAAATGACAGTTGTCGTTGTGGAAATGGAGAAGGTTGGGTTGGAAGTTGCATTGAATGATGTAGTGTTGGCTGGAGCCGTTTTTAAGGATGAGCTTGCACTGACATAATTGGAACCGGCACTAAGAGGCGACGAGTTAGCCGAAGTCGTGTCATTAATGAATGAATGCAGAAGTGAAAGAGGACGAGGTCTTCTTTTAGGTTTGAATTCGTGGTTGGGAATTTTGAGGTTAGATGAGGGGTTGGACTCTTTTATGCTACTATTCTCTTGGTGTGGTTTTGGAGGCACCGGTGGAGGTACTGGTGGATACAGTATTTGCCCGTTGTTTGTATCGAAATGACCTCCGGTGTATGGTGGGGCGCTCAGTGGTGGTTGAGGTGGTGGATACGAATAGAGTGCTTGGTGGATTGGAGGAGGACCATGATGTTGATGCTGTGGGAGATAATAGCCAGTTTGATTTTGATAATGTGGCAGTTGTGAGTTAGGAGGTGATATGAGGGACGCTGAGTTGGGCATGGCGGCATATGGGCCAGCAGAAGGATTGTTGGAGCCACTAGAGCTGTTAACCGTTTTATAAACACCAGAAGCACCAGCAGCTGACAGGTTTTCGTTTAAGCCAAAGAGTGGGTTGTTTGGAGTTGCAGGATGGTAATGTTGATGATGGTGATGGTGAGAATGGTCTTCCCTTGTATTCTTAGACGATCCAGACAGTATGGACAGTTTATCATCATCTGAGTGCATGCCACTCATGTGGTTATGGCCATGAAGACCGGGATTGCCACCATTAGTATCATTTTTCTGAAGGTATGTCTCGTAAGCATGTACTGTCTGTTTATGCTGTCTCAAGTTATCTAGACGGGAGAAGTTCTTGGAGCAGTATGGACATGTGAAGGGCCTCTCGCCTGTGTGTTTTCTTTTATGACGAGCCAAGTGTTCGGATCTTGTGAAGGACATGTTACAACCAGGGTAACCCGTACACTGGAAGACACGGCCTTTGGACAGGCGCTTAGACTTGGGCTTTGACGACGGCACCAGCTTGGGGTCCTTGCTGAGAAGGTCGTGGTTAAGCATCGTGAAGGAGGGGACGAGTGTAGTGGGGAGGTTTTGGTGAAGGAGTGGAATCGTGGAGGATGTTGTCAGGGGGTATCTTCAGTGGAAGGGACAAAGAATAAGATTTTTAGCTTGTGGTGGAAACAACCTGTGTCTTTATATATATCGCAGCAAAAACGTTATGGTGTGACAATTATAATGACAAGAGGATCGTTCAGTGTTGACTACCAAGGGCCGGTTTGCTTTGGTTGACTCGATTTGTCGGAACTAGGCGATTGGAGATAACCTGAAAGACTATACTGAAGATGACCAAGAGCCAGTTATTCTGTGCAACGCTAGTAATAACAGTATTGGTAAAATCACAACAGTGTTTGGTAACCCAGAAAGTTGAGCGAGCTTTTGTAAGGGCGAAGGTAACCAAGTCAACTGTATCACTAGTTGGCTAGGAGTAGCAAACTCAACAGGCCCGTCGTGGCAACAGTAGAATGCTATGAAAGCTGCTAACTAGAAAGGGATATACCAGCGGCTAACGATGAGACGTGTGTTCACGGCTACGGAAAGCTGGCAGCGGGTATGTAAAAGAATGGTACGATGTGTCGGAACAGCAACAGGATCTCCTGGGGATCTCAGGTATACGTGTATATACCTAGAACTACGAAACTACCAACGTAAGGTGTGGTGAATGCGAAATAAAACAACCCAAGTTCAATTTCGCTGTCTTGTAAAACTCCAAATCCAAATTGGCAGCACAAGCAGATTTCGCTCGTTTTGTATGAAATTCAGTTTTCGGTTTTTGGTTTCTTGTTTTTTGTCCCTATTTTAGGTAGAAAAAATATAGTGGGCCTGAAAAATGTCAGGAGGAGAGGTAAGTTGCAGGGCCAAAAAAAGCAAAAAGTCTATTTGAAAGGTGCAAGGCAATGCGAATTGCAGGAGGTAGAATGCGAGGCAGGGCAATGATGGAAAGGGAGGAAAGGGTGGGAGATGCCGTGGTTTATATGGTGTGGAGGCACACCACGAGTATGAAGACTATGGGATAAGTATTGAAACCAGGATACGGGCCTGGGGGTACACGCAGAAGAGCCGGATGAGATTCTATTTATACGAGAAAATATGTCGTTGTTGCACCAGGCACACTGGAGAAAAATGAATGATTAGGTGGTACCTAGCGCACTAGGCAAAAAAATCAGACACCACCTATTTTCTAGAGGAAATTACTAGAATAGAATGAGAGTTCCTTGCACCAAAAAGTTTAAAAACTATATTTGAGAGTTACCTATTTTAAGTATTTTTTTGGGGCTTGAGCAGTAGAACAATAGCTGGAATTTCTGCGGGCGCTTCTTGTTGGATGGTGCAGAGTAGCATTAGATGGAACTATGGCGAAACCAGATACAGAGAAAACCACTGTCTATTGTTCTCTCAATTGTGCGTCGGAGTGCCATGGATTCGGGACCCGGCGCCGAAGACCAGTGCTTGGTTCTCGTCAGGAAGGGAATGGTGGTGAGCACTAGCTGCGTTTTGGTGATTGCTTTTAACGATCTGCCACGCAAGGAGTCCCAGTTACATTCGTCCCTGCGACTGGCTCATAGATATGACCCACCCCGTCAATCTCAGTATCTGTTGACGGGCCCTACACCACCGGCAGCGACAGAAGCTGTGCATCTGCACAGCTTCTGCTGCCGCTAGCCGCGACCATCATTGTTCTCAAGAAAACAACTTATGATTCGGCAGATTATTATTTAAGCTAATTCTTTGTGTCTACGTACTGATATATCCAACGACTCCAGTATTGGAGTTCCTGCAATTGAACAAACACGACAGAAAGAAAACGTACCTAATAAAAAGATTTGCGAGTTTGTGATTAAATTATGCTTTTCGGGACTAAACTTATTATTTTGCTGTGCGATAAAAATAATAAGAAAATAATAAATAATTAGTAAAAAAAAAAAACGTGAGTAAATTAATTTCATTGAAATTTTGATATGGTTAGATACAGGGGAACGAGGAAGTAGGGGAGAGGGGTCAGTACGGAAATTGAGTTACCGGTTGTGAGACAAGACAAACAGTGTGGATCTTGGTTGCTGGCCTTGGGAATTTTGTTGCCCTGGTTGTCCTAGGTAGTATCCCAGTGTCTCTCGCTAAATTGCCACCAAGAAGATACAAGAAATCGCCCCCTTCATGACAAAAAGTACCACCTTGCTTTCCATCTCACTTCTGCCACCATCCGTGCAGATAAAACAAGAAATATACTCAAGGTGCATGTACGTCGCATTTCAACCTGCTTTCTTTAGTTTGGGGTTCTTGGTCGTTTGTGTCCTTCCTGTAGCAGGCCTCCATCTTCTCAACAGGGAGGTCTTCGTGAAAATAAGCCGGGTTAAATGCTTAAACGAAAAGGAATAAAAAATTATTTCATTTACAAAAATCTAGAATACACAGACAATGGGCCAGCTTAAAAGAAGACCAATTATGCCCTGATACTCTCAAGATCCTGATCAGATCGATATGTGAGTGGTTGTGAGTCTTGGCCGTTGAGAAAGTACAAACATTGTTCTTATTTTTGGTATTTTATAATTGTTGGTCATATCTGGGAATGCACCATAATTGTAGCATGTTAAGGCGAGGAGTCCCCGGCTATTTGTGACCATACCATTTGTTGTACGGCGTCTCAGTTGCAGTTCACGTATTCACATCTTGACACGATGGATCTACAAAATGTCTATTCAGGGCCATCTAGAGATTATTACGTAACCAACAGTAAGACTGCCTATTTGGGCACAACGAATGTAAATGATTGATTTCTACAGTATTAAGTTGTAAATATGTTATCCCACATACTTAGTGATTCGTAGATCTCGCGGATGGTCGGCGTCTCCAGTAGCGTATATATTATGTACTGGTGGTTTGATTTAATGCAATGCGTTATATAATATTTTGTCACTATGCATCCCCACCTAGATTCACCGACAATAATATGGTAAAATTAATAAGTAGTCCTAGCACAACTGGTAACAGTAATAGGCTGTGGTCCTGCTTAGCAGACTGAGTGAAACTACCCTCGACGTTTAGTCTTGAAGTATTTCATCTAGGCATGTAGAATGCGACCTCATCTTTGATTGACTTCGCGCGGTATCCAAATGAACGCTCCCCTCACCTCTTTTTGGCACAAAACCGATGGTCATACTTATCCTCAAAGATTTGCTAATGTCGCACTAAGAAACCGAATGTATCAAACGAGTTGTACCCCTCCCCCTCCCTTCAAAAAAATAATGACATAGTTGATTTACCTAACGAAGAAAGGTTAAGGTTACTGTTTAGAAACGGGATTTAAATTCAGTAATCAGGAGTCTTCATTTCAAGGTCCAAGGCCCCACTTTTCACGTTAAAATGCAACATAACACTGCCTACTTCTCTCCTGGATCAGCCAAGCAGAAACGAAAGGTTCCCGCGAGGGGTTATTGATTTCCAATGTAGGGGTACCCTTATTTCAAGCTGGCTGACATGTATTTGCTTATCCTTATCCTAATCAAATCTTTAAGTTCAAAGTTTGAGATTGACCCCAGAGGCTGCCCCATACCGATTCTCCCCCACCATCTTCTTTTTTACGTAAATCCATAAGAGGTATTGAAACGCCATACACCTTTACGAACTTAACGTTTGTATCCATTTTTGTACACAATATACTATAGTTTCTTTTTGATGTGCACCCTGATATAACTTTATTACAAGCGAATAGTAAAACGCACAGCTACTACATGAAATTACAATGGATACTATTACAAGAAATTGTCCTTTCGTTGTGCCATGACTCCCCGAAAGCTGAATCAATACACTTCAATGATATTTCCGACATTTTGAGGAATTGTATGGCATTTCAGGGTATTTTGCTATCATTAGACAATGTGGACTTTTTTTTATCTATACTCTTATTATTTACCAAAACGTGCAGTCTAAGTATTTTTCTACGGTTACGATATCTGTATATCCGCCTTGGAGTCCACATCTTCTATGATCATAGCCCCATATTTTTCAAGCAGCTTTTTTATCTACGAAGTTTAAATAATTTCTGTCATCGTTATCATCGGCCAGGCAATCATCAAAATGCCGTGCCGCCTGGATCATCTGTTACGTATTTTTGACGGAGATGTGCCTAATTATACACGTCTCGTGAATCTGATGTACCTTGGGAAAACTACGTCACTCGGAGCTTGGTGCCTTGCGCTAGGTTGCCTTCCAGGCCCAGGGGCAAACCAAACACGTAGCATTTATGTCCAGCATCCAATCTACCCCAAAATTCAAAGTCACTCCATGTAATATCACCTAAGAATTAAATTATAGGCCAGCCATGTCAACATTCGAGTTTTTCGTACTTATACAGCAAACAATAGACCTCGTAATTTCCACCATATGAGGTGATAACTCCCTACATACTCGTTCCATGCAACCACTACATTTACTACGAACATTTTTTCCTCAGAACAATAGAACAACCCAGTTGTGGACTGACCCTCTGCCAGTACCCCACTTTCTCCTATGCTCGCCCTACTTTATTATATTTCAGGTATAAGCAGATCCTTTCCTGTAGGAGTAATCGCTGGAAGCTCATTACTAAAAAACCATATTTCAGACACTTTTTTTCCGTCAGATAAAGCCCACTTCACCTAAATTGCTTTTTGTGCATGTGTAGATTACTCGTTTAGGAAAGGATACTGCAATCGAATCAATATCGGTAGTGGTAAGAAAAATAATATCGGTAGTTGAAAGTTAGAGAAAGCTTATCTTGATAGGTCGAGGATTCCATAGAGGGGTGGTATAACAACAGTGGATTTTCGTTATAGGGACAACCAGTACGAGCCACGTACCAGTTGCGAAAAGTCCGAGTTTGTGGCTTGTATGGTGTACAGTAGAAAGGTCGAATGCAGTTAACAATAGGTTATAAGGCGGACTCGGTTTTACGAGAAGCCGGCTATTTATTGTAGAAGGTATATATATTTATGAGTTAGATAAGAGGACATTGGACCTCCATTGACTGAGGAACCGATTGCGACAGACAAGGCCAGGCTTATTCGTCATGGGTCATGGATTGCGAGAACCCTTTAGCAGCAGCCATTGGCTCCATTGACGTCTGTGCTTGAATTGTTTTCGATCAGAATATCGATCGTTTCTGGCTTATTGGCACGATTCTCTGTGGCTAATAGGTCGTTATCACCGGTGTTAAACTCGGGTAAGCTTTGTGCGATCTTCTTAAATAATAATTTCACATTATGATTAGCTTTGGTTGAGGTCTCGATGAAGAATTTCGAACCCACCTTTCTATGCAATGCTTCCACATCCTCCAAGGTTACTTGACGCTTGTCGTTGGCCAAATCTGACTTGTTTCCTACCAACACTATGATCACATCGTCTCCTCTCTCCAATTTTACGTCTTTTATCCATTTATCCAAGTTGTTGAAACTCTTCTTGTTAGTTATGTCGTAACAGATCACTGCGACATGACTGTCTCTGATATATGAGGGAATCAAACTCCTGAATCGCTCCTGTCCTGCAGTGTCCCATAGTTGCAACCGGATGGTTTTGTTATCGTCCAAGTACATGGTTTTCAGCAAGAAATCGATTCCGATAGTTGCTGCATAGGTTTCGTCGAATGTGTCATACATGAATCTCGTGATTAAGGAAGTTTTTCCAACTAAAATGGGTTAGTATAGGGTCATCTAGTGGGCGATTACCTTCTGTAACGCATTTGAGTTCCGATTGTCTCTACTTACCGCTTTGATCTCCCAAGAACACAATCTTGTACTTTCTCAAGATATTAGACTTGTCTGATCCCCCGCTGGGGTTATTACTGCCACTTCCGATGCTACTGGATCTCATGATGGGTTCGTTGTGAGTGGGTTTGATGCTAGGAGCCGTGGCTATGTATATGGACGGATTGTTTATCTACAACTTTCGATGCATATATTGTCCACGAGAATGTAATCGCAATGATGTGGTGGTTTGTAGTATGCTAGTGTCAGGTGTTATAGACAGTCTAACAAATTGACCTAACCAAATCTACCGTTGATTCTGATGGATATCCTAGTAATTTTTACGGTGAATCTAACGACGGTTCCGGTTCTGCTTTCGTACACGTTTTCTACCTTTTAACCGCTGCACTGTGCTATGTCTTCTATCAACAATACCACTACTTCTGTCTTCTTTCCAAGCGCTGCTACGGCCATACAACACAACCATTTCATTTTTTCTTTTCCCTCACTTTGTTTTTGATCACGAACGGAAAATTTGATGCTGACGTGAGCGGCTCCCTACTGGGGACGTGTCATGTTACCTAAGCGGAATGAATTGAGGTGCCGAAAAAAACTGCAAACAGCACAAGAGGAAAGGGAAGAAAAGATGGCTGTAAAAGACGCTGTTTTGAGGGTTATGGTGTTACGGAGATAGGGAAGTTTAGCAGAAAATAAGTTGGACAGTGAGTAGTCAGTAAATAATCAATAGTACTTGAGTAATAGTTTGTAAAATAGAACAAAAATAGAAGAAAAACATGGATGACGCAGAATTGAACGCCATCAGAGCAGCCAGATTGGCAGAGCTACAAAAGTCCAGTGGAAACGGTGCCAGTTCCGCTGCTGGCTCACAAGGACAACCACAAGATGACGTCAAGGCGTCGGTTCTTTCAAGGGTATTGGAACCAGCCGCAAGAGAGAGATTGAGCAGAGTCAGGATGGTAAGACCGGACCGAGCCGAGCTGGTAGAACAATATATCGTTAAGTTGTACTCCATGGGCCAGATCAATCGGAAATTGACCGAAAAGGACGTCGTGGAGATCTTGGACGGAGTCAGTAGAGACTCCAACAAGCAGAGCTCGACAAAGATCATTTATGACAGAAAACACAGCACAATGGGTTTGGACGATGACGATGAAGAAGAGGAGGACGATTTCTTTGATTAGAAGAACAAAAGACACTCCAAAATTATGGAAGTTTAGTGGGATTCAGCTAGTCCCAAGTCTACATATATAGCTTGTAATATATAATCGTAATAAGTCAGATAAAGGAATTGTAGAAAATTTGTGATATTTCATGAGTAGTCAAAGGGACTATAAAGTATGACACCGGAGAAGTCCCACCATGATGATAAGGAAAGGGATGAAGGAGTACTGGAGATTTGAAATCCTTGACACTACTAATCTTCAGCAAGAGGAGTTCAGTGCAGTTATTCAGTGATATTCATATCACCTCTTTAAGAGATAACAGTTGACCTTACTATTATAAATGCGAGTTTAAGGATTTTGCACCCAAAAGGGAGCCCAACCTACTTATTCGAATAGGACATTCAACAATTCAAGTTTAATGATAGCGTCTCGTCATATTATTCTACGACTATTCTTCTACTTAACTATGCAATTTTAATTAATGCAAATTTTGTTCAATGCAATGCTGTACTATGTTACTCTAACTTCTATTCTGTTATGTGTTGTGACTGTTGTGACTGTTGAGACTGTTATACTTCAATGTCCGAGACATCGTCAGAGTCTTCGTCAGAATCGTCTTCTCCATTGGAGTTTTCAAAGACTATTCCATTTGCAGCCTTTTTATTTCCATTACTACTTGGTCCAAACCATCCAGACTCATCGTTTTCTTCGTCTCCCGTCATCTCCTCATCTTTATCGTCATCATCGTCATCATCTTGTAGTACAACATCTCCATTCACGTAGTCTTCTGCTCCGTCTACGTCATCATCTACGTCATCTTCTTCTTGGTTCTTTAACTCCTTGGAGACTTGCAAATAGTCCAAGAAGTATCCATTCCTCTTACCCACTTTCACAACGTCTTTACCAACTCTACCCAAGAAACGCTGGATCAATCTCAAGCTGCTGACGAATTCGTGCTTGTAAGCATTGATGTATTTACCATGGGCACTCAAGATCAGACGGATCCAGAGCAAATTGTATTCAAAATGCTGGTTTTCGTACTTTGTCAAAAGGTTTCCAATGAACCCTAACAAACGATCAACATAGACAATTGGCAAGTCCGAGCTTACTAACTTGATGTCGTTTAAGGGAATGGCTTCATAGACCTTTTGGATCAAGTACTCTTCGTTCAAACGGAATGCCATGACAAGGGCTGTAAGGAACTCCTGCTCAGCCAAAGTTTCCAACGTAGCTTCTGGAGTGATATCTATGTCCAAGTCAAAGGGGTCGAAGATAATAGTGTTATCCACAGAGTAGATTAACAATCCTTCGGTAGAAGCAGCAGCAAAGGCAGAAGAGGTTGGAGAAAATTGGATAGAGTTGACTCTAATCTCTGGTCTATATGATCTCAAGCTAGGATCTCCCTTGTGAGAGCCTGGCAACGAGTTGTCCAACCGATCTTCTACGTCCGAGTTTTCTCCATCACGGTCTATTAAGTCGCTGGATGTACCAGCGTCCGTGATCTTACCACTGTTCAACATTTGTTGAGTACCATTAAGAGTCATGTTTTGAGACACGGTAAACCTCTTAAGTAATACTTCGTTGCTGATGTCGTACATGCAAATGGAATTGTTATTTCCACCAGCTACTAATGTTAACCCGTCAAAAGAGTAGTTAATTGTAGTGAAGTACTTGGAACGAGCTGAGTTCTTTGCACTGAAACGGTCTTCCAAATATCTTCCTCCTAGTATGTCTCTCTTTCCATCGATTATGTGTAATTGGCGAGCATCTTCTATATCGTACACTACAATATGGCCATCCAAGGTACTCACAGCGAGCTCTTTGCAATCTGGTCTCATGGTTAAGCACAATACATCGCTTTCAATTTCGATAGGCTCTACTGTTTGGGAACGACCAAAGATGTTCCAAATACGAATAGTTTTATCCCAAGATGCAGAGGCCAAGACAGAGTTCTCTTGTCCGAAGGCCAAGCATGAGATAGGGCCTTCGTGTCCTGTTAAGGAGTCAAGCAATTGTGCTGTTTGTACAGACCACACGTAAATCTCAAACGTATCTTGAGAACCAGCAACAACTACCTCTCCACTGGGGTCAACAGCCAAAGAGTTGAATTGAATACGTTCAGTGGCAGTGAACACTCTAAAGTTTCTGAATCTGATTAAATCCCAAGCCCTGATAGTACCATCCAAGGAAGAAGAGAATAAAACTTGTCCCTTCTTGGCAAACTTGACATCAGTGACTGAGGAAGTATGCTCGGTGAATGTCATAAGACAAAAGCCCGATATCACGTCCCAGATTTTAATCTTACCATCGTCAGAAGCTGTCACTACTCTCGAGCCATCTGGAGAGTAGCAAAGGGCATTAGTAGAGTCGAAATGGCCTTGTTGCTTTAAGATATAGGATTCTGATTGCCATTCATAGACAAGCAATTGTCCCAATTTAGATGAACCGAACGCTAACCACTCTCCGCTATTATTGATGCTGACAGTGTCAACAGCATTCTGGCCCATGCTGAGCTGTTGTATAAGGTTGAAGTCAGGTAATTCGTAGAGTCTGAACTCACCATTGTAGAAGCCTACGACCAACAAGTTCGAAGAGGCGTGGAAAGTGGCACATTTGACTTTGGAATCCGAATGAAAGAAGTTCTTTGCAGTTATTCTCCAGCTCTTTGGTTTGGTATCCTCGGTGTCTTCATTTTCACTGTCTTCGTCTTCTTCTTCATCTTCTTCGTCGTCATCTCCAGGCTTTTCTGTGTATTCCCATTGGAACAACGCTCCGTCTTTACTCATAGTGTAGATGATTTCTTGTGTGCTGTTGAAAAATGCTTTGATAACGTTATCCCTGTGGCCTGCCAATGTCATGGCTACATCCTTTTCCAGGGACTGTAAAGAAAAGATTCTAGAAGTCATATCCTTGGAAGTACTGATGAAGAAACGAGAATCACTGGACCATGTCACTGATGTAACTTCAGCATAGTGACCAGCATAAACTCTGTGACGAACAAATGGCGAAAACTGTCTATCTTCGGTGTAATCTGGGGTCTTCCATACTTGGATAAATCTGCTACAAGCAATTGCAAAATAGTGACCATCGGGACTGAATTGCAAATCACGAACTGAATCTTTGAAGTTGAAGTGATGTAATACGGTTCTTGATACGAAATTCACGAGAATAGCTCTTCCGTCTTCATCCACAGACAACAAGAGCGTTCCCTGCTTGTTTAGGGCGATTCTCGCTATGTTTTTACGGTGTTCGTAGCTGAATGTGAACGATCTGTTTTGAACCAAGTCGAAACAAGACACTCTATTTCCTACTGGTGACAAGAGCTTGGTTCCATCCTCCGAGAACACCAAGTTACCTTCTCTATAGACGGTTCCAAGCAAGTTGGAAAACCTAAAATCGGATTTCATGGCGTACTGGCAAAAATCAATAATGTATACTTTCTACCAACAAGTTTATCCAATAAGTTATCCAATAAGTGCCCTAATAGATATACATATATGGATATTTAATCCAAATCCATTTGACTTGTCTCGGTATAACTTAACTATGGGAGAGTGCGCGACTAGCGGGTGATGAGATGGGCCAAAAAAAATTTATTAGTGAGGTATTGGCTGTACACAGGAAAGTTTTTCAAATTGGTAGCAGTGCCATTATTTTGAAGCCGATACTAATGGAGAGTCAATGTAGTTGGATGATACGGGGAAAGTGTCTTTTGACGATTGTTATGGATAATAGAGGTCTGAGTAGCAGGAAGTTGGCAGATAAGTGAATTTTGACATAAAAATTAGAGTTATAATACAAAAATTTCACACCAGATTGCACAATGAGCGGCCTTTCAAATAGAGTCATGACGATGAAGTTCATGCTTAAGGGAGACTCCAAAGACTCCAAACAGCTGAAAGATGCAAATAGCAGTGCCAAAAGCTCCGAGGGGAAGAAAGTAAAAGACTCTTCCGAATGGGTGATGCCAAACTCTGCAAAGCTTATCCAAAAAGCCAGGGTTTCGCCAGTGGTACAAAGTGTTGGTTATTCCAGTGTCAATTTATTTTCTGGTTCTGGTTCTTTTGGCTTAGACGATGATAACGAGGAGGATGATGAAGACATGATACAGGTAAAGATGCCAGCTGCAAGGAAAACTTGGGGAGAAACCACCAAAATTCAGCAGGAGGGAGACGATATCAGTCCAATAATAGAATTGGGCAGAATAAAGGATTCCGTTCAAGTACGTATAGAAGTAAAAGAAATGCTTTAAAACGAAGAATTGACATGAGCAAAGGCGAGTTTATATGTATATTAAAACTGAAGAACTGCCATTGAAGTCAAGTATATCCCTAGAACTAGTACTAACATAACGAAACAGGATACAGATTCAAGATCAAAGTCTGATAATAATAAAAATGGCTCCAAAAAGAGATCTAACGAATCTATTAAAGACAATGAAACATCTTCCACTGTTCAAAAAAAGAGAAGATTTACTCAAACATAAGATCCTATCAAATCTGCCGTAATTCGTATATTTTGTGTGGATTCGTTTGAATCTTCATTATTAATAGTATCAAGTATTAGGTACAAGTCAAAGACTTATATGCTGGTGAGTGTGACAATCGGAATATCCCCGTTGACAACGACAAAGGAACAAAAGCTTACTCCTATGGTAACCACAATTTGAAGATGTTCAGAACTTGAATGTATCATTTCTTCTTCTTTCTGTGTGCATTATTAGTGCTTTCATGTGCTTCAAAGTCGGTAAACCCTCCGCGGATGACCGCTTCACGAGCCGCCGAGTTGATATGTTTGAACCGATCCGGTCCTAGATGGATACCTCCAAACCATCTTGCGACCACGACTATTACATTCCAAGCATCCATCATCTATAAGCAACATCGTTAGTAACAAATTCTGCTTTCTTTTAATGAAGAAATGGAATAGATCATCTTTGACTACAAATAAATATAGTCCAACTACTTCGTGCTAGAAAGGACAACTCCATTCTTCAATATACTTTCATGGGAATACACATACCGTTAGTAAATGCAATAATCTGGCACCTGCTGCTGTTTCTCCGTCATCATCACAATCCTGGTATTGAACCCCGTTCTCTTTTCGTATACGCCAACTACTTATATTATGAGTAGCTCTTGAAATCTTTCGGTCTGTAATTAGCAAGCCCAAGTACGATTTAGCTTCCTCAATGGAGTCAACTTTCCTGGCAAATCCTATAAATGTAGAATTTCTATCCACGATTGGTTCCGATTGGATCCAACCATCCAAGGGATTAATGTGCTGCAACTGTTGTTTAGCATTCCCTCCTCTACTGCTTCCCTCTGTAGCTTCAGACTCTAACTTTGGCGTTACTGACCGCAGAGATGCCATTTCTTGCTCACCATCATTGACTTCCGCCTTAAGAGCCACTTTGTGTACTTCTGCAGCCAATTTTTGCATTTCTTTTCTATCATTCTCGTACTTCTCTAGAAACAGTTGCACCTCCGTCACCAACTCGAACATACATACCTCACCAACATTAAACACCCGTGCCAATACTTCTAGTATGTTTTTTTCTAGATAATTGGTATCAGGAAACATAATGAGATCTTTACTGATCACCTGAACCAAACTTGGCGTTTCCTCGGGGTAATCTTCTGGAAATGACATCTGGATGCTAATCGCTTCATGTTCTGGAATGGAGAACGAATGAATCTGACGTGCTACACTGGTATGAGAACCCGGGAAAATCGCATCAATGGCACTGATTTCATCGTAGAGCTCTTCTACAGTCATCTTCAGCTGCTTAAAAGTTCAATTACTACAAAACTACATCAACTGGAGTAAAAAGAACTAATCCCACTATCATCATTCTTCCCATTACATCTGCTTAACTATATGGAACTAGCATACTCGTGTCACGTGTCAAATCACGCTCAAACACACGTGACATTAATCACACTTTATATCACGTGTAAAATCGCACGCCCAAATTTTCAATCCCAACTTTTCATGTTCACTGTTACCCCCACAATCCCTTTTGTTGGTGTGAAATCAACGGGAAGAAGGTTGTTTCTACGTTGATCAGTGCAACGGGCAATTGTAGAAGTTCTTCGTTGTATCAATCCAGTACCAATAATGTTATCGGCAGAAGTTCTTAAGGCAGAGGGCAATAAAGCCTTTGCAGCACAGCAGTATAAAAAGGCAGCCAAAATCTACAGAGACGCCCTTAAACTTGACTCGCATAACGCAGTTCTCTACTCGAACAGAGCTCAATGCTTCCTTCGACTACAAGATTACCCAAGAGCATTGAAGGACTGCTTGAAGGGATTGAATTGCAATCCGGAAGAAAAGCTACTTGTCAAATTGTACTACAGACAGGGTCAGGCTCTCAAGGGGATAGGAAGACTCAATAGAGCGAAATTAGCATTCGAGACGGTTTTGAAAACCGATCCTTCTAATAAATTGGCTTACAGCGAATTATTAGCACTTGTACCACTTATAGCTGCTGCTGCTGAGAAGTCAAAGAGAGAGAAACGACAGGAAATCAAGATCGAAGACGTTGATGAGTTACCTGAGGACTTTAGTGCAAAGGCGAAATTAATCCCATCCGATCTGGAGAGCAAGGAGGACAAGAGTAAGCCAAAGAAGACAGCTAGCCCTTCCATTGATGCTTCAAACACAAGCAAAGGAACTGAGCCGAAGACTTCTGAAATAAAGGAGGAGAGTAAAGCGGAATTCCCAGACGATGTACCCTTTGGAGAGAGGTCGTCAATGCATTATTTAGCAGGATTGAAGAATTTACCACCACAGCAAAAGGAGAAGGCTTATTTATATGTGGTCAACTTAACTGATGAGGAGTACAAAACTACATTTGATACAGGTATTGATGCAGACTTCCTTCAGTTCTTTATTGAGGCTGCCGCCTTCGTTTGTACAGAGAATGCTGTCAGGAATTGGGATCAAATCATTTTGAAACACCTTAAAACCTTTTCGAAGTTTGGTAAGTATGAGCTTGCTCTTCTTATGTGTGAGGATAAGTACATCGATGAAATATTAGATAATATTGAAATGAAATCAAGTCCCTCCAATCTCATGACTTACAAGTTTCTTTTGAATAGAGATTAAGCACACGTATATATGGCTATGCTATATATAAAGCTATTAATCATTGTTAGAGAGAGATGAAAATATTAGGAATGATTGCGAATAATACCCTTGTGTAATCCCTTGCGGCTATTGACAATAGTGAAAGGTTGAATTAAATCGCGGAGTTGTTCAGGTATAAACTGCTCGAAGTCCACATCGAACCAGCTCGTAGCAACTAAGGGTAGAATGAAAATGATCGCAAACAAACAGAATGACAATAAGAAAAGAAGGCTATATAGGTAAGCGGCAGCACGTCTATTTCTTTTCTGCTTCTTAGAGAGCACTCGAGGACGCACTTCACTTTCTGGCTTGAGCCAAAATAGCATTAGAGAATGCCATTTATCAGCATACGGAATTATCAAAATAGGAATCTGGGCGAAAAGAATCAAATGGCCAGTTATCAAGTCCCCGGCGAAATAGCTCATTTCTGTGGTTTTACAGATGAATTCTCTCAAGGGTTGCGAAAGAATATTCCATCCAAGGCCAGCAGTAATCCAATTTCCTGACCACCAGGATCTATTAGCTCGATCGTGACGGAATTCTTTGGAGATAACAGCTGCAGTTATCATCTTAAAAAACCACGCCTGTATGAGAATTGACAATGTCCAGCCAAGGATAGTTCTGGAAAAATCCCAATTTTGAAAGAGCCAAAGAATTTCGAAAAAGGCAACATGGTTGACCACAGCAAGACTATGCACTATTGAAGCAATGCAAGATGGGTATTTCTTAAATACTAGCGTGATCAAAGGACCAGTAACAATAGAGATCACAAAGAAAAGTATCAAAATGACCATATTGACAACAATTGGTGCAAAAGTGATAATGAGGATCCTAAGAATACTATTAACTGGAGTTGTTCCCTTGGTGTCGTTTTGTGAATTGGCAAATAGGTATGCACATCCCACTGTAGCAATAACGCTTAATTGAAATAACGATTCGGAATACATAAGACTCAACCTATTTGGCTTCACTGAATTGATTTCCTTGATATCCTCATGGACATTAACTCTTCTGTTCTTGATTCCAACAATTCTACTTCTTCCCAATCTAGTGAAGCTGATCCAAGAAGACAATCGAGACTTGCTATTCCCTCTATTTAACCACCTTAAATATTCCCTATAATCGAGAAAAAAGTCGTTCCATGAGAATTGATTGGGGTTATACAAACAAGGACAAATAAGTAACCCAGCCACTGTCACCCAGAAATATATCAACGGAATCTTCCACATGGCAATGCTAGTATATAAAATCAAAAGACCCGATAATGATCCGAAGTGCAAACTTTCGCACGCAAAACGAGAGTAAAGAGAGGAAAATGGAACACGAATGGTTGCAAAACCTCTCCCTGTGGCAATATACCTTGCGCCGCCAATAGATATATCACTTACTAAAGATTGAGCGTAGATACGACAGACAAATACTTCAAACAAGGGGGAGAAGGAAGCAAAGTGCTTGCTGAGTCTGGTGAGAGCTTTGTACAAACCACGTTCTGTTAACTCTTGAACCGCTAAAGGAACAAATGAGATTAGGAAAACGATGAAAATTGAGAAAATACATCTTTCTAGCCACTGAACTACCGGAATCAAGTTGTAACAGCCAAGTGGTCTCCGAGGATCTATTATGGGTCGATGCCTATCATATTCACAAATAGTGGTCTCATTAGTCAAAGCAGCAAGGTTGACACCAACCAACAAGAATAACTTTATTGACAAGATAATGAATACATTATTCAAGTGAAATCCAGGGTGAGCATAGTAGAACGACAAGAATCTATCAAGAGGAAGTTGGCTACTCAAATAAAAGTACTCACGCGACAACATCTGCTCTCCCATACCTGCTCCAATCTTGGTAGTGAAATTGAGAATCGAACCAAAACCAAGATCTCTACCTTTGCCACACTGCATGTATTCGCAATGCTTAATTCTGCCACCCCTTAGAACAGCATTCATACCAGCATATATATCTTCGTTCAAGTGGAGTCCCTTCTGAGCTTTTGAAACCCCACCTCTCGTGGTCATGAAGATTCCATTAAGGAAGTCTGGATGACCGTAATGTAGTTTACCTCCAATATGTGCCAACGTTCTTGCAAATAAGGTTCCGAACGTTTGCTCTTTACCGGCGGCTACATCTCCTAGTATACCAATGTTTTCTGAGAAAATATATTCCCTTGTACCAATTATCGCAACAGGATGGGCATATTCGGAAGTATTTAATTCCTTTGCATAAGAATCTTGAGGTATTGTGGATTCTTCAAACTCCGCCAAAACACTTCGTATCTTGAGGCATTCCTCCAAATAGTTATCCTGATTGGCATCTACTAGCTGGATGTATTCTCCTCTGCAGAATATCAACGAGTGATTTTGGTTGTCCGATTTTCCGTCGCCAAGAATAGGGTTGCCGGAAAGTTTAATTCTATACTTGGGAACCCTTTCTCCATTTTCTTCTAACGCGCAACTTCCGTCTATTAATACTGAATAATAAGAAGTCATTCCTGTTTCTGGATCAAATTCTTCGTCTAAGTAGCATATTTGAAGTTCTGGATAAGCACGGAGAAGGAATTCTTTGTTTTCTCTTTCTTCTGCATTAAAAGACTTAAGCCGTTGCATAGAAGCAATTATTCTAAACTTTCGAAGAGCCATCACAGCAGCTTCTTCCAATTTGGCGTATTCATCTTCAAAGCCAGCGACTGTACTATTCTCTACATCGAATGAGAGCTTTATGGCTCTTGAATAGTTCATAAATCCTGAGATAGTTCGATACAAAGTCTGCGATCTTAAGGACGCCCAAATTCTTGTTCTTAGAATATATTCTGGGGTTGCCACTTTGAATCCAACAGAATAATAGGGCAAGTCATCTTTCAATTCATTGCGTAATTCGAGCGATGATGTGTCAGTATCAAATTCCTCAGCCAACAACTTCGTATCCTTAACAAAACAAGACCACTCCAAGGGATGTAACAGTTTCAAGTATTCCAACATTGTGACATGCGAGTATTGCTCCTCTTCTCTTATTATTTCTCGTAATGAAAGAGTTATCTTCTCACTGTAATGTGGCACTAAAACACTAAATGAAGGCATAGTGTTAACTGGATTGACTTCTGGCATAGGCGTCGACAATGATTGGGCAAAGAATGTGATCCTCCTTTGAGCTTCGGACTGCTCATAGAAAAGGGCAGATTTCATTGATTGGTCCTCTTGTGAAACAAAAAATGTAGGCTCCTTAAGTACTGTAGTTTCATCTCCATCAGAAATGGTTACTTGTTTATATAGTAGTTTTTGTACGTGCTCCAAAGATAAAAGATGTTCACGGTACATGGAAATAATGATAGAATTCCACACTTGAGAAACAAGTTGCTTTGCCTTAACATTCTTGTAACCTGGAACTGAGATAATCTTGGAGAATATTCTCTTTGGTAATCTGGAGAATATATTCCTCCAGGGAGTCCATATCGAAGCACCAATGTAGAAGGAGCGGCATACCGAAAATATCGTATTCCAGACGATATACCAAAGGTACGTATCTAAAAAGAACAATACTAAATCAGTTAAATAAACAAGCCCCAAAACAATTAATGGGTGATGTTTGCAAAGCCAATCTCCAATCCATTTCTCTCCAGAACAGCGGTTCATCTTCATAATACTTAATTCCCGGACAGGGTCACGCAAGGACAATGTCAAAAAGAAGTATGACTCAATGAATTTGGACACAAATATCGCAAACCACAAGCCATATGATGCAACCTTGTCGGTTCCTTTAAGTGAGTAAAAGCAGGCTGTGAAGTACTTTGTAGGAAGATACTTTCTGCCTGAGCCGTTCGGATAGGAATCAAAGAGTTTTCCTATAGGAGTAATAGAGAAATAGAATACAACAAATAAGGAGAAAGCAAATTGTATCGAGGCTATAGTCAAACCTGAGTTTGATTGAACATTTAGTGGATAAGTCCAAAATAAATAGACTGATGGTGCTGCATTCACAAAGAGAACAAGAATAAGGAAAAACATTCTCTGGAACAAAGGTTGTGCTCCAGCCCAGCTCCTTGGGACAAATGTAAACTCCAATATCGTGCTGATTAAACAAATGAGATCCGCTATTACACCAGCAAGAGACATGACAGATAAGGTTGCCATTACTGTAGGCTGGTTGTCCAAATGCTGCTGATAGTTTCTCGTGTATAACGTGGGAGAATTGAACAGAGTGTAGTACCAAAACATAGATATGTGGATGATCCAGACTCTGCTGAAGTTGGCAAATACATGCGACCAACTTCTTCTTTCGAAATACGTCTTACCAAACGCTTTGCTCCACAAAACTTCGTTCAAATGCTGATACCTTTCACTTGCAGGCAAACTCATTAATTTAGTCTTTTTGTCCTTTAAAACTAGTTTCTCGAGACCTTTGCCATACCAGAATAGTTGGTTCATATCATCATAACCTATGATAGATTTGTGATCTTTGTCTTTATGATAGTAAGTTCCATTAACGAGAATATATGCTTGGTCTCTGTAGAAATTATAGAGAGGGGTTATAGCATGATCTAGAAAGCTGACAGTAACATTATGAACAGGTTCAGTGACATCAAGTGAATAATAGTAATCATTGCAACACTTGAAGATGAAGCATAAACATTCAGGCATGAATCTAATGTTGTTAGCCTCTCCCCAGCATAGAAGGTACAAAGATACCTGTACAACACAATCTGTGGCAGAAAGATTATTCATGTTTACGCACCATTGGGTTTCGGCCTGATCGATGGAGAAAACGAATTCGTCCTTCGTTTTCTTGATCTTTCCATTCGAATGAACATTGGAAAATCCCACATAATCGTCAATGTCCAAGCTGGCCGCAAAATACCACCTCTTGAAGTTGGCATTCACCCCACCAATGTAATCGGCATGTATTGTCTTCAAGGCATGGAAAGGACCCATCCTGGAAGCCCTTGAGTCTAGCAAACGCATCAAATAGTCAAACATGTTACGAGTACTATCAAATTGAAAACCAAAAATCTCAGTCAATTGGATGAATATCGCCTCTATCTCTTCACAGGTGATAGGAGCATCAGGGGTGTTCCATGCCGGGTAGGGGTCATATTGCCTACTGAATATTTCATATATCCCTGTTTCAGCTAGAGCTCCGCCTATCTTTTTCTCTTTATCCCCTTCAGGCACGTAGTTACTGCCGATTCTTCCCACATCTGCCCATCTACTGGAGTTTACGAATGGGGTTTTGAATCCACTTAGAGGGTACGATGTTCCATAAGCACCTGTCACTGGATCGTTATAACCTAAAAGATTGATTGTTAGAAGCCACAATATTCACTAAGGCAAGCAAGGGTAAACCATACTAATTGCAGTAGCAGTTCTCTTAAGCATCTCGATTGGATCTTCATCCATTTTTGCAGTCCCTGTCGGCACGCTTGTTATTTTCAGTTTAGCGCTATGTCTAGGCATTTTGGATTGTTGTATTTGGCAATTCAGTAAGCTCAGACAATTCGAATACCACTTAAAATACACCAAAATCAACCAACGCCAGATTTCTACTTCAATTGCCAAAGTTTCACGCCTTAATTACAAGAAGAATAGTGGTCTTCAATCCTAAAGATAGCCGCCATTCTCTTTTTTTTGTACTGGTTGTGAAAAGTGAAATGTGTTAAAGCGCGGGTCTACTTTTTTGCAGTCTAAATATGTGTAATTATCGATATGGAATAAGTTGTAAGGAAGAGAATAAGAAGATAAGAGTAGAGATAATCCTAGATAAATGATATTTTTAATTCTTATATAGTTATATAGTTACCATGTTAACTTATTCACTACGAAAATAGAAATTTGAAAACTTTGATATTATTTCAGTTATCAGTTCTCGTCTGAGTCTGAATCTGAATCTGAGCTCCAGTCTCTTTCCTTTTCTTGAATACCATTGTAAGCTATTCTATTGGGTGTTCCCCTTCGTAAGAATAATGAAGTCCTGGAAATCTGATCCTTTAAAGAAAGTTGAAGCACAGCACTTTTAACTTTGTTTGCCGGAACTCCTTCGCTAAGAAGATTGGCTATAAGTCCACAGACTGCTGGTGCTGCCATGGACGTACCAGATAGAGTCTCTGGGTTGTGATAATCAAGGGCATTAAGACTCTTGACATATGCTCCACTGGCAAAGACGTCAACGCATTCACCCCAATTGGTGAAGGAAGCTAAAGAGTCGTTGAAATCGTCAATGGCACCAACTGTTATTGCTTTTTCAGCACTAGCTGGACTTGTCAAACAAGCATTGATATTGGAATTCCCAGCAGCGACTACAACAATGAGACCAGTATCGACTGCTGCATTGACAGCACGATTGAGTACGGCATTTCGGTATGCTCCAAGTGAAAGATTTGCAACTCCATGCTTGCCGCTTCTCATTCTATGATTCACAGCAAATTCTAAAGCAGATATGATGGTGCTTAAAGATCCAGAACCATCAGTGTCTAATACTTTAATTTCAATCATTTCAACTCCTTTGGCTGCCCCATACGTTTTTGACCCGATAATGCCTGCAACATGAGTGCCATGACCATTCTTATCACCACTACCTTCGTTGGTGAAGTCTTTCCCAAAGCGAGCCCGACCTTCAAATTCAGGATGCCCTAATTCGACGCCAGAATCTAACACATAAGCATAAACTCCCTTCCCTGTAGCGTCGTTGTCGTACACATAGTTGGTGCTTTTACCAGTTTTAAGCTTTTTGAGGCTAGATAACCTGGATAGGTGCCTTGGAGCGTCTTCTTGAACTTCGATATCAAACGCTTTTACTATAAAATCTGGGGTGATTTCGGCGACTAAAGGACATTTCTTTATCCGCTCAACGACAGATTTGGAAAAGTTGCCTGAAAACCCATGAAAGTCTCCAATCGAGAAGGAATTTGTAAGTAGCGCCTTGACTTGTTCTGTGGCTGGGTGTAATAAATCATATGAGAAGAAAGCTTCTAAGCTCTCATTGCCCTTTAGTGAAACCAAATAAGGTATCGCCCAAACGGCGGTAGAATAATACCATGCTACTATCACTAGAGACTTGTGAAGTATCATTCTTAAAACTTCACTCCAACTAAACTTGACAAGTTAGAATATTAAAAACGATTGCAAAAAACTATTTCGTACCTAAACATTATACGCACAAGATGGTATCATCTACAATGAGAATGATTATAAAAAGTTTTCCTGTTTTCCTAATTAAATACACAAAAAGATAGAATATAGAAAAGAATATTAGTAGTTTCTAGTAGAAAAGATTAAGTTTAAAATCTATGATGAATGATCAATTCATAATCATTTAAGTGACTTCAAGAATTCCGCTTTTTCTTCGTCTGGTAAAGAACTGACCAAGTCCTTCAAGACATGAATAGCGTTTTCTGGGTCCTCACTTAATAACTTGGAGATGCTTTGACGAGTGGACTCCTGCTTCAATTCTTCGATTCTCTTCTGCAACTTGGTATGGTGTTCCTCAATCCAAGTGCTAACAGCCTCGTCATCTTCGTAATCAACGGTTGGCATCCAACTCTTGAGTCTAGCCACCTTCTCTAATTTGTTGGCATTCTTAATTTGTTCGCCAATGAGTTTCAATACGTACTCTTCGTTCAAACGACGACGTAAACGCCAGAAGAAGATTCTTCTTGCTTCAACCCATTTGATTTCCTTTCTGATGACGCCCTTGGCCAACATACGACCAGATCTGTCATGTAAGTCTGCAAATTGCACAGAAACTTGTTGGTAGATAGGCAACAAAGCTTTCTCACGGGCAACGATCTTAGCTGAGACCAGTGCGTATTCCTCTGCTGACAATGTTGGTTCACTCAACTTCTTCTTCAACTCAGCATATGTTGGATCTAATCTTTGCATAGTAGCTAATAATTTGTCACGTCTGTACTTTATACCGACCATTCCCTCAGGCTCTAAAACACCAGCTCTAGAGTCAACATCAGCATACATCTCCATCATGTCAGCATTGATGGTTGGGTCAACGACGACCCAAGAACCACCTCTTAATTCGGCAGTAGGAGGGATGTATGTAAATATTGGTTGCTTAAAATCAACCAAAGCGTCAACAATGAAAGAACCATATTTAAGGACTTCATTGTACATATCTCTTTGACCACCAGAGAAACCTCTCCAGTTAGCCAAAATCATCAAAGGTAATTGTTCACCGTTGTTGAAATCATTGATAGCTTGAGCAGTCTTAAAAGCAGAATTAGGGTACCAAACTTGACCAGCTTCCTGGATCATCATCTCAGTAGAATCTGGGTTAGCAGGATCAGCTGGGATCAAATTGTCCACGGTTCTAGTTTCCACACCAATAACACCAATAGGAATACCACCTAAACGAGCTCTTCCGACTACGACACCCTTGGCCCATCCGGACAAGGTCTCCTGGAATGAGTCCTTGTCAAACAAACCTGATTCAAAGTCTCCGCCTTCGACTTGGCGACCCTCAATCATCCAGCGGACATCGTATGGCTCGCCCCTAGTTGGGTAGTAGTCGATGTCTCTGTCCCATGGGTCTTCAGATTCCAAAATTGGAACTGGCATACCTCTCTTGGCTGGAACGTAAGACAACCACTCAATGATCTTCTCAACACCCGCTAAATCATCAGAAGCAGTCAAATGCGAGACACCGTTACGGTACATAATTTGTGTACCACCCAATTGCAAATTGGAAGAATAGACTTCCCTACCCAATAACTTGTTGATGGCTGGGGCACCCGTTAAGATAATTGGTTGACCTTCAATTTGGATGGCTCTTTGACCCAATCTGACCAAGTAGGCACCAATACCGACAGATCTACAAGTAACTAAGGTGATAGTGAAGATATCCTTGTAAGCTCTGGAGGTTGCACCGGCAATCAAACCAGAACCCTTAAGACACTCGACTCCTAAACCATCCTCGGCACCAATAATAGACTTGATGAGGTAACGCTCTTGGCCCTCTTCGACTACTCTTTCGGTTTCAACGGTTTCTCCCTTACCAGACTCATCAACAGTCTTCTTATCAGCTGGTGTCAAATACAAGTACTTGAAACCCTTCTCTGGCTGGCCATCAACATTCCAAGCAACCTTGAATAATGGAACCAATTCATCTGCAATACCAATTCTAGCACCGGAGTTAGCAGAAAGATAGATACGTGGAATACCCAATTCTCTTGCCAACTCAGTACATTTGTTGAAGTATTCATCTTCTTCAGGACCAAATGAACCAATCTTGTGCGTAATATCATTAGCCACAATAATGAATTGACGGCCTCTTGGATATTCTGGAGTCTTGGCTGTTACTTTAAAACCAACCATACCAATCTTGTTCGAACCTGGTTCTCTTTCTACAGCAGTCAAATCCGAATTTTCGTCGTTGATCAACTCCAACGAGGTGAAAACTTCCTTAGGAATCTTGGATTTAGAATACTTCTTCCATTGCGAAATAGTGGCTTGACGGAATAACTCTGGGAAGTCATAAACGTAAGTTGTACCCATAAGATGGGCCTTGTAACGCTTAGGTTGTAAAGACTCCTTGGCTGGATATGGAGTAGAGATAGGTCTCAAGTGCATAGATCCCGGCTGACCAATGGACTTGAAGACCCAATCGCCCTTACCGTTCTTGACTTCCATATATAACTCGGATTTGACAACGTAACCAGAAACGTTGTTAATGATAGCACGTAATGGGAATGAAGTACCTGTCTTTGTATCAGTACAAACAATACGGATTTCGGCGCAAGTAACTCTTAATCTCCATAATCTTCTTCCAAAACGTTCTAAGAAAGAACCGAAAGCAGCTTCGACCTCCTCTGGTTGGACATTGAAGACGTTGGAGAAATTAATAAAAATGTGGTTCAAATCGGAATTTGAAGTATCGATGATCTCCAAAGCATCCAAAATGTCGGACATTAAACGGTTTGATTCTGCAATCAAGTATTCGCTAATACTAATTTCGTCTCTAATAACACCTGTTCTGATAATACCTCTGGTGAAAAAACGCTTATCAGCAGGAGCATTCTTACCGACAGCTTCATAAACGTGGATGTTACGGTTGTCAGTAAAGATAGGTTTAATATCGAAGTTGGCCAATCTTCCGAGTTCTAATTGGAAGGCGAGAGCTGGTTCGATGTGACGAATAACCTTGTTTTCATTGTACTCTGGAGCAGTATAAGTGTAATACTTTGGATAAGTACCAATTTTGTGTGCAAAAACGAAAGTAATACGACGGATAGCAGCAGCTCTCAAATCTTCATTGAATTCGTCTAATACTTCCCTAATTCTCTTAAGACAGTCTTCTTCATCATCATAGCCATCTACGTTGGTGATGACAACGTTGATGACATTAATGTAACCAGGTTGTTCTGAAGCTTTGGTCAGGAAAGAGATGGCATCACTTGGTTGGATTCTTTCCAAAGCAGCTCCAAGCATCTCGTCGACATCATCCAAGTGTCTGGCTGGCACCAACACACCAGTTCTAGTCTTCTGGTCCACCTTAGAATCCACTACGAACGATAAGTCCGAAACGGAAGCAGCTCTATTGATCAGAGGATGAGCAGGATCAGACCTTGGAGTTTGGATTGCATTGTACTGCGAAGAAGTCAAGCTAGGTAATTGAAATTTCCACTCGATAATTGGCAAACGGTCATGGAAGTGGTATTGAATAGGACCCAAGGAGTAAGCCCTGTAGGATCTTCTGACATACACTTCAGCAGCTGCAATAGATACCCATTCATCTGGATTAACCAAGAATTGTGATAAGACATCGAAAACTGTGTGCTTAGAGTCAACAACTTCCTGAATAATATCTAATTTAGGTTCTCTGTGCTTAGCATAGATCTCACCGTACGATGTCTCAAGAACAGCAGATCTCAAGATATGCTCTAATTGATCCGATCTTTCCTGGATGGATGGCAAAGACGATTGGATAAGAATTTCTCTAGACTTTAAAGCTACCTTAGCAGTACCTCTCGTGTCAAGTTCAACAATTTTTCTTAAGGACTCCTTAATAGAAGCAGCAGTACCGGAAGAAGACTGCAAAAGTGGTTGGTATTCTTCTAAAATGGCGAGCACTAAGTTGTTCTTAGCACTAACTCTTGAGTGAGATAAAGAGGTTGCAATAACTTTATTTAAATCAGCCTTGTTTTCATCTCTCAAACGCAAGATGACATCGTCTTCTCTGACATTGTCTCCAGAAAATAACTTCTCAACTTCGTAGTACTCAAGAAGTAACTGTGCAAAGAAATTGTACTCGTGCTCAACTAATCCGCCCTCATATCTTGTGGCAATTTCAACTAATGGAGCAACGGTGTCTTTGAATAAGGCATCAGTATGCTCATTTGCAGCCTTGTGAATCTGTTTCAAAAGTTGTCTAGCAGGGAAGTCTGATTGTCTGGAATAAGTTCTTTCAATCAAAGCGGTAAGGGATTCATTTAACTTAATAGGAAGACGCGAGTGGAGGGCCGAAACATGTTGGTTCCATTCAGAGAAAGGCAATTCTCTGTCCTTCAAGACTTCGATCAAGCTCTTCAAAGTCAGATTCAAGATGACTTGGTTATCGTAACCAGCTAAAATGTTTCTCAAGATCGAGGCATTGAGCTGGAACTTGTGTGCTACCTTGGTTCCTTGAACTATAGGGTCACCCATGTCTGGTAATGTTCCTTCAAATGGTTTAGCATGCTTCACCTTAGATGGATCGTCGAGTGCCAAAATGGCCAAGATGTCACCTGCATTAACTGTTGAACCCGGTTGTTTTATTGGTTGAACGACACCATTCTCTTGAGCAATCAAAGGCATGCACATTTTCATAACCTCAACTTCGGCATATGGTTGACCAGCAACTACGTGGTCACCACTTTCAACGAGATACTTAACTAATTTACCTGGGGATGGAGTTCTTAACTGAGTAGGATCATTTTCGACCTCCAACAAACAGGTCTTACCATCGACAGATAATCTAGTGGCAGAAGCCTCCTCTTTCCAGTACACGGAGTGTGATTTTCCTCCAATAGCGATCAATAACCCACCATCAGAGAGAGGGCGAACTCCAACAGTAGCTCTAGTACCGTTCAAGAACAAAGTGTAGCTATCAGCAGCAGATTTGGTAGCGGTAAATTTATATCTTTGTCCCTCGTAGATGAACTCAATTGGGAAGATTGTCTTGAGCAAGCTCTTGTTTGGAACTTGACCTTTTTCTAAGGACTGGATGTATTCCCTTTTGTCTTCTTCGGCTTGAATGTGAGCCTTAGCAGAGGCACCACAGACAACAGCAACGACAGGGTCTGGTCTCTCAGCAGTCAACTTCTTAGTAATAAGCTCATCCAACCAACCGGTGGTGATGGTGTTGTTTTCAAAATCTGGTGTTTCAAGCAACTTAATCAAGTATTCGACTGTGGTTCTAAAATCACCTCTAATGCTCAACTCTTTAAGAGCAACTACCATGTGTTTTCTGGAGGCTTGACGGTTCTCACCGAAAGCGAAGATATGACCAAATTGGGAATCAGAGAAAGAATGGATAGATGACTGGTTTCCGACAGAGAAGTAACCCCAGACATTGGAAGAAGATCTGAAGTTCAATTCGTGCAAAGAACCACCAGAAGGCTTAAAACCCTCACCTGGATCTTCGGATGTGATTCTACAAGCAGTGGTGTGGCCCTTTGGAACTGGTCTTCTTTGTGTGATTAAAGAGTTTTCGGTCTTGAACTCAAAATCAATGTCAGTAGAAGTGTGTGGGTCAACACCGTAGAATGTTCTGATATCTCTTATACGGTGCATTGGGATACCCATAGCAATTTGTAACTGTGCGGCTGGCAAGTTAACACCTGTAACCATTTCGGTAGTAGGATGTTCGACTTGCAATCTTGGGTTAAGCTCTAAGAAGTAGAACTTATCGTCTGCATGCGAGTAAAGATATTCGACAGTACCAGCGGAAACATAACCCACGAGTTTACCAAGACGCACAGCGGCGTTTTCCATTTCATGGAATGTATCTTTATTGGCAATTGTCACTGGAGCTTCCTCAATAATCTTTTGATGTCTTCTTTGAACAGAACAATCTCTTCCGAATAAGGAAATGTTGGTACCGTATTGATCGGCAAGTAATTGAACTTCCAAATGTCTGGCGTCTCCAGCAAGCTTCATGATGAAGATTGGAGAACCTGGAATTTCGTTAGCAGCTTGAGCATACAAGGTGAGAAAGGTCTCTTCATTTTCGACCTTTCTGATACCCTTACCACCACCACCTTCGGAGGCCTTTACCATGACTGGAAATCCAATTTCTTTAGCCTTCTTTAAACCATCTTCTGGGGAGGTACACAAACCTTTTTGGTAGACTTCGTCGGAGACGGAAACAAGCTTGGTTTCTGGGTCAACGACAACCTCATCGACACCGGTACCAGACCAAGGAATACAAGGCACTTTGGCGTGTTGTGCGACAATGGTAGAAGAAATCTTATCACCTAAAGATCTCATAGCAGACCCTGGTGGACCGATGAATACAATCTTCTTGTGGGAGGCTGCCAATTTCTCTGGCAAGAGGGGGTTTTCAGAAGCATGACCCCAACCAGCCCACACAGCGTGGACGTTGGTACGTTCAGCGATTTCTACAATTAAGTCAACGTTGGCATAATTGTTGTTATTGGTTCCACCTGGAACTTCGACGAATTGGTCGGCCATTCTAATGTACTCAGCATTGGCTTCCAAATCCTCTGGGGTGGCCATAACGGTGAATTGAATAGCTCTTTCGTCGCCGAAGGTTTCGTAAGACCACTTACGGACGGATCTGATCTCTTTCACGGCGGCAATACCATTGTTTGCAATAAGTACTCTTGAAATGACGGTGTGACCTTGGTGGGACTTGACGAAGTCAGTCACTTTGGAGGCCTCAGCAGTATGTACTGAGTTTAAACCAAGAAAATGCTCTGGGAGACCCTCATGAAGGGACGAGTAGTCTGGTGACGAGTCCTTAGAGGAGTTTGACATTTTGTTGAAGAGAGCTTTGGGCGATAGAAATGGAAATCGGGTGAAAAATGGAGTGAGAAAACGACGGCTACTGGTGGTAGATAGAAGTCGTTGGTTATATACAAAGTGGAGATTTTGGAGAGGGTAAAATGCTCTGGAGATGTTAGTAGGTGGACTATAGGTGAGTTTGTAGCGAGAAGCACGCATAAACGAGAGAATTGTTCAAGAAACCGTTGGAGGAACGGCTAATTGGCAGCTTTTTCTGCTGGAATGGGAGTCCCTTGAATGGATTAGAAGGTGAAAAATCGTGAAAATAGGGCCTTCTCTTCGTGAATCTTGGTGGAAATCTCTTGAATATCGCCAAGTTCCTCTATCTCTCTTTCTCTAGGCAACTGGTCAAGTTAAACAAAACCCCAGAAATGGAAAATGCTGCACACAACAAATTTTTGCCCATTCCTCATCGAGGACGACATGGAAATTTTGGGCTCTCTACCCAAAAGAACTCCGGTTGCAGCGAGACTACCGAGAGAATAGCGAGGGCGAAAAAATCGCTAGCGACGGTTTGTAGGAAAAAGCACAGTAAATGGTTGTAATTATGTTAGTGAGACCTAACAGTTAGCGAGCGCGATGCGCGTTTCTTCCTATAGAAAGTGATGGTAGCGCCTATTGTTTGATGGTAATGTGCGTCTCCGAGATGGGTTGTAAATAGGTTGTAAAAGGGTATGGATGGAGTTACACCGTCATGAATAACTACCTTGATCTAGGAATTAATTGGGATTCGAGGCCAATAGGGGATAGGCACAACAGTACACAATGGAATTGAGCCATGAAACCCCCAATTTTTCAAATTCTACCCCATTTTCAATGGGTCTTTCCATATTCTATCTGGATCAAAATTTCACTTAACATTCACTGACCTCTCAACTACAATGCTTCTCTTGTGGGATTAACACCCTCTAAATCAAAAAATACATACCTCGTGGATCGAATGATTCGTGTACAAACGCTAATCTCGATTCCGGACGGTAAATGGACTTTTACACGCCTGTTAATGGAATATTGGTGCTAGATCAAACTATCACTGCTACAGGAAAACTAATGGGTACAAGCAGTGAATGGCGGGATAGATACGATTCGGTTCGATTGAGTCTGCGTGGTCAGGTGCAAACGGCAATAATACGGATGAATCGAGTAGTCTGTCTCACAAGTCAAAGAAATACAGCGTGGGTTGATACTGAATGAACAGGAATAATTTCCTTCCAACTTCAACTCCTGGTCCGTTTGCAGGATTTACCTCTAGTTTTATAAAACCACTGCTGCTACCGTCCCACTGGTCCAACAACTTTGTTGGTGTAGAGAACACTGCGAGCTAGTCTCACTAACCACCGACTCTCCTGCAGAAAGCCGTCTCACTCCCGAACAGTTTTTTTTTCCCACACAACAATTTTACTGACGCACAATTTTACTGACAAAAAAAATTCGCAGCCTTTCCAACGACTGCCAAAGACACACAGCGAGTGATGGATGGTATGTCTGCAGGAAACCAGGTCCCCCAACATTTATAAATCGTTGTTGGCCCAAAAATGTGTGGGTGGTGTATGCAGGCGATGGGTGCCAGGCTGCAAAGACGTTGACGTAATGTGTTAGTGTATTGTCACGTGACTAGGTTTTTGGGTCGAGAAATGGGACTATTTAGACGGGAGACGGTTACAAATTACGGGTCCTAGGCTAGGGCTTTGATATGTGTGGTATGGAACCATTACCGGGTCGTAGGAGTCTTCGCCAGACATCACGGTATCGAGTCCGGAATGTCGCGGACAAGCTTGGGTTTAGGCTGTACCTCATCGTCTGTTCCTTTCATTGAGCTACAAGTTGAAACGCGGAGTTTTCGCAGCAAACACTTACAGTTCAAATGCCCATCTATTTTAGAGTCTACAGACCAGCTAACTTATCTATTAATCATATTTACCAGGTGCAGTAGCGGCCGGACCTATGGGTGTGGGCCCCTTTGTTATCCAAGAAAGCTTATTTGGGTAGATTAGTAACTTCGGACTTTCCTTGCCACGCCGGGCAAGTCCCAAATCGAAGATGTGTATATCTTAGATAGACATGTGTGTGAATGTGTAACTCGTAGTCGCAACTCGGTGCACAGGATGTGAAAGGCAACATGCATCCGGATGGGAAGCATTTCGCCATGTTTTGCAATGTTATCTATAAAATAATTATTACCCCTAGCTGCATAACCACATTCTTTTGCAACAGGTGGTGCTTCACATTCGTTTTGCCCGTTTTGACATTTACCGACATTGCTTCCATAATACCAAATCCAAGGTTGCCCTACAAAAGTGGCTGAAATTTAGGTAGTAACGGCGGAGGGGGTGTCAAATCGTCGGAGTTGGATAAGAAATTAAAAACTGGCTTGTTCGGCTCTCCCAACTGTTCTGCTGTAAGCGATCTAGAATGTGACAACTGTGGTCGATTCGCAAATGGGGGCGGTAGTATGATCTTGGGTGATTCGGTATTCCCATAACGACTTGGTATAACTGTTGACGTGATCTCATAAATAGGAATGGCAGTTGATCTCTGTGTAAATATTTCCAACTCAATTTTCTCTTGGGTACGGAAGATGCGTTCTAAGTCAAAGTCAGTCTGTATAATGTTTCCATTCTTAATATCTCTCAAACCGATAATATTATCTTGTGGGTTGTTAAGCTTAAATGCAACTCTTGCATTTTCTATAAGTTCAATGAAGCGAGGAGGCGCTAAATTTTTGGTCAAGTAAGAGAACTCTAACACTTTGGACAAGAATCGCAAAAATACCTGCTTTCGGTATTGAACCTCGGGATGCATGCGTAATTCGGGCGATATCGAACGGCTTACTCCTGAAGCGTGGATTGGAGCCGGAGGTGGTGGTATTCCGGAAGATGTACTTGAAGTACTTGAATTTGGCGCATTATGGTTAACATTAATAGGAGATAATGGAGCCATGATTACCTGGTCAGACTTTTTCATGTTTTCTCCACGTTCTTGCATCAGAATGTCTGACGCCACGGCTGCTAATGAGTTAAGAGAGTTGGAATATTCTGTAGGCTTCAAGTAATCCGTACTTCTAAAAGGGTTCGAGTTCTTGGCTATGAGGGGATAGTCTTGTAATATGGAGACGTAAATAATTTCACATAATGGCATTACTATGGCGTCAAACCCAAAATCCTTAACGCATCCTCCTAAAAGGGTATACAACGAAATAACGGCGATCTCGTCACTGATCGAATTGGTTACGTTTGGATCTAAGTCTCGGAAAAACCTCGATAAATAACTTTCTGTGTTTAATTTGTTCCTCAAATACTCCACGGAGGTATCATTAACGTTTTCAAATGACTTCTCAAATACGTAGGCGATGCTTGCTGCTATGATAGACTTGCCTAGCACTTGCAAATTCTCTGACTTCTTTGAAACGCTCTCCGAACATGATTTTGACCTTTCTATGTGATTAATAATTATACCCTTTGATGATGAAGCGTCCACTGGGGGACGGTGGGATTCGATATTTAAATTCATAATTGGAGGAAGTTTTGTAGTGTGCGTAGATGCTGAAGATGTGTGGTTTGCCGTCATTCCCAAGGATGGATTAGGAATGTGAGCAGGAGATGAGCTCCCAATCCGAGGAGTTATCATTGAATCTATGGCGACCTTGGCCTTGTCATTAGAACTGAAAGTCTTTGTTCTTGGGTAGTTGAGGTCGTATATGTCATCATTAGAGTCGGAGTTCAAACGAGCAATTTCCGAGAGAAACTTACTCCTTTGAGGTCCATTGTCACTGAGGTCATTCTCCTCGTCCTGGTATGCTTTATGGATGTCTGGGGGATTACTGGAGTGAATAGTCGAGAAGCCGTTAGTCATATCCGCCGGAGATATTGTTGTGGCGAGTTCTGAGTGATCATGATGTGATTTACTCCTTTTATTATCTTCATTATTATGCCTTTTTGATTTTGAAGATCGCTTTCGATTCCTCCTCACACTCTGGACTGCTGCTCGTACTAATTTATCGAAGTCTTGTTCGTAATCCGTGGTGTAGTTGAATTCTATTCGTAATGCTTCGGCCACTTTCTTGATCTCCGCATCTTGCTCACTGGCCTTTCTGGAACTGAGGTCTAAAGTGTCGATAAGTTCCAACCGGCGTGCTGAGAACCGCTTCCAGAGTCTTTCGTCGAGGAAATTCAACTTGACTCGTATAGCATGGGTGACTCCTAACCTTTTCTGGTGTTCTTGTTCAGCTATGTCTGCCTGTTCCTGCAGTTGGCTGGTGTCTGTTTTCACCACTGTTTGTTCAACCATGATTCTTGGGGGACTCTACTTTATATACACAGGCTAGTAACTGAACGCTTTGCTCGGGACGGTTATTTTTATCTATTCTTAGTTCTGGTTAGCTTCTTGTTTATTTTGGGTACTAAACGGTGGAACTCTGCAATTAATTTTCCATTTGCTCTTACCTCTTGTGGAGTATGACTCTCTGAAATATCCGTGTGACTACGAATCAACCTGCCCGAAAAAAGAAAAACTCACAAATTTTTTTTCGCAGTGAGAGGAGGAATTTTTTTGGGGAGAGCGAAGACTGAGTCGTATGAATGTGCGGCACTGGAGGGTTGAACGGCACTGGAAGAGAGTGGTCAAATGAGATGTTGCGTGTGATGCAGCAGCAGGGGGGCGGAAGTTCTGGTTATGGTACGGTGTCTTTTCTTGAGTCGATGGACCAGTCAGACAAGTGGAGGGCTTGGAACTGGTGAGCAGTGGTGTACATTGGAGCTGGGAGTGACTCCTCTTTCCTAATATGTTTATCGGTAAAAAAAGGTCAAATGGGCTATAATGCCGGTATTGACTAATATCTACCCAAGAGTCCTGAGTCATGGTCAGAAAAAGACTAGTCATGACACAGCGAGCCTACACTAAAAGACGAGGACTCGTAGTCACAGAAGCACGTGCCAAGAAGGGCATGATATGACTAAAGTCATGTGAACAAAGAAACTTTACTCATATAGTCAAGATCAATGCTAGTAGGATCAAAACCATTGTCGTTATGGGGCAGACTATAAGGCTCCAGGGGAGGTTATGGAAGGTAGCTTCATTGGTTAAGCCTGTGTTTCGAATATTGGGCAACAAAATCGGACTATTTTGTAGGGATTTCGTGGCTACTGTCGTTTTGAAGAAGGTCGAATAGTTTAAACCATGAAAGTCATGGGTGCTACCATTTTGTGTTGATGGTAGCTTTCCTGGAGTAGTTTCCTCTCTGATATGCTCCACTGGCATGTTGGCCATGATCGCAGGAGGATGATTTTTGTCCAAACATAACAGCGTCATCCTGTAGTATGTTTCGTGATGCTGTGGTGTTAATAGGCGCTTTCTATAATGAGTTCTTGAAATATCTAGGTATACATACATAGGTAACACAAAGCTTAATGCATTCCTCGTGGACAGCTTTGATATAGTAGCATAGGCATAACTTGTCAAGACTGCTGCATTTCAAATAGTTCTCCTGTGCTTTCATGTGGCATTCGGAGTACCTTTCGTTGATCTAGAAATGATTAGTATATATCCAATAATATTTGGATTCCTTCATAGCGGTAAAACACATACACAGAGAGGACCAAGGTCTAGAAAGTGCTTAGCAGTCAACTTTCCTCTGACGACGAAGCCATTAGCAATGCCCATAATGCAATTACACGCCAAAATCAAAGTAACAATATCCATGGCGTCTATATATGTTTCTGACCCATGGAACAGTCTATGTCAAAAAAGATGTCACAAATAACTTGAGCCCTTTATTTTCTTCGTAATTTGACTGGGAATATTATGGTCCTGAAAAGGCCTTAAATTTGAAAATTTACTGGAGGATTACTAGAAAAGATGAAACGAAAGAGATTCTGACTATGAGTATACTTGATGAGGGCAAGCTTTTGTATAATTCATTGTAGCGAGCTGGTTATCGGATTTTGTGAGTTTCTTGAATACCCCAGGAAAAGGTTCTAGAGGTGAAAAAATCAGCGGGAAAATAAAAATTGGGTCATAACCATGATTTTTTTGCAGCAGTGACATAAGAGGTAATACAACGGTCGGTAGTAGACCATGGCCATTGCTGAGTGAACTTTGTATGGAAGGGTTTAGTGGAGGTCTTCTATATCCATGTCTATTAAAAGCATTACCAGCGAAATAGGGTGCAAATGGATTGGCAGAAAAATTAATTCTCATAATAATCAAGGAAGGAGTCAAGGGACATATATTATGGAGAAGAGTGGGGAGGAAGAGTAGCATCGTATACGTCAAATGTTGATGGTATTCGAAAATCAAAAAGAGGTAGTTTTATCTACGAAGTTAACCCTGACGAAAATATCCCATCAAACAACTGTTCTGGAGGGAATTCAAGTCCTTTGAATTCTGTGTCCTTATTATGTAAGTTGGGTTATTTGGGTATTTCTTCGGTAATGAAATATAAAAAAAGTAGCATCACTTCAGTCCATGCGCGCTGAGAACCAGCTCTCTCCACTGTCGCCTTAAGAAGAAGTTTCAAATGAACTACCAACCCCAACTGTTCAAAGGCAGCCAATCACTGCCGACCTCCAACAAAGTACACAATACTCTAAATATATGACTTTCATGTCCGACAATAACAGGAATCTCGCCGGATCAATTTGAACCCGCCTTTCCAATGTGGCTTCCAGATCACCTAGTCCATTGAATACTGCAAAACTAATATAACCTCAGGCGTGGGCCATACCGAAATATTTTTCACACATAATAAAAGTGCATACCACCACCATGTCTCCCCTCTGCTCCTGCCAATGTACCCAGCAGCAGCTCTCTAAAATCACCATCTCCCACCATTCCTTTCGCTAATCCTCACTAATTCTTCCTCACTGTGGCCTCCGCACAGAAAAATGAAAAATTTTAACCAGAAAGACGTGCCTTTACCATAACCATCCTGCTGCACTCTAATTATGAGTCACTCCTAATTGGGTAACTGAAAAATTAACCGCGCTTCGTTATCGTCGATTCGATAAATGGAGTAAAATTTTCAGGGTATAAAAGGCATTGGAAATTCCATTGGAAAATTTTTCAGTTGAATGGTTTTCTTCTCTGTATTGAATCAACACTCTAGTTTCTTTATTAGTTGCAATTCTCAAAAAAAAACATGTCTAAAGGTAAAGTCTGTTTAGCTTACTCCGGTGGTTTGGATACCTCGGTCATCTTAGCCTGGTTGTTGGAAGAAGGTTACGAAGTCATTGCTTTCTTGGCTAACATTGGTCAAGAAGAAGACTTTGAGGCTGCTGAAAAGAAGGCATTGGCCATTGGTGCCACCAAATTCGTCGTTGTTGACGTCAGAAAGGAATTCGTCGAGCAAGTCTGTTTCCCAGCTATCCAGACCAACGCTATCTACGAAAACGTCTACTTGTTAGGAACTTCCTTGGCTAGACCAGTCATTGCCCAAGCTCAAATCAAGGTTGCTGAAGAAAACGGATGTTTCGCTGTTTCTCACGGTTGTACTGGTAAGGGTAACGATCAAGTCAGATTCGAATTGTCTTTCTATGCCTTGAAGCCTGATGTCGTTGTCATTGCTCCATGGAGAGACCCTAAGTTCTTCAACAGATTCGCTGGTAGAAACGATTTGTTGGAGTACTCTGCTTCCAAGAACATCCCAGTTGCCCAAACAAAGGCTAAGCCATGGTCCACTGACGAAAACTTGGCTCACATTTCTTTTGAGGCTGGTATCTTGGAGAACCCAGACACTACCCCTCCAAAGGACATGTGGAAGTTGACTGTTGACCCAACTGATGCCCCAGATGTACCAGAACAATTCTCGGTTGTTTTCGAGAAGGGTTTGCCAGTTAAGTTGGTTTTAGATGGTGGTAAGAAGGTTGTTACTGAGCCAGTCGAGTTATTCCTCGAAGCTAACGCTTTGGCCAGAAGGAACGGTGTCGGTAGAATCGACATCGTTGAGAACAGATTCATTGGTATTAAGTCCAGAGGTTGTTACGAGACCCCAGGTTTGACTATCTTGAGAACTGCTCACGTTGACATTGAAGGTTTGACTTTGGACCGTGAAGTTCGTGCCCTCAGAGACCAGTTCGTTACCTCCAGTTACTCCAAGATTTTGTACAATGGTATGTACTTCACTCCAGAAGGAGAGTACATTAGATCCATGATCGCTCCATCCCAAAAGACCGTTAACGGTACTGTTAGAGCTGCTGCTTACAAGGGTTCTGTGACCATCTTGGGTAGATCTTCTGAGACTGAGAAGTTGTACGATGAGACTGAGTCTTCCATGGACGAATTGACCGGCTTTTCTCCAGAAGACACCTCTGGATTTATTGCCGTTCAAGCTATTAGAATTAAGAAGTACGGTGAAGCTGCTAGAGAAAAGGGTGAAACTTTAAGCTTATAAATTGCTTATAGGAATTTAATCGGGTATTAAAGGAAATTAAATATTAATAATTAGTGTACATATAGTTTTTTTATATATAACAAAATTGAAAATTAGTCGAATGTAATAAATAATTATTGTATGATCTCGGTCTCCAACATAGGAGTAATCTCGGATTCTTCATCGTCAAAGAGATTTGTGTCATAGTCGTATTTTTCTCCAACCAAACCTTTGACAATGATCATTATCTCGTCAATACGCTTGTATATCATGTGAGCAAATAACACGGCAACAACGTCATTTTGGCCATCAATGCTCAAGAACTTCTGGATATCAAGATTGTCTACAAACTCTTCAACGGCATTGTCACCACTTGTCTTCTTTCTCTTGGCTTCGTCGTTATAAAACCGCTCACTCAATGAAACCTGGTTGATTCCCCATTGGGATATCAACATTTCTAAATGTCTTACAGAAGTATTTGCTTCTGAGATCTTGGGTAAAGGATTCTTTGTCCTTAACGAATCTGAAGCCATATGAATGTTGGAGAAAACGCTGGCATTTAAAGCAGCATCCGCCCATCCTATTCTCTTAAGAATTCTAGGAACCCAAGTAACAGGATCTTCAACTTGGTTAAAGATCTGGAATAGCAAGAAGTACAATTGAATAACATCAGCAATTAGACGTTGCAAGCGACGGTACTTAGCTTCTGGCCAAAACCCTGTAATTGGGATTTCGTGTTGCAAGGCAACAAACAAGCCAGATACTTTTGCGAGCTTCATCAACAGGTGTCTAAATTTCTCTAAAATAAGATCATGCCTTAGTAAAATGTGGACCAGGGGATCTTCAATTCTCTTGGCTGCAAATCTCGCAACGTTGCAATGAATATTACCAACTTCACTTAAGATAGTGGAGATGACACTTCTAAGCATAGTCTTACTGGTCACAGGTCTAGGTAACAAACAGGCAAGGAAACCAATGGAAAGACCAATAACAACACTAAGGAATCTCAAGTATGCAACTCTGATACCACCCCCAACATTTGCCAAAAAACCGTACTTGACATCAACCCAACTTGTACCCATTACCAAAGCCGTTGTAACTCCAAACAAAATGGATGGCACAAGTGACAAATGGACCGAGAAATGTCTATAATATGCCATATACAAGTAAATTACTGCAGTTACTGCACCATACCCATAGTAGTTGCCGTGGCCATTGCCTGCTGAGATATACCACCCCACCATTCCAAGTAGGCAGCCAAAGAATGTGTAAAACAACTTGGACCAGAAGACATACATGGTTTCACCAGTATTTTCAGCCGTCGAAACAGATACCATAATCACAAGCCAGATAAACCTATTGGAATAATACCAATGTGCAGTGGTTCTAACGAAATATGGTGTTGCAGCTATACAAACCAATCCACCTGATCTTACCCAAAACCAAAAGTGTTCATCGTAGAGAAGCTTGAATACTTTCGCAAGATAGACTCCAATGCGCTGGTAAAAGTTTGAAGGAGGTCTTGAATCAGGATTTCTTCTTCGAATTCCTTCTTGCAAGTATGAGGGAAATTCGTCATCTCCAACTTCTGCTCTTTCAATATGACTTGGCAGGGCTCTAGAGGAAAATGTAAATGGAGTAACTATCCTAGGTTCAGGGTGGAGTTCATCCATCGATATGAAGAAGTCAATTAAATTTAATAAAGTTTTGCACTGAATTTTTGCAAGGTGCAAAAAGAGCGAGGATTGACTTATGAGGCAAAGCAACATCTCCTCGTTTCTAGCTTCAGACCTTAGAACCTGCTCGAGTTTCTCGTCATTCTTGTATCTTTCGAGTTGGTGAAGGATCTTCTCCTTTATTTCCTTAATTTTCTCTGCCATCTCCTTTTGTTTTGCAACATGTTTCTTATACTGCCCTGGTAGGACAGCATATATTCTAAATTGGTTAGCAGCTGAAAGCCACTGAATGACAGTCGCGAGACCCAAATCAACAACTTCTGCTAAAGGGAAGAATGTCCTACGAATGAAGTCTGCGATATGATCTAGATCTGCCAAAGATATCCTTTCTTCTGGGGCTATATGTTGATAATTTTTCTTGAAAAGGGAAAGCTTGGTTTTATACTCGTATTCTCCGACGTGCTTATAGCTCTCTCTAATGGCATTCAATTTTGAGCGGTGGTCTGCGGTAGAGGTACTGGTATTTTTTCTGGCCAAATTAATGAAATTATTACGGGCGATTTCTTTCCTTTCTTCTAACAATTGGTAGAAGTAAGTAGACCCGGCGGAAACACTCATGAAATTCTTCAATAGCGATCGGAATTCTCCAGCATCTCCTTTGTCAAAACGACCATATGATACTTCAAATCGAATGGTACTCACGAAAAATTCGAGAGCTTCAGATTTAGCTCTTAGAGACATTATATCTTTACTGTAGTTCTGGTAATTGGTAAAAGTATCTACCGAAGGCTTCATTGATTTTATAAATCTCAAATTATTTGCGGAAGCTGCCTTTATTCCCAGTAAAATCTTTGTCGAACCTCCAAAGTATGTAAAACTAGAAGAGCTAGGATACACCAATATGGAACAAACAATCTTTATGGCAAAGGAAACTCCCATGGGAATCATAACCGCTTCTCCGTTTATCTTGGGTACAAAAACTGGAAAGAATATTCCATAACAGCAATTTATAATTAGCGTGATCATACCTGTAATGAAGCCGATTCTTGCTAGTCTGTGGATTTTGGTTGACATGCCAAAAATTACCATTCCAGATATGAGGGCCAAACAGTAAATTGCGGCTGATTTGGTTTTTATGTAATGACCCTGGAATATGTCCAAGAGCAAGCACTCTTCGATGTTTTGTGGGGTACATTTGCCTTCACTTATGAGCTGCTGGGCTAGTTCTTCCATTGTTATGTAGTTGTGGAATCTATTGACAATTTTCATTGCAATAGTAGCAATTAGCCATGCAGCTATGCAATAAAAGAAGGCAAGTAATGCAGTTATAACATTAAGGATAACCAGCGTACCTCCAGATACTGAAATAAACCCCATAATTTGCGTTAAGTAGGCCGCTGCACCCAACCAATGACTGGTCTTGGGAATTATGCACAAAACGACACTAACCCATATCTGGACCCAAGTACGGATGGCAATTTTGAATGAGTTATAGTCTAAGTGATCTATTATGTATCCAGGTCTTAAAATCGCTAGAGCTTTCCTCCATATAGGTATAGGCCCCTTGTTAGCTTCTTCTTCAGGGGTACTCGGAGGGACTGTTTCATCTTTGACATAGAATGCGTTATACACCTTTGAAGTGCTTGTTTCTGTTCTCTGAGATTCATCGACTCCTGAATAAGGGAGAGGAACAGCATTCTCGGAAGCGGTGAATGAGCTAGTAGTAGAATCACTATTGCTAAGTTCCTGTGGTTCACCCATACTGGATATTTGCAATGCAATAGAGGAATTTGTAATCTGGATACACTACTGGACTCAAAGGGAAGTGAAAAATTAAACTATGAAAAAAAAAATAGTCCCGCTGTTGGCAATGCTAGTCGGCTGACGGAATGTGTCATAATATTGGAATTCTGTTTATATATAAAGTTTATTGCTCTTTTCATGTTGCATTCAGACGATATGTCAAAACGGCTTTATCGCTTCTTTAGGACGAGAGCTGCGGCAGAACCGGTTATAAATTTTATTTTTTTAAGCCGATCTGCTTCTATCACAACTGCAGAACTCGCCGATTGTAGCCGTTTATGTACCAAAGGACGTTTTCAGTGACATCACAGATAACGATATACTTCATCGGTGCTCAACGGTGGTGACCGGTGCTATGATTCATTACAAAGCACAAGCTTAAGAGTTGTGCCAGGGTATGTCATGGGGACAGCACATGTCTCGTTCTTTCTTGGTGGCATGTGCATGACGGCTTTATACGGCGGTGCATTTACCCGAATCGCAGTGGAAAACAATGAGCCATGCCTTCATACAATAAGGTAATACATAGGAAGAGCAAATGGGTCAATTTAAACTTCGACTACTAGCTATCCCTTTCCGTAAAAGTAAGTCCTTTAATTTTGATTAACAGGTCGATTATTTACAGATCGGTATAAGTTCGCTAAGCCAGGTCTCTAGTTTGATGAGGTGGCCTACAACGTCGCGCCCAATGGAGTCCGTAGGGATACTTCGCCTTGCAACTTGGCTAGTCTTACTAATTTCAAAGTGCAGTTTCAAATGGTCAATAAGCGATTGAAGTACTTCAATTGCTGCCGTTTCAGACCGCGTCGCATACCCCTCTTTAACTTCGATATTTCTGTCAAGCTGTTCTTGTGGATTTATATCAGCAAGGAACTCTTCTTTATGGTTAAGATAGTACCATGAGGAAAGCCAAAGGACCTTGTTAAACATCGGAAATCTGAATTTTGATGGTACCTTCGTTTCTTTCTCTATTCTGCTGATTTTTAATTGCGTTCTCATGTCTCGTAATGTTAAATAATTTCCCCCAATTACTATAGAATCTTCAGGCGTGTATACGGAATGAATCCACCCACTGGGTATAATGAATAGGTCTCCAGCACTTAACGTGACTTTGAATCCCTCCAGAGGGATAGTTCTTTTACCTCTAATAGATTTCTCGTAAGTTGCAAACCATATGAAGTTCTGATTCGGTTCTAAGCACCAGGACTTGTATAGCTCGAGGTTATCATCAGTTGGTGGGAACATCAAGAATGTTTTGGATCCAGAACATACTGTGTAGTAGACTGAAGTCCCACCGAAGTCAATGTGAAAGTCCGTGAAAGAATGTTTTACTGACATCAAGCAGTACTTTGTTACTTTGGATCTCTTCTGTTCGTCATGCTGGTCCCACACCTTATCCACGAGGTCCATGTCTCTTACAAGTTGCGGCCTTTTAAATGCATCTCCTAGTCCATTGACCTGTGAAATTTCAAGCGATATCACATTCCTAATTCTATCTCGACTTAATTCGTCTGTTTGGAAGTAGTCTCTCCAACGTCCCATATTCCATCCAGGACGTACCCCTTGTTGTGAAAGAACATCCATTACTTCCACTGGCTCATCCTGTCCTACCTTATCTGTTATGAAATCTAGTGTTATCTCTTCTTTGGCTATTGGTAATTCCATCCCCACAACCTCTAACGAAGCACTCGGAACGAGTATAGGCTTTTCCATACGGGTCTGTAGGGCGAATTGTTTGGACAATTCATGACAGATGTGTATATATGGGTTTTTATCAAGCTTGGTTTCAATGTATTTGTTTGCATCAACCGGAAATTCATGAAAGCTAGGAACATGGGGATGGGACGACTTATCTACAGCAAACACGTCTCCGTCATTGAGCGCAACATAGTCTATTTTGGTTTTTATTCTCTTGGATTTACGGCTTTGAATCGACGGTCCGTGTATCTTGGAGCAGTCGCTACAGTGATACGAATGGAGGTTGTTGATCTCGATAGCTGGGAGTTTTAGGCATTGTGAATGGAACCATTGTGCGCAGATATCACATTGGACCCATGCGATATCTGAAATCTTCCCACTATCTTCTAACGGATGCTCTATACAAATGGGACATGTATCCTTTGATACATTGGTCCGCATTATCACATATGAATCTACCGATCTCAAGAGGTTTTCTGGTTTCTTTCTTTTCCTCTGCTATAACTTCGGTGCAGTAAAAGTCCGTTGGTCCGTCCACAAATCACAATGTTGTCGCTATTATCTGGTCATTTTTTCGCAATTCCCAGTTCGTTCTCTTGTGAGCACTGGCTCCTTCCTAATTGAGTGCCCCCACCTCTGGTAGTGGATGAAGACAATTGGAGACCTAGTGATAGTCCAATGTCAATATTTTATCGGTGGTGGTGATGGAAAATAGTCATATTGCTTTTGGTGGTGATATTTTTGATTTTTTTCGGTTAACTCTTTTTATCAGGTTTCTTCTCGTGATAGTTAAGGTTTGAAGGCTTGTATTAGGTTTACGTCACCTGTTAAGATTGAGCTCATTTTTTGCTTATCGTTTTTTTTTTTGTTATCGTTTGATCTAGGCTTGTCAAGAGATTTATCTAAACGATACATTCCCAGAAGTTTCTAAGGGTTTATTGGCAATTTCTATAGTGTTTTAGCGTCTATACCTTCTAAGTTCGCTATTTGATCAAATAGTCGCTAGAATTTTACCTTTCCAATATGATCCGGACTTCAATGGCATCTAGAATCGCTCGATTAGCTCAACTCCGAGTCCGAAGTGCATCACTCAGGCTAGCTGATATTGGTCGTAATCAATTGATCCCTATCAGAACCTTGAGCTCGTCCCATGATTCTGTGACTGCAGCCGCTTTATCTAATAAGGAACAACAAGAGAAGTTTCTTCAGGAGTATAAGATACGGTCCTTGCTCGAGAGACCCATCTATTATTACGCCGAGAAACAACTCCCCAAGTTCTCCTTCCAGCGTTTGTACGACCAATCCCAGAAGTTGTCGTCAACTTTTATTCTCCAGAATGCTCATGAAACAGTAGAACACTTGTTAGCATATAATGCTAGAAGGCTCAAGCAGTTTCGTAATTTGCCCTATTTGGTTGTACTCAATCCATCGATCTCTGAGTCATACAATACTTACTTGAAAACTATGTCATCGCTCATCACGGCTTCCTTGAATCCGCCTACAACATTAGAAGAAAATGATAAGTTTAGTCAAGAAGTTATTGCCAACTTCATTGAAGTCCACGCCGATACTTTGCCCAGCTTATCGAAGGGATTCCAGGAAGTTTTGGACTTGTTAAGTGTAGACCAGATCAAAGATTTCTTGGATGAACATCTTAGAGAAAGGATCAGCATGAGATTGATAGCACATCAACACATGGAATTGACAAGGGCTATAAATGGAGTAACGCCATTTGTTCCTGGTGGTAAGTACAATGGTGTAATCAAATTGTTGCATATCCCCGATGTTATAAAGAAGAACGCCGATGAAGTCAATGATATCTTCTTATTGAAATACGATCAATCTGTGCAATATAATATCGATACGAATCTCTATCCTATAAACTATTGGAGTCGACTGGAACCAGAGTTACGTAACAGAAGCGAACATGACGCATTAACCTTTGCCTACATTGAATACCATTTGGACTACATTCTCAAGGAGATCTTCAAGAATTCATTCCGTGCACATATCGAGAACCATGTCGAGGATCCCGTACAGATCACTATCTCTATTTCAGAAACTCCATCCTACTTAGAATTGAGAATCCGTGATAAGGGTAAGGGTGTTGATCCGAAGGTCTTACGACACATCTTTGACTACTCGTTTACCACATTCGAGTCAAATGAGGGAGATGCATACAAAACGCTTAATGTTCCGCCAGGTTTAGCTGGCAATGTTGTAGCAGGAATGGGTTATGGTTTGCCCTTACTGAAGAATTACGTTGAGATCTTTAATGACACCATTCCGGACGAAGATGGAATTATTCCTACGACAAAGGGCCTGTTGACCATCCAGAGCTACTTTGGATGGGGAACAGACGTATATATTAAGACTGTTGGTCACTAAAAATAAGCTGGTAAAGAAGTTAGTGTATGGGCAAACTCATTTTCGATCTCTAACTAGATATCTATTTGAAAATATGGTTATAGCACAATATAGAATTTACATCATATAATAATTGTCAGATCCACGCTCCAAACTTAAGCGCATGGGAACAGCAGATGTTCTACTTCACATCAATTTCTCGAATGGCCAGCACCCAATCTCAAATTTACATTTCAAAATTTTTTCCCTCTTCATTACATCTGGCTTTATTTCCACGAGTTTCATTTCCCACAACGTCTTGTAATACACTGCAATGCACTGCAATACACTTCCTACCATCTCTGACCTTGTCCCAAATCGCAACTTCAACCATCCTTATCAGTCCAATGTAGTACTAACTCCGGTCACACAACCGCATCTGACATCTCCGATCAAGCGCTACCATAACAACACATATCACAATACCAAAATTTCATCATATCCAGCCTTGCTCGGCGCTACCATTTAAACTCTCAAAGCACCAGATATATATAGGAAACACATTCTGTCACCTGTTTAATCAGATATTGGTTCTCTTTCTTTAAGGCGTCTTGTGATGGCCAACATATTCACCGCTCCTTTTGGCTCCAGCGGCTACCACGACATGCCGTGTCCGGACACTTCATTCCCCACGGATTTTGAATACTCACAACAAGAACTTGATGAAGAGCTAGTGACGTTGCTTATAAACAGCGACTCTCAGGAGTGTAATGAGAACTTGTCTCTGTATATCAAACATATTGTTGACCATGTATGCATAGGAGACGACTCGGACTTGGAATCGGGCGAGAGCCAGAAAACATACCATAAACTTTCAGTTTATGCTCTTAAACTATTGACGCTGAACTTATTTGTCAAGAATTACCAGTTCTGTCTTGGTAAAATATTGGCCTTTCTTAGCACATTCACAATGTTGACAGAATCACGATTGGAAAACAATGAAGCTGAGTTAGACTCTCCCCTGGTAGATAAAAAAATCAAGTATGAAGCAGAATGTCTCAAGGAGTTTCTCTGCATAATTTTACTCTTGTTATTGAAACTAAAGAATACGTCACTGGACAATGGAGCTATGTTCCTGGAACCTAACTACGACCCCGAAATTCGGGCATTGGATTCAATACAGGTAAAGGAACTTTCGAAAACTCTCCAGGATATCCACTTCATAGAAGTAATTTCCAATTTCATATCTACACATGTAATCTCCACAGCTCAACAAGAGACGTCATTTGTGTTACTTAAATTTGGATGTGACATTTTCTTTGAATATCTCTACTTTTCAGAATTGTTAACTGATGAAGAGTTCTCCTGCTTGACTAATAACACTCAGTTGATACAAACTTTGATTAAATACTTATTGTCAAACGAGAACTTTAATAATTATGACATCGATGGTGACGATTTTGAAGACGAGGACAAGCTTATTGCATATGAGGAATTCAAATTGCTTCTTTTGATAAATGAACAGTACTTGATGAAGTCCTACTCATGTGGAGACATTAGAAATAAAGTTTTCAATGGTCTTATGAATGGAGATAATTCATCATCGAATACCAACATTCCGGGATTCATTAACCTTCTTATTTACCACATTAATAGGGAAGAGTCACAGATCATAAAAATCTTGATATTAAAGTTCTTATATCTAGTATTCACAACTTCATTTACTACCAAGTTGGTTTATTTGAATGACTTAAAGATATTGGTGGACATTTTCATAAGAGAATTGAATGACATGGACTATTCAGGTGATGTCGGTAATGAGAACAGGTTTTTGATGATCACATATTTAAAAGTTATGTACCCTCTTTTACGATTTTCACAATTAAGAGACGAATCCGAGATTTATAAGAGTGACCAAATATTGGACTTGCTTCAAAATCTCATTCTCAATTCTACATCTAACTCTACTGGGTCAATAGGAGAATTGCAGAGAGAGCAAGAGGATGTAATAGCCAAGTTAGCCAAAAAATGTATGGAAATTTCATGGTTGAAGAACAGAAGACTGAAACCCACAAATCCCGTTGAATCAGGGATCTTAAAACCGGAAGTTGCCCCTGAGAATGAATCCACTCTGGACAACCTTTCAGCTAGCTCCTCATCTTCGTCGCTCACTAATGTTGAAAATACCAGAGATCCCAGCGATTTGACGGAGCAAAGTAATACATCAAACGATTCCATTGGAACATCCATGACAAGGGTTGCATCTGTAAGAACATCTTCACGGAGTGACTACCACAAGCATACTACTTCTCATAATCTACAAGAGTACAGACGATCGAGTGGAACCTATACAAAGCGTGCTGTACAAAATGCAAGCAATAATGTCTTTCAACAGAATAATAATAACGTATTCTTGAGCAAGAGTATGAACAAGATGACAATAGCGGATACTTCGGATTCATTGAAGTATTCTCCTTGGGCTGATCACCACTCTCTCAACACCACCCAGAAGGAATGTATTCACGAGCCAAGTTCAAGTAATATTCTTGACCTTCCGAATGAGTATCTTCACTCAAAGCCGTTGCCAAAAGTCCCTGTTCCAGCTAGAAGCAAGCATAATGGATTGTATAGACATGATGGATCTTCGTCATCGTCTATTAATTCAGGATCCCTGTTGGTTCGTAAGGCGTTGAAGAAGAAAGCTCCACCTCCTCCGCTGCATCCACCAATTCCTACTTCGCCTCCTTCTCTTGAAGACTCGTTTTCGAGGTCTCCCACCCCAAAGTTTGGAACCCCACCTCCACCTCCACCAAGACGCAGGCGTCACAGGGTCTAATAAAGCATTCAAAATATAGCCTTAAGATATAAATCAAAGGAACATTGTTGTATCTGAATTCTCATAGAATTCTTGAGGTCTCGAGCTATAATTAATAGAAATATATATTATACTCAAAAGTTATTTACTATTATAATTACATTGTTACATCCTCCTTGAAACTCAATACATCATCAAATCTCAAACCATTGATTTCTGTCCTCGTGTAAGAATCCAATTCCTTCTGCAATGACTCCTCATTCTCTTCATCTCCAACGTCACTGGAAGCCACTAGAACCAAGCCTCTCGACCTTATCAAAGGAACCAATTTAGGTACTAAATCTAACAAATGAATAGATGTTATTAGACCAATCAAATTATTGTTAATAGTAAAGTTGACTGCTTCTTTAATAGATCTAATAGTGACTTCTTGGTGGTTACTGACAGTTTTATCTCCAGATGATTTGTTGAAAGATGGTGAGCCATGATTAATAGGAGAATGGCCAACAGATCTGGCTTTCTGTATATCATCTATCAATAGTCCATTGGCTGTTCGAGACTCGAATCTTCTCTTATGGCTATTGTAAGCAATTCCATTCATAATCAAAAACACAGGGAAGTTAGGTTGTTTCCAGTTCAAAATCTTACATATGAGGGAGTTGGATGACAACAAAATAATCGACCGACCAGAAGCTCCATGGCTAAGTTTGGAAGACCTGATGTGATTGAAAACGTCATTCAAAGTGAAGTCAATAAAATTGTTCAAGTTCAGTTGAATATTACCAATGAATGGCAAGCTCTCCAACTCATATAACGAAGGGAACACTAATTCCAAGTTCAAATTGATTTCGACGTTCAAAATTTCTAACAAAACATCCAATGGCAAGTAAATTATCCTCAATAACTTTTTGATCAAGCCGATATCTTTGATTGTCATTCTAGACAAATCATGAATGACCTTACCGTAATCGAACAAGTCGGTGGTAATAGAACTCAACTGATCTAACGATAAATTAGGTAAATACAAATCAATACTCTCTGTTATTGGAATTGACCAATGAGGACAAACAACCGGGGTTCCATCGTTAAGTAAGCAAATCTTTAAGCGAAGGTATTCTCCTGACAAAGATGTAGCTGTTACAATAGAAGAAGGTGCGGACCCCGAAACAAGCTCATTGGTAGAAGTTAGTGGGTTGCTGATCAAGTTACTGGTATTACTGGTGCCAGCACCAGTCTTTGGTGCATTGCTCCCACTCCCTATCACTGAGTGTACACTTGAAGGTGACAAAAAGTTATTGGGTGATAATCCGCCTGCAGCATTCAATTTCAAAGACTGTCTGTTGACAAAGCTGGTTGACGATTTCCAATATGTATCGAATTTGGAAGTTTCAAGTAATGTGCCTGAGAATGGGAAGATTACCTGGTAATTGAACTTTAGTTCACCGATGTTTCTCAACCTCAAGTCGAATAGAGGAAGTTGAATAGAGTTTATCTCAGGAGATGAAGTATCTATCTGGGAGAATGATAATGCAGTCGTCTTTGCAATCAACCTTGTACCAAATTTGGGAAATATCTCAAAGTCTATACGGAATTCATACAAAGAGTCCACATCAGTTTGGAATACACAATTGTTGCTGGCGTTAGTGTCACCACCGATAGGAAGCAAAATATTTCTAGGAACAATATCTGAAATATTTGAAGTCAAGGTGATTCTTCCTGGTTTCAAATCGGTGGTCAAATTGAAAAGGTTGATAAACTCTGCATCGGTTGGGAAGATTAATTCAATCAACACCTTTTGCTCCAAGAAATTATGACCGTACCTACGCAATGGTAAAATTGGTGGCGGCAACTGCAAGTCTGGGATACTATCTACGTTGTTTTTATCAATAGATCCACTGTCCTCGGAGTCATCATCATTTTCTCCAAGAATATTCATGGAATTAGCGATGTCATTGTTAGAGCTTTGCTTTGTAGCAATGATTTCTTCGCTGATGATGTTATTAATGTTAGCAATTTTCTTATTCTTGAAGTCATTATTAGATTGAATTGTATTGTAGTGATTGAGCAACTCATTTAAAACATTGATATGACCCTCAACTACACAGTAGTATAGTACATTGTAACCGTCCTCATCTACGATGTTCAACTTAGCACCCAACTTGACCAACTCCTGGGCAGTCTTGACATGGCCCTCTGATGCTGCGTAGAAGATGGGAGTCCATTTGTTAAGCCCGTCTAATCTGTTAATCTCGGCACCATATTGAATAAGTAATTTGATCAACTTGTAATGGCCTGAACGGGCAATGACATGGATTGGCGGCAAACCTTCCACGTCCTGTTGGTTCATGAGTTCATTGCTATTGTTTGGTTTGCTGTAGGAAAGAAGGTACTCAAGTGTCTTGTAGTCCCCAAACTTACATGCGTAGTTTATGGGCAAGTACTGAAGTTTGCTTTCATCATTTTGTGGGAAACAGTTACTACCCAGTTGCACTAATTTCTTGATTACGTTGAAGTTTCCATGCTTGATAGCAAGCAAAAGAGGCGACATTGACTCATTATCTAAGTCATCAATGTGGTCTTTGGGGAAGAAAGGCGTGAGAAGCTCTATCAAGTCTAGTCTATTATTCTGTGAAGCATAGTGCAAACACGTTCTCCCGTTAAAATCTTTACATATCAAAAGATTCGTCCTCTGCTCAGGAATCATCTTATTCATTATATGCTTGATGATGAATGTTCTTGAATGGTTAATAGAGTCAGTCGAGTTTATTACCTTAACACCATTATTTATTATGACATGGTGACTGCTCTCGTGGGTGGAAGCTGGAGGTATGGAACAACATTCATGAAGAATATTCTTATTGTTATTGAACTCGTCGTTGATGAAAGCAAAGTCAATCTCGTAATGGATCATGTCAAGAAATGACTCAAGGAATGTGTCTGATATCTTCAAATTCGACACAGAAAGAAGAAAAATCTTCGACAACTTGTATCTTGCAAATGCATTCAAAGGCTTAGGGCTGGGGTGTAGAGTCAGAGAAGATGATGATTGGCTCCCCGACGTTTTCGATGAACTCTTTACTTTATCCACCCATCGAGCAAGAAGTGATAAATCTGGATCTTTGATTGTGGCTACATTCACGAAAGAGGAGTATAACTCGTCAATTTCGTTGTTCTGTAGGTTTATGATGGAATTGTTTCGGCTGCCTGGAAAATTGTTAGGGCCAGGAAGGGACAGAATAGATATGTGACGTTGACTAGTAGCATCCCCAGTGGATGGGATGCCGTCATTATTCGGTATGGACATGTTGGTTGTAGAGTTTGTTCTAGAAAGAACATTAATATGTGATTGGCTAGTAGTAGTGGCTGTAGTTGTATTGGTACTAGCAAAACTATTCAAGGACGAGTAATCTCCATCCATGATAGACTCCAAATCGAAGAGAGATTGGGTGACCAAATCACTCAATTCGTTGATTTCATTCTTGTGGAATACTGGTTGAACGCTGACAGCTGTCAGGATGAAAAGCTCCTTAGTATGAGATTTAGAACGTTTATCCCATTTCTTCACCACTTTGGAGAATCCGGTCTCATTGAGCTCTATAAACTGCTGTAAACGAACCAAATCCTGATGAATCTTCTTGAAGTTCTGATACAAATTCAAGTATGAGATCGAGTTTCTGAAGTTTGCATTGATACTTGATTGTGAGTTGGATGAGGCGGCTGAAGTTGCATTGGAGGCTGATCCGTTGGTCAGATTAGATTGCTGGATAAACTCGTTTGTTTTGTTGAATAGTTCATTCTTTTTCATTACCAACAAGTCGAGGTTGATTGCCAAATTGGCTTGTTTCTCTAGGTAGAACAGGTTGACTTTGTCTAATTCACGTTCCACTCTGAAGAAAAACGATGCTTTGTTCTCCTTAAGTGTTTGCTGGATTTCTGCCTGGGTGAGCGGTCTATTACTGCTATCCTTGGTAGCCGTTGTAGCCGGGATAGCCAACTGCTTGATCAACTTCTTAAGCGCCTTGTAATCTATGAAATGGCCCGAATACTCGGGCAACTCCAACTGGCGGGACGCGAGGTACTTACCGAACTTCATGGGGAGTTTCTGTGATGTTGTGAGAAGCTGGCGGGAGCGACTTTAAGTATAACTAGCGGGACTATTAACAAGAAGATAAACACTCCGAACCAACGAAAACCCAGAATGTCCCAATAAGAAAGATAAAGACTACCAGTCCGTTTTTGCTGTAAGCTCAAAGAATTGACAACCAAGAACCGTGTATTAGTGTATAATATAATAATAGGCGCTAATAAAAGAGTACAGTGACAGAGACACTGGGAGACGGCATACGGCGGACGTTATTTACGGGAATTTGGGTGGTTTTTTTCTCTGTGCGTGCGAGAGAGCCCACACGTGGAGAGACTGTAAAGTGAGGGAGTGGTTGGGCGATGGTGTGGGAGAAATGAGCGGTGTGCGAAAGATGGTAGGAATTGTATGAGGAGGGAAGAGTTCAATATGGTTATGGTGATTTTGTAGTATATAACGGGCTCAGAAATAGAGAGTTGAGAGGGAACGGGGAACGTGGAATATAGAGGATATTTAGGATCTAGTGTGTCGTTGAAGCTTAAGAGGCTTCTGGCTTCTTTTGAATTGGAGGTTATATTAATGCTCAGTGATATTAGGTGAAAATCGTTCTCTACATGCTTTGGTCGCTATATACCACTATAGTGGACGCCGTTTTATGACTCTTCGGGTTCTTCTTCGTATGCATTGAGTTATTACGTCCCTGTTCCAATTTACCCCACCAATGATGTATAGAATACTCTATTGACTCAAGTCTCTTTTCTTGCATTTACCATCAGCAGCGAGCGATAAAGTAATTAATATGGCTCTCACTAATACGGCTGTATACCATTCAAATATGAATGAAATAAAATAAAAATTCAGCATTGCCATTGTTTATTCTATTGCTGAACCCAGATTTATTAGAAATCCCAGATCCAAGGCTTGCGATACGTTACTTTTAGAACATGTTGCATAATATGAATAGTATTGTAATAAGCTGATGGCTGTGCTCGTAGTGAATGAGAAAACGTGCTGCGAATCTTGCACTAGCTAGTGCCCCGTATCGTATCGTGATACCGAGACAATGTACTATTTCGACAGAGAAGTTCCGAGATTTTTTAGTTACAAGGATGTGTCGCGAAAATCATTCCCTGCGTAAATGGGAAATTTGACAGACACGGAACAACCGCCCAAGGAAGTAGCAATAGTCAATTCTTCTTCCTGGCATTGTCACACAACAGGAATTTTTGAATCCTACCTGGTGGCATTTTCCAGCTGAGGATGTGTGACCCAATCAAAATAGCCTCTCTAATAGTGGTAATCATTTTTTTAGGAAAAGTTTTATTTTAGGACCCCTAACAAATTTGGGTTTGCTTAGACAGCTGTCACCAGATTTTTCTTTTAGTATCTAAAATGATTTCGAGAAATTGCAGCGAAATGGGTCTATAGTGTGCTACAGCGTCGTTTAGAAAAGGCATGCTTTGACTTAGATCACTACCATTATTTGCTTGTCAAACAATTCTTTGCCATAAACTTCTACTCATCATAAACTTTTCACACATTTTGGAATTACTGCGAAATTCTTGGAATATTAAACATTTTTCATTTACCATCAGAGTAGTAACAAACCGTGGAATACATTTACGATTTTTTTTTTATATTTTACCAAATAATATAAGAATTTTTACCTATAACTATTGAAAATTGCTCCAGTCGTTACTATACTACTATACATAATTAGCAATTGCCGTCTAGTGTCGCTAACCTGAAAATGCAAGAAGCATTCTGCACGTCTTCTATTCTCGATAATTTTTCACTTCTCATTTTTCACTTCTCATTATTCACTATATTTCATGTTGATGGCAAATTTGGTAAAAGGCACATTTCAATTGTAAATAAGAGAACTCAGGTATATACTAAGTAGATAGTCTGTATTACACTCATTTAATTGAGTCGTCCGCAAGACTTGTAGGACTGTGGCAACTATGTCTTCTCCCAGCTAACTCTTTCGCCATCCTCTGCCTCTCACAGTAATCTCTGCCAAAGGTTCCGTGATTATTCGTTACGTCAACAAGCTACAATAACGTCTATGTATTATGTATATTTTCCTAAATCATTGCCATATACGAATTACTACCAACAACGAATGCATCATTACAATTGCTGCTTCTCTACTTCTTAGCAGCATCCTTAGCAGCATCGAAGTGCTCCTTGAACTTGTCGGCATTCTCCTTGTTACCGAATCTAATGGCCAAGGTCTGGGCCTCTGGCTCACCCTCAGAAATATCGGCGGTCACAGTGTAGACCCAAGATCTGTCCGAACCGATATTTGGCTTCAATTCGTACTCTCCAGAGATCAAGTGGTTGGCACAGATCTTCAAGGTCTTGTCTCTTCTCATCAAGATTCTGACTCTGCCAGAAACCTTGTGCTTCAAGAACTTGACGTCACCGGTACCTCTTTCTTTCCATTCCTTGGTGTCACCGTGGAATCTGAACAACTTGGCACGGACCTTGTATAATACCTCTTCGTCTTCTTCGTTGGTCTTGACGTCGACCTTCTCCAACTGAACCAAAGGCTCGAAGTGGACGTCTACTTCTTCTTCGTCGGCAGCATCTTCGTCGTTTTTAGTTTCTGTCTTGGATTCCTCCTTCTTGGACTCTTCCTTGGCTTCTTCCTTAGTGTCGTCTTCCTTCTTTTCCTTCTTTGCTCCGAACATGGAGAACACGTTGGCGGTTGGAGGCTTTGGGATGGAGGTGGTTGTTTCCTCAGTAGCAGGCTTGGTTTCTTCGGCTGACATGATGTAATGTATAGACTGAATATGCTTGATAGAAGAAGACTTCTCACGTTGAACTTATACAACCGTCGTCTGTTAAACCTCATAAGATCTGATTCAATTTTTTTCCTGCCTCTTCGTTTGAGGTTCTGTTTACAGATTTGTGGGTGTGATGTTGACTTCCTGATTCGGAAACAAGTGCGAAGTGTAATGGGATTGGATGTATTTGGATGTATTGGGGTTGGATGTAGTGGAGGAGGAGGTGGAAGAAATACGAGGCAATCAAATCACATCATTGGAGAAGCAGTGGGTTTGGTGATGAAGAGTGGTCAGGGATCATTTTAGCTTAGTTTTTTTATGGATGTCATGGGCCATCTTGGAGTGAGTTGTTAAAGTAGTAAAAAACCAAGCAATGAGTGCTATCATTGTGTAGGTATAACTGTGAGAACTTCAGTCTTTCACATAGTGAATCTCTGATTGAAGTAGGCAAAAATCTAGCTATTGTAGAGTTAAAAGCAAAGAAGTAGCTGGCGGTAAATGCCAAAAAATGGCATTGAAATAGCAAGATTCACGGGATTGAAAAGGCAGTTTCATAGATAACTGTTCTTTGCTTTCCATTCAACAGCTTTCAACAATATAGGCCCAAGAAAACAAAGGACTTCACTAAGGACTTCGGTTTTTTTTGCAGCATTTCATCTTTATTTATCTTCAATCTTGTCCCTTCTCTTAAATAGAAGAATGTGAAGTACAATATAGCTCACCAAACTAAAGATCTCCTTTAACAGAATCCTCTAATGACCAGTTAGAACTCCAAATTCTTCCTCTATCACGAGTTTTGGGAAGAAATATCCTCACCAATTCCAGCTGGGTTAACTGTACTAGTTGTCTTATTTCGGGAAACTCATAGTAAATTGCTTGAAAGGGAAGCCATGCTTGCAATACGACTGGACAAAGGTCAAAATCAAGCATGTTCCTGTTAAAGAAAGCTCCATATAATTTCTCTACTCTGTACCACGAATACATGAAATAGACAGCTGCAAAGACTAATCTGACTGTCTTCGTGGGAAAAAGATGCCAAACCAAGAAGGAGAGAGTAAGGCAATGCCATGCCATTTCAATTCTTACCCAGTTAATCAACACTTCGGAAAGTGTCTTCAATACTTCAACTGAAGTCATTGTAATTACTTCTATAGAATGAAACACTTATTATGACAGTTAATGATCAACTTTTATGTTTTAGCATTGATTACTTTTTAAGCCTTGCAAAAATCTTGTTGCAAAATGGCCGCGCTACCAATCAAGATAGTCAAGATGGGTATATCGCCTATTATGTTTATGTAGTTTTATCATGTACATTTAGGCTAAGGAGGTTGTTAAACAATTCTAATAACGCTGATTAATTCAAAGTGACAAAGACTTCTTCATTATAGAATTCAACAATTCAGCATCTTTTTTGTAGAACGTAGGGAAACTTCTACATCGTCAACTTTCTGCTAATAAAGGATTATATACTATACATTTGCAATATATACAAGTTAAACTTTTGGCTATATGAAAGAAACAAATAAACTTTAAGGATCTATTATTAATCTTACTTGTTTCTTGTCAAAATGGAGTTTGTCAAGAATTCTAAGGCACTTCTGGCATCAGACTCAGGTAATACTCTGAGATTTTCCAATGCCTTGTAACAGTACTCTTGAGCCATTTCCCTGGTCTTCTCCAAACCTTGGAATTTATCCACTGCATTTCTGGCGATTTCGACATCACCAGGCTCGCTGAACTTTCTTCCAATCAACTCTCCCAATTCCGGCTGTTCCTTCCATGCAAACAAAATAGGAGCAGTAGCTAACCCCAACTTCAAGTCTGCTTGCGAAGGCTTTCCAAAAGTGGCATTGCTGGCAGTGTAGTCAAGCATATCATCCACAATCTGGAAACACAATCCCAAGTTACGACCAAATTCGTAACAGTTTTCAATGATGTCATCTTGCGAACCACTCAAAACAGCGGCGGCACGGGACAGTTTAGACATCAACGAAGCAGTTTTCAAGTACGTCTTGTGCAAATAGTATTCGAATGCAGCATTAACATTTGTTATGTGGTCGACTTCTTGCGGAGCCGAAACACTATATTCATGTTGTTTGGTTGGAACTTTACCTGTAGCTTCGGGAATAATCTTGTTCTCGCCGTCATTGGAAATGCTGTTGGTTTCACCATTGCTCATAACAGTGTTCTTCAATTGCATGAATTCTCCTTCTACCAAGTTAGCGATGGTTGTAGACAAAAGCTCAATGACTTCCGGGTTTCTCAAACGTGCAATGGCAACGGAGGCTCTTCCTAAAAGGAAATCTCCGGCCAAAACTGCCATCTTGTTGGTAAATGCTATATTTCCACTTGGTCTTCCTCTTCTGGAATCCGACAAGTCGATGACATCGTCATGCAAAAGTGAAGCAGTGTGGATCATCTCGACAATTTCGGCCAAACGACGCTGCTTAGGTAAAATACCGTTGACCGCGTCGAATTGGGGCAATCTGTCCATTGGCTTGGACAATGGATCCAATATCACCTTGGGGTTAATTCCATGCAAAATGGCCAATGGGGAAATCGAGTCATCAACAGAATTTCCAGCTACACTGGTTTTGGTTGGAGTTCCTTTGAAGTGAGGCTGCTCGGTGACATCGTATGTATCTATTTTTATTCTATTACGTTGTTCGAGTGGAATAGCAGCCAATGACTTGGAAAGCAAAAGTACAATCAATGGACGGACATTCTTTCCTTCCGCTTCAAAATAGTACGAACTGACTCTGTTAAGAGTAGGGTGTCCGGAACCGATCAAGTTGGCAATTGACTTGGCCAAATTGGACATTTCATGACTGACAATCGAGAATGGATCACTGAAAGTGGAACTCGATTGTGGTTGTACGAGCTTCTCTGCGGTTTCGACGGCAGTTTTAAAGGTATTGGCCGACTTCGCTGATGCCGAGGCAGAAGAGTAGTACCTTGAAGAAAGAACAAGTCTGCTTCGCTTCACGAGAAGGTTTGGTTTGAATGCCGAGCTCATCGTAGGAAGCGCTGTTGAGTCGTGGTTGTTGCTGTGAGCCTTCAGTAAGATGGACTGATAGGGCTATAAGAAGTGAATAGTCTTGTACGGATGGAGTTTCGGAAGGTACTTTGCTGCGGAAAGAGCTCGGATCCGGGAATAGCGTTCAAGACAACTAGATGGGTACGACTACAGAACACTTATCTACGAGAATGCTTTGCTATCACACACTTGAGCTTTAACCGCCAACTACTTTAACCGTACAATTAGCTCAGAGAGTCAGACATAATGAATTTTTCACAGGAATCACGTGCCATGGAGACGCTACCATAAATGGGCTTATATGCGAGTGAACGGGAAATGTTACCAACGGTTTTTCAGTGAATGGGGTAGCAAGTAGCAAGCTAGTGTTTTGGGAGTGGTTGAAGTATGGATTAGTTGATATAGATAGGTGGTGACGTGGGTGTGTCATGATTGGATATGGATAAAATGATAGGATGGCTTTGGTGAGTAGTAGGAGGACGTTTGTGTGTAGAAGGAGGACGTAGGTGTGTAGTAAGGTGCACTTCAGTAAGTAGTAGGATGAACTTTGATGCAATCGCCTGGAAGAGAACTAGAAGTGGATTTTTCTTTTTTATGTTTGGATTATATAGTATCAAATAATAGTATAGTGCTACATAAATATTGTACTATATATGGTGCTTTGTTACAAATGGTTATTGCTGTGGAGGTTAAAAAAAGATGCAAAATATGTTGTGTAGTGCTGTGTAGCGGTGTAACAGTGGTACTTAGTGATATATAGTGGTGTATAGTGGTTTTTAGTGGTTTTTAGTCGTTTATAGTGTATAGCAAATATTGTATAGATCGGTATACTTTGTTAATACTGGCATATAGTAATATAGTACCATAGTGGCATATAGTAGTAGTACATAGTGGCATACAACAGTATATAATAGTATATAGTAGTGGGGTGCATATTACTCAAAGGAATGCATGTTGTAGTGTCGTGTGGGAACATTTCTGAGATCAATATGCAGTTATTACACTTAATGGTTGCATCCTATATATGACAAAAGTCATTTGGAGTTATTCCTTTTTAGCAGCCATAACTTCTATTGGTGGAGGTGTTCTTGAGAGCAATTATAAGTGTAGAGAGACCAGGGAGAGGAGCAACCATTAAAACAAGGGCCGTGAAAAGTAGTACAGCTAAAATTGAGTATTCCATCAACTCGGTACTTGCATATGCTAAAAATAGTACGGTACCATAAACTGTCTTGTATATGCTTCAAGAATCTTAATGAAAGCTAGCGTGTATTATATATGTTTAACGATTTCACTAAAACAATCTGTAAATGACGATAATATGTGTCAATCGTATTAAATTCTAAACAATGGCTCAAGAGAGTTCAGGAGAACTCCCTGCTGAGATAGCGTCTAGATAGCAAATAAACAATAGATATATACAAAATGATATATTATGATAAGCCAGACGCTTTACTGGAAATGCTCACGTTGAACAGGATGCATGTTTCTTAAGAAGATGTCTGGTGGAGTCAATGTTCCTAAACATCTCTTGGCATGAAGGTTCATGAAGGTAAGACCAAACAAATAACTTGCATTAACCCACCCGAAGCCTTCGGTAGCGACTCCCTTAAAGTCCAAGCCTTGGTTTCCATACTCCGCATCGACTCTATGAGGTACAGCGCCCTTAGTCACGTTGTATTTCTCAACAACAACACCATTGTAATCAACGAAGGCACGAGTCATCATGTAAAGCCAACGGTAAGCCAAACGACGAGCACATCCATCATATCCGTAATTGGTTAACCCGATCCAGGCTAAAATCTGCTGTGGAGCCCAACCATATGGGTAGTCCCATTGACGAGATGGCCTACGAAGATTGATATCACCACGAGATTCAAGAGTACCAGCCACCAAGCCGCCAAACTCTTCAAATTTCTCAAGTGAGTTCTTGACAAGCTTATCTGCTTGCTCTTGCGTTGCCATCTTGGACCACAATGGCCAGAAGGCGGTTGCAGACTCATACTTTGATTGCTCTTCTTTCTTGATGTGGTAGTCGTAAAACATCGAATCCTTCTCATTCCACAAGTACTTGGTTACATTGGCTACCCTAGCCTTAGCCTTTTCGGCCCAAGGGGCGGCAGTCTCGATTCTTCCAGTCGAACATACAAACTTGTCGCCGAACAAGCTTTCAATGATAAATGCAATATCAACTTCGTATTTGTAAAGCAAAGAATTCAAGTCCACAGTGGCTAAGTAGGCGCATTTTCCCTCTAATCTGTAGGAAGTGTCATGTCCTGATTCTCTTACTGCTCTATCATGTAAGAAATACTCGTCAAGATCAGGCTCTTTAATCTCTTCCAAATTATACTTTTCAATAAACTCCTCCTGGGAGATCTTATACTTTTCCACGTATGGCTTCAATACTGCATTGAAATGGGTAGCTTCTGTCTCTGGAGGAATACCGATTCCTTCAGGATGGTAGCAAGATAAACCAGTCTTCTCATCCAAACGAGGCTTGGCGCACCAGACGGTTTCATATTCTTTGATGGCAGCTTCCGTAGCTCTATGGAGGAAATCTAAAGCCTCTTCCAAGCGCTCTGGATCAATTTCAATTGTTTTATTGTAAACTCTAAGTGCCATATCAGTTAAGAAAGGTGGTTGAGAACGTCCCAAATAATACGATCTATTGGCATTGAGAATCTTACCATAGTGATGGATCTCATAAATGAAGTTTTCTGTCATTCCTCTGGCCAAAACAAGGTGTTCCTGTTGGGTTGGAGTGACATCGGTTAGCAAACCGATAGTTTCCATGTAAGAATCCCAACCGTACAACTCGTTGAAACGGCCACCTGGGACAACATATGGCTGGTTGATCATGTTCTTTGGGTTCTTAGGATCAGGAGTTGATGCAAGGGCAAGTAAACCTGGCTTTTCGTTAATGGATCTGATGTATTTAGCATCGATTTTCTCTGGCAAATATTGAACATCGAAATAAATATCTGGTCTGCTCTCCTTGATAGCTTTGAAGTACTCGTACTGATCCGCTCTATTATGAGGAACGTATATACGGTGCGGTTCAGCATTTTCATGCAAAATACCATTGTCGTCGACATATGTTTCCTTTATCTTGGAGTCTCTGGACATGTCTACAATATTATCTTTTGTGATCTGCCTAGTCAAGGACTTCCAGAATTGGGTGGAAATGAGTCTCTTCATACGTGCTACTGGGTTCTCATTAAGTCTTTGTTCGTCCAAGATCATCTGATTACGGCCGAAACGCTTTGCAATGGTCAATTCTTGGAGTAGGTTACTCAACATATAAGTACCACGAACAGCCGCTTGGTTGAAACCGTTGGAATTGGCAGTACCAAGTCTCAAGACCTTAGGACCAGTATCTTCAATGGTGATCTGGCAGTTTCTGTCTGTATCTTCGTTGTGCAATAATTCATCGAGAGTGGATTCTATGTCGTTTATGTAGAACTTCTTTGGTCTGAGGTAGGAATCATCGACAGAAGATCTTCTGAAGTGATGAACAACTTTAGTCTTTTGTGAGCTACCATTGAGGGATTCGGTGGACGAATCATCTCCATAGATTGGGACAATCGATGGCTTACGTGCAAGTGCAACTGCTGAAGGCTTTGGATCGTCGACTGAAGGAGAAATATCTGGAGTAGGAGCAGAAGGCACGGGAGTTGGAGATTTGGAGTTATTGGCAGATGAAGATGACGATGACTGCTCCTTAATATCTGTGATTCCGAAATCACCAAACATCTTATTGCGGGGTTTAGTCTCAAAGACAGAGAACGTTCTGACACGTCCCATTTTGGAGTTGGGCATGTTCTTAGCACCATAGTAGTTCTCTGGCAAGTCGAAAGGATCATCGTTGTCACTCGCGGAGGAGGTTCTCCGGTGGTGCCTGAAGGGGTTGTTCATTTGCACAGAAATTTTGAAACGATGAGGACAGGTAACAAGCGATGGAAGACTCGGTAGATGATACACCGATGATATAAACTAAGGGTAATGCTAGAAATTTGCTGGATATGACACGGAATGAATGCAAAGCGCGGCGGCGACAGTTATTCTGGGTCAATAGAAGTAGTTTTCACTGGCCAGCAATACCTGAAGAAAAAGAAGAAGTCACTATTATTTATATATCTCTATCGATGGAAATTAATTAATGATGATGTCAGTTTTCTTTGGCAGAGGCGATGAATTAGTACCGTGCGGCTCACGGTCCGATAAGGCGATGGAGGAAGGATTAGCGAGGATTAGAGTGTGGAGGGAAGGGATGAGAGGGGGGGCGGTTCTGAATGGTTCTGAGTGGTTGTGAGCGAGTTCACTGTCGATGCAAGGGCGTGAGAGCTATCGAGGTGTAGATGCTACGGATATGGAGGATTCTTTTCTTTTTATAGATGAATATTTGTGTAGTTTGTTGTATTCTTATATACTATGAAGAGATGACGACGGGCGGGCTTATTAGAGGGTTACCCCGATTTCCGCATTGGTGCATGGTCGCAATTAGAGGCAGAAGATGTCAACGAATGCAATAACAACGACGGAATAAGAAATTCAACAAAAATCTAAATAATATTTACTACCGAGATGCTACCACCACAACAACCACAACAACCACGATAATAACACAATAACACGGCAACCACCATGGCTGCTGGTCCCATCACACCTTGCCATCTCTAGAAAAAACGTCTCATTGCTCAACAGAAAATAAACGTTCCAAACTTTTTCCTAACTTTCCGCTATTTTTGCGAGGTTATAGTCCGTCCCTGTAGCGGTGTGACTTGCCACGAAATGGGAACATTCTCGCTGCAAATACTTGCATACGCAGCGCACAGAACGCATGGATCACTACGCAGAACGGCTTCCAGCGACAGATGGTCCTCATTTGTCATTATTCCTCCCCAAATGGAAGCCGGAAAAGGACCCAATGATCCACTGTTTCCATGGTGAATCAAGATTTTGTCACTCGTGTTAACGGTGTGGGGTTGCATATTCAAACAACAATTTTCCTGATATTGGCCATAATAAAAGTTTATAAAATTCCGAATATTTTATCATGTTTACGCCTGACGTGTTCTATGCTTGGTTGCAAGATTCCGCCGGATTTGTAACCGTGAGTAACAGACAAGTGGCAAGTGTTCGCCTTGCCGCCTGGTACTCCTGACACTGCAGTGGCTTGTTGTGTCGGTAGGTTATTTATTCCGAGAATTTCTTCCATCACTGTGCCAGCCTTGCAAAAAGCTAAAAATATATTGGCACATTTTTGGTTCCAAAATTAGCCTTTGCTGCAGCCCCATAGTCATCTACTCCTATTGTCCAGCATTTTAAGAATAATTCGGACGTTTCTTGTCACCAGCCTTCCAATAGTCTTCTGAAACCTTGGGTTCGAGAAAACGGGTATGTCGGGATACCCTCCAGAATTGACCAGAGAGTTGACGGTGATAACCGGGGTTGAAGCTATTTTGAGAAATACACCAGGCCAATTTAGTAGTTTGCTGCGTCTAAGCATATGTTACTGGTTTGCGTACCCCTGCCCGTCATTACCTTATTACTTAGATAACATTGGTTCCAGAAGTAGATGAATCATCTACACGTGACTAGAGGTATTGAAGATGTCATAGTACTTCCATCCTACATATATATTCTTTCCAGCAATGTTTCATTCACTTCTTGAATGCAAAATTGTATAATTTAAGGGAGAATTCCCATAATATTTTGCACCCTTTAAATCTTATTCATAGAGGAACATTCTTGATATCTATTGCGTCCGCAAGCCGAGACTACCTATGTAGTATTTCTGAAGGCATACACGTCTGAATTTCTGGTTAATCCCCACTACAAGTGTCTGGAAAATGTACTGGATCAATAGTTAGTTCTGGAGGGAGCGCATGCATAGACACCCTTCTAGAAGATCTCCATTTGTTTGCAGATGTACTTTCTTCAAATAAGATTTCTTCAAGTTTCCAATGGAACGGCACCGCAATCGACTAGGATTATCAAAAGTCAAATCTATTTACAATCAAGAATACAATTCTAAAGGCGACTTCGAGAGAACATTATGGAAGCATTCTCGTAACCACCTTAAAAGAAATCACGGAACAGTTGCAAACTCGTATTCTCACGTGATTTTTTGTGGAGACAAGCTCCCGGTCTTGTTAGTTATATTCTTTTCACATTATAAGAATTTCACAGTTGCAACTACGCCAGGAGTTCCCGATTTCTTCCTTGCTTGCCAATTTGCTCAAAATAGCGATCTTATTGCAATCCATGAGGTTCTCGTTTAGGAGCCTCGGTGGTTTCAGGATCCTCTCTCTAACTGCTCTCGCCGGGCACTCCATTCCTGTTTCAGGCCTAACGAGACAGGGTTGTGCCATGTCAATATTACTTGGATTCCCATCGTTCGGTACTCCCTGCCGATGAAGGCCTGCATTGCCGAGTTGACCTCCGAAACTCGATAATTGGAACCCATTTATTCATTGTTGCACTTAACATCGGATCGTCGCACAGACCAATACCTAGACTCTTGATTGGAGCTACTCCATATTACTTCTGTCTGACTATTTTCATTTAGGACCACTTGCACGTCAATCGAAGGAAACTGCCCCCCCATAGCCATTTGTGACCGTTCCAAAACCGAATCATGGAATATCCACGTCTCCAATGGCCTGTGTAATTCGAGTTCTTGTGAAATTGCACCCAAGCTATCCCGAAAATTGACCTCCGAGGCTATTGACCCCAGAAAATCACAGGTCACGTGCCAACGGGTCTTCCGAAGCTCAGTATTACTTTTTTGTTCAGAATTCCACTGTCGTGGGATTCGTTCCTCTAATCCCTTGAATTCAAACCACTCACTTTGTGCCAATTAGCCCCACACGTCTAGCAACCTATTCATGGCCACTATTCCTCTAATAATATGTCTTTTACAGTTACACTAATCGCCTATCCGAGCCAGCCTTTATTTTTTTTTCATTCTGTGCCATGCCACAAAGCACACACTCACTTCGGTCCACTACCATAAATCCACTCAACTCAACTCACCTACTCAGTACAACTCACCCACTCCGAACTGCTCACTGTGTAATAAATAGCGACTGACTCTCTCTACCCCACTCCGGGCGGACTTTTTGATCGACTTCTCTGTCTCCCAAAAGAAGACAAAAGACAAAAAACAAACCACACATTAATACATTGTACAGTACAAATCCTCTCTCCCACACTCACCCCGGTCGCACCCGGCTCGACTATCCCATAGATTCTCAAGTCTCCACCGCCCGCCACGGTAAAGTCCATCTGCCCGGACATTAGAGACCTCGTTGAGGCCCGCCGACCAGAGGAAAGTCACGTGCGCCACATCGCATGCCCTTCTCCAGAGTCGTCTCCGTCGGGGCCAATTGTATGGGGTATGGGCTAATATCCTCTGGCTACCTGGCAGCCCTAGATCGTGTCTGGGTTCCCCTCCTTTGCAGGCGCGTGGATATAAATAGTGGATCGATTCAGGATTTTGGTTGCCATTTTGAAAAATTTGGAAGGTCTTTTCAGGTGATTGAGTATTCCCCCACGTTCTATAGTGTTAGTAATATCCTATAGCCGTAATCTATTCTGTCTAGATACATATATATTCCTCGTACAAAAAAATGGTTAAAGTCGCTGTCTTAGGTGCTGCCGGTGGTATCGGTCAGCCATTGTCGTTGTTGTTGAAGTTGAACCAGAACGTCGACGAATTGTCGTTATTCGACGTCGTCAATGTCCCAGGTGTCGGTGCTGACTTGTCTCACATAAACTCCGACTCCGAGACCAAGTCTTTCTTGCCTTCCAGCAAGGAGGACAAGACAGCATTGGCTTCTGCTCTTTCCGGTTCCAACTTGGTTATCATCCCAGCTGGTATCCCAAGAAAGCCTGGTATGACCAGAGACGACTTGTTCAACATCAATGCCGGTATCATTAAGGGATTGGCCGAAGGTATTGCCGAGAATGCTCCAAAGGCCTTCGTTTTGGTCATCTCCAACCCAGTCAACTCCACTGTTCCAATTGTCGCCGAGACCTTGAAGCAAAAGGGCGTCTATGACCCAGCTAGATTGTTCGGTGTCACCACCTTGGACATTGTCAGAGCCAACACCTTCATTTCTCAATTGTTCCCTAAGGAGTCTAAGCCATCTGACTTCAACATCAACGTCATCGGAGGTCACTCCGGTGAGACCATCGTTCCTTTGTACTCACAAGGTAACTCCAAGGCTTTCTACGACAAGTTGTCTGAGGAGCAAAAGAAGGAGTTGATCCGCAGAGTCCAATTTGGTGGTGACGAAGTCGTCCAAGCCAAGGGCGGTGCTGGTTCCGCCACCTTGTCTATGGCCTACGCCGGTTACAGATTGGCCGAGTCTATCTTGAAGGCTCTTTCTTCCTCCGAAGATATTATTGAGTGTACTTACTTAAACTTGGACTCCTCCATCAAGGGTGCTTCCGAGGCCAAGGAATTGGTTGGTGGTTTAGATTTCTTCTCCTTGCCAGTCAAGTTGGGCAAGAACGGTATTGCCGAGGTCAAGTACGAGATCTTGAACAAGATCAGCGACGACGAGAAGAAGTTGTTGGCTGTTGCCAAGGAGCAATTGTCTGGTAACATCTCTAAGGGTGTCAGCTTCGCTACCAAATAGATTATTTGATAATAGTATTTATTCAAAATAGGAGAATAAAAGCCTTTGATAGGATTACGAAAAGAGAAAGTGTAGAGCTAAGTAGCGGGTTTTGTAACTACCAGTGTTGGGTGACTACAATCTCAGGCAGGCTACATAGAGTCACCTAGCTAGGAATCAAATACCAGAATGTTTAGTGATAGGAAGACTAGGATTCTGCCCCTTCCACCCGATTCGGTTCTCCTGAGTAAATTTTGGCTCAAGTAGTTTCCAAAGTTAGTAGGTTACACTTATGTTATGTTTTGGGAACTGTAACTTTGCAACCGTGCCAAATTGGAGCCTCACAAGCTTTTCCAGTCACATATCTATTGATTTCGCAACAATATAATAGTTTTCTCATCATTTTTGATGTTTCGAGCTTTAAATTTGGGGAAAGTATCCCTCAATATGACCACTTATGAAAGAGAACACCAATGAACCTTTTCAGTTATCTTTTGGCCAGTTTTACTTCTATATTTATATCCCATTCTACTTCATAGAGAATACCAGCTCAAGTCAAACAGCGCTACCAATAAAATATTGCGTGTATATAAAATATTTTAATCAATCAAAATGCTTCCTTTTAATGAACACCCATGACGCAGTATTTAAATTGTGATTACCCCTTAAGTTTCATTTTATGCCCGATTTTTGCGCCAGAAAAGCAGTTTTTGCCACGATGAAGCGTAGATTGTTAGGATCTCAGATCGTACTTGAGACATCTTAGAGGAGGAGTTTCTATTGGTAAAAGGTCTACCGAAGACCCAACTCCTGTGAATTTCACCTTCTTTATCGTGCTTTGTGCACTCACCGCCCCACCTCCCCCTTTCTCTACCACTAAAGAATAAAAATAAATGTTAATCGGAATACCGCCAATCTCTAGCTTGTTGTAATGTTCCATATTATGTTCCATATTATATTCCATATTATGTTCCATATTATATTCCACATTATGCTCCATACATTCTCCTTGGTCCATTCTTCTGTCCTACACAGAAAATAAAATACACGCAGACTTCGCATCCATTTACAGGAATATTCATATACTGTATTCATATTTGCGTCGGTATTTGTAGTGGGCATGGTATTTCATGGTGTTCTCATCGGTTTTTGACATATGATGGAATTGTGCTTGTATTCTGTGCTCGGTGCAATGTGCTATGTGCTATGTTCAATTTAGTCTCTATTTCTGTTTCGGTTGTGTTGTTTATCTGTAGACTCTATGCTCTATGCTCTCCCTCTCGCTCCCTCTCGTAGTATCTCCCGCGCTAAAAATTAGTTTCATCTCACCATATTCCTAATGTCTCTATCACTGTTATTACCGAGTCTCTCTCAGTCTCACTCAATCTCTCTCAATCTCTCTCTCTCTCTTCAGTCTCTATCCCTCTCTTACTTGAACTAACTCTCTTGTGCTCTCTGTCACCACAGCTGTCGCTATCCCTCCCTCCGATGCCTATTTTCCTTCTGTCTCTCTTCTCTCCCATTATGTCTCCTTCCATACCTCCCTCTTCCCTCCCTTCTTCCCTATGCCTCACCTCCCTCAACCCTCACTGTCTAACAAACCTCCCGCAGAAACATCCTCCTCCTCCAAATTTCTCATTTCTCATTTCTCCGTTCTCAGTTTTTCTAAGCACCAGAAAAAATTGTTTTGATTCTTCAAAAAGGCAGCAAGTGTTGACAGCAGAGTGTCATTGTAGTAGCAACAGTCCGCAAAAGAACACGAGGAAACATCACCACAGCGCAGTACCAGCCACTAGTACTGTAGGCATAGACATTTACCGAGAAATTGCACCTAAAGCGAGACACACCCGCCATTAGTTTCCTCCTTATTGTTGCAGTTTAAGTCCAGTAAAACTAATACGCTACCGCAACGAGTAACAGTCCGAGCCAACAGTTGAAGAAAGATCCCGGATTGGATATAGAAAGCGCTTATAACTTTGTTATTGCTGTCGTTACAAAACTGATAGTAATACCTATTATTGTAGTTTGAATACCGACAGAATACTGACAGTGGTCAGCGAGAGTCTGGCAATATCAAATAGTTTGAACAAGCCTTGTTGATCGCTTTGAATACATCAGCATATTACAAAGACTCTGAAGCCGATATCAATAGAGTATAGATATTGACACCAAACAAGAGTGAAGTGATAAGTTTAAGTTATTTCGGTTACATTAGCTACTTCCCTTTAACGTCATTATATAACTGTTCACGACCAAGGATCATCATTCCCTGTGATCCCGTTATTCATTGCCACCTAAGTTGCCATTGCCAAAAGGCGCCATCGACGACAATTACTACAATCAACAGCGGCATTCAAGCAAATAAATTACCTTTGTCGTAAGTTGTTTCCAGATCGTGAAAAACGTTGAAACTTAATTTCCTTGAAATTATTCATCATCGTCTTCATCGAAACAAAATAGAATACTATTAGAATTTATTGGCTATTACTTTGTCGATTTAAACCATTCTAAACTTCGAATTCCCATCCTCATATAATCATCAAAATGGATTCCCTTCTTGACTTTTCGAAAGACCTAGACATTGCTCTCTTCGACCGAGTCGTGGACTCGTTCTTTAAAGGGTCAGGTGCCGACCAACAAAAGGCTCAAGCAGTCTTGAATCAATTCCAAGAACATCCAGAGTCTTGGAAAAGAGCCGACCAGATCCTTTCGAACTCCTCGAATGCACAATCGAAGTACATCGCCCTTTCCTGCTTGAACAAATTGATTCAATACCGTTGGAAGACTATCCCAGAGCCAGAAAGGATTGGTATTCGTAATTTCATCGTCAACATGATTATCTCTCTTTGTGACAACGAGCAGGTGTTTGAAACTCAAAGAGCTCTTATCAATAAGATTGATTTGACACTTGTCTCTATTCTTAAGCAGGAATGGCCACACAACTGGCCTCAATTCATCCCAGAAATCGTCTTATCTTCTCGTTCTAGTTTTAACGTTTGCGAAAACAATATGATTATCCTTAAATTACTCAGTGAAGAAGTCTTTGATTATTCACAGGATCAATTGACACAGGCTAAGGCTCAAGCTTTAAAAACTTCCATGAAGGCAGAATTCGAGGAGATTTTCAAGTTATGTTACGAGGTTTTGGACAAGACATCTAAACCTTCCCTTATTATCTCAACTCTTAATGCTCTTTTGAAGTACATCCACTGGATTCCATCCAACTATATCTTCCAAACTAACTTGTTGGACTTGCTCCTGACTAAATTCCTTGCTCCTCCTGATACTAGAGCTGTTGCACTCAAATGCTTAACGGAAGTGGCATCATTGCACGGTCCAGACAATGAAGAAAAGTTTGTTATTCTTTTCAAGAATACTATGGAGCAAATCTATACTATCATCCCAACGGACACGAATCTTAAACAGTCATACCAAGTTGCATCTCTGAATGACCAGTCATTCTTACAGGATTTGGCCATGTTTCTTTGTACCTTCTTGGGAAATCACCTTCTTCCATTGGAAAGGACTGATGCTTTGAGAGACCTTTTACTCAATGCCTTATTCTACTTGTTAGAGTTGTCACGTATTGACGAAAGAGAATTATTCAAGACCTGCTTGGATTTCTGGTCATCATTTGTTCATGAGTTGTTCCTTGAAATCCAAAATTTACCAAAGAACGAGTTAACTCCTCTCATGCAATTAAGTTATGGCAGCTCATTAAGAACCTCTGGCGGAGCTCCAGATCCTGCCATTTTGGCCAAGTTTCCATTGAGACAGCACAAGTACGCCAAGATCCTCTCTAAACTTAGATTGGTCATCATTGAGAATATGGTGAGACCAGAGGAAGTTCTTGTTGTTGAAAACGACGAAGGTGAAATTGTTCGTGAGTTTGTTAAGGAAAGTGACACTATCCAGTTATACAAGTCTATGAGAGAAGTATTGGTATATTTAACCCATTTGAATGTTGTTGACACAGAGCAAATTATGAGCGAGAAACTTGCCAGACAGATAGATGAAAGTGAATGGTCATGGCAAAACATTAACACTTTATGTTGGGCAATTGGATCCATATCTGGTACCATGAATGAAGATATGGAGAAGAGATTCTTGGTGTCTGTAATCAAGGATTTGTTGTCCTTGACTGAAATGAAAAGAGGCAAGGACAACAAGGCTGTTGTTGCATCAAACATTATGTATATTGTTGGTCAATATCCTCGATTCTTGAAGGCACATTGGAAGTTCTTGAAGACAGTCGTGAATAAGTTATTCGAATTCATGCATGAAACTCACGAGGGTGTTCAAGATATGGCTTGTGATACTTTCATCAAGATCACTACCAAGTGTAAGAAGCATTTTGTCGCAGTTCAACAACAGGAACGTGAGCCCTTCATTAATGAGATCATCAGAAACATCCAAACAATCACAGAGGACTTACAGCCACAACAGGTGCACACCTTCTATGAGGCATGTGGTATTATAGTTAGTGCCCAGACACAGAAGGATGCCAGAGACAAACTTTTGGGTGAGTTAATGGCTTTGCCTAATATGGCATGGAGTGCTATCATCGAGCAAGCGGGCCAAGACCCACAACTTTTAACTAATACTGACACTGTCAAGATCATTGCTAACATTATCAAGACTAATGTGTCGGTATGTAAAGCATTGGGTCCAGGATTTTACTCTCAATTGGGTTTAATGTATGTTGACATGTTATCATTATACAAGGCAGTTTCCTCCATGATTTCCGATTTAGTCGCAAAGGACGGATTAATTGCCACAAAGACGCCAAAAGTCAGAGGATTAAGAACTATTAAAAAGGAAATCTTGAAAATGATTGAGACATACATTAACCAGGCGGACAATTTGGAAGAAATTGTTCGTGACTTGGCTCAACCTCTTTTCGCTGCTGTCTTGGAGGACTACAGTAGTAACGTCCCAGATGCAAGAGACGCAGAAGTATTGAACTGTATGACCGCTTTAGTTTCTAAAGTTGGTCATTTAATTCCAGAGGGTGTGGTTCTCATCTTGCAGAACGTGTTCGAATGTACTTTGGATATGATTAAGAATGACTTCATTGAATACCCAGAGCATAGAGTTGAGTTTTACAAATTGCTTAAAGAGATCAACTCAAAGTCTTTCCAAGCATTGTTACAATTATCGGGAGATGCATTCCAATCTCTTATAAATGCTGCTTTATGGGCTTTCAAGCACAATAACCGTGATGTAGAAGACAATGGTTTATCATTGACATTGGAGTTAATTGAAAACGTGGAAAAGTTGGGAGATACCCCCTTCACTAAAGCATTCTACGTCAATTTCTACTTCCAAATCTTGTCCGACACCTTCTATGTCTTCACCCAGCCTGACCACAAGGCTGGTTTCAGATACCAATCACAATTATTGGCCCAGCTAATCCATTTGGTTGAAGACAACGTAATTAAATACCCATTGTACACTTCTGAACAGGCTCCAGATGGCACGACGAACTCGGCATATTTGAAGCAATACTTGGCTCAACTATTGTCATCAGCATTCGATAATTTGCAGAAGGAGCAGTTGATTAACTTCCTTAACGTATTGACTACAGTATACAATGATTTGCATAAATTCAAGGCTACTTTGAGAGATTTCTTGGTTCAATTGAAGGAATTTGGAGGTGATCCAACCGATTACTTATTTGCCGAGGATAAGGAGATTGAAAGAAGAGAGCAGAATAGACTTCAACGTGAAAAGGACTTGCAAGTCGGAGGTTTAATTAAGCCTTCCGAAATGGATGATGATTAATTGCCTTGATGAACTTCTATCATCCCTACCTTAGATCTATGGGCGTCTTCTATTTGCAGAACTATCGCCTATCCTGTCCCTGTATCAATATTATAGCATAATGTTAGATTCAACATACCTAACAGAATTTTTATCCCAGTTTCAATGGAGAATCGTCATGTCCAGTAGACGACTTACGTCTCCAGCTTGTTAATATTGTTTTTCCTACTGTTTGATTTTAATTTTTATCCTCTACTATATACTACATCTTTACAATTATCACAAGGTTTGGGCGTCATCGTGTGGAAGATGACGTATGAACAAGCTACAGAATCATTGTAGCGAAGAAGATGTCCAACCTAATAGCAATACCTTATATATAACATATATACGTGTATATCACAATAAAAGCGTCTTTACTAAAAACTATCACCAAGAATACCGAAAGGGGCGGTCATTCGACACCAAATTTTAACTTTTCACCTCTGTAACACTCCATGTAGCAGATGAGCATCTACTTGAGCCTTTCGCCTCCATTCACATAATTCCACCACCCAACTATGCCCCCCAGCTCTCTCTTAACTTATTTTTACTTCACTATACAAGGAGTTACCCGGCAATGGAAGACTCTTGGACTTCACTTTTCGCCTTTTCGCACTACCTTTTTCAAACCAGCACTTATAAATGACAATTAGAAAATTTTCATTATTGTGATTTAGATCTTCTTCTTCATCGCCAGAAGATCGATTTCAAAATCGTACATGGTTCTTGCCTTTTACCAGAACCATCCGGGAATTGTCTTCATTTACAAATGGTGTATCAAACTAGTTTTTGGAACCTTTGCCTTTGGTTCAAATTGCAGTTTCTGCATTTGGCTGGCATTGTTGTTGAGGGCGTGGCCTACTATGAGAATGGTGGCAACGCCAGCAGTAACAACCGTATTCAGCGGGACGCTGAAGAACATCGACTTATTTTCAGGCTTGATGTTCTGTGGCCAGAACTCAAGTGTGAAGGAGACAATGTTCTAAAACTCTAGTAAATTTCTCTTTTTATAGCTTATAGCTTTATAGCTTTTGTATAGCAATTATATAGTGTGGCGAGATGCAAGGACTAAATAAAGAATGGACGAGTTGTTCAATAAAGACTGAACTTGTTTCATCTATGTTCCAGCAATAAGAGAGCAGCTTTATCTTGGTAATTTTGCACTATCGACCCCTCTAACAATGAATGGTGTTTCTTATAAATTTCACTACTAATGTTCCAAAAAAAGTGCTTGAGGTGAACATCTCAAGTACTGGAAAATGTGTATATCTGTAGCAATTAAATTGAATGTGTATCTTTCAAACTGTAGGTATTCAGTGGTATGATCAGTGGTATGATCCGATTACTTTGTATCCGTTGTTTGTAGTTCGTTGATCATGGTGCTTTGTCTCCGTCGTTTCGGTGATGACGAAGGCAACTCATTATATACTTTTCGCAGCTAAAATATATTTTGTTCAAAATAACATCTTGATATAGGAATGTAATATACATCTTGATACATGCCTATAATGACTAGCTCCAGCATAGCTTCTCCCATAAAACTATGACAGGTAAATTTGACTTATTGGGGAAGATAGTCTGTTCTTAGTACTGTACTTTTATCTTTCTCCTCACTGAGGGAAGTCTTCTATATACCTACATCAACAACAACCGTTTCATAAAGCGTGTTTCTTCTAATATGTACATTATGGAACAACTTCGATTTCTTTCTATTTACATGCCGTTCTTGATATCGTTAAGCGACTTTCCATAAAGCTTGGTGGCATCAAGTACCCTTACAAATGCTCTGGCAGGGCCAGGGATCTGTCCCTTGACTACCAAGATTCCTGCTTCTCCATCTGCGTGCAAAACTTCATTATTATAAACTGTGCAATTGTTTCCTCCCATTCTACCGGCCATCTTCTTTCCCGGTAAAACTCTACCAGGATCTTGATTACCACCCATACCACCAGCGGATCTATGAGCTTTAGAAACACCATGAGAAGCGTTCAAACCAGCAAAGCCATGTCTCTTCATCACACCAGCAAATCCCTTTCCCTTGGATACAGCCTTAACATCTACAAGTTGGCCAACAGCAAAGTAATCAGCCTTTAATTCTGTACCAACGGGTATCAAGCCAGATTCGTCCCTAACTCTGAATTCGCCGATATTTTGCTTTGGAGATACGCCTGCGGCAGCAAATTTGGCCAATTCCTTTTCATTTACGTTCTTAAGCTTGTCGACTTGTCCAAGCAATACCGACCAGTATCCATCTGACTCCAAGGTCTTGTGCTTAATGACCTCACACGAGTCTATTTCAATAACTGTTGCAGCAAATTGTTCTCCCTTTTCGGTGAACCATGTAATCATACCTCTCTTTATACCCAACAATCCAGGTCTTCCCAATAAGCTTTTACGCAAGTTCGAAACCTCCAAGGAGTGGTTGATAACTGGAGCCTCACTTCTCATAGAAGGAATTGCATGAATTGATGTGATTTGGGCTACATTTCTTGTGAAAACAAGGCCATTTCCGCCCATGAAAAGACTCCCGCTCTTACGGCCAACGGCCCATATACTATTATTCATACCGTCTACGATCTTCTACAAGTATATGAGGAGCCAAGGTCTACTGTTCTTACAATTCGAACACCACTTCAGGAATTTTTCACTTTAACAAAACGAATTTTTTGGTCGTTAAAAGTTTGCTGGTTACCTGCAGGAGTCACTTTAAAGATCTTCTATTTAGTATTGCGGCATAGATGTATATTAGTTGTAGGGGAATAGGTAAAGCATGGGACTAAATTTCTCTAGGTGGATTTAAATAAAGGTTCCATAGTGTTGAGTAGACTTGAGCTCTCCAATGAATCTACCTATTATGTTTTTTTAGAAGCTAGACGTCAATTACTATGCTTTTGATAAACATGCTATTCTTTACAAGATCTCTCTAAGTTAAGATCATATGATACTATGCAGTTCTAAGTTAAAAAGAGCCTTGCCGCAAAAACATGAATATACCATTCTTGGTATATCTTTGTTTAGGATATATAAGACAAAGTACAAACTAGAGTTCCTTGATAAGTTGCTACAAGCATGAGACTAATAATTTCTCTCTAGTTCTCTCCGAAAAATCCTACAAAAATTACGGACCAGATAATTTACACGAATATAATGTATATACAAGGAATGACGTAAATATATGGATACATAGCCAAAGAAGAGCTCCGAAAACACCCTTCTCCACTACTTGATCTTCTTCTCCTTCAATTTGATCTTCTCGTCGTCTACAAATATACCCTTACCCTTGTATGGCTCAGGTTTCTTATGTTCTCTGATCACAGCAGCAAATAACTTGACTTGTTGCTTGTCAGTACCTTCAATGACCAATCTAGTAGGACCAGGAGATGTGACAGTTAAACCCTTTGGAATTACCAATTTAGGTGTGTAAGGCAATCCGATCTTAAGAGAAACCAACTTTTCACCGTTCTTTCCATTTTCAAGTAACCCTCTGTAACCCGTACCGACGAACTTTACGATGGCTAAGTGACCTTCAGTTGTTCCAATAAGGTTATTTTGCAAAAGAGCCCTTACTGTCCCCCACATTGATCTTTGGACCTTCTCTTCGGGGTTTTCTACTGTAACGGTAATGGAGTTCGAATGATCGTCATGGCTGATTTGAATGAACTTCGGAACTGCTGTCTTCAAAGTTCCTTTTGGGCCCTTGATGACCACCTGACGGTCAAGAAGGTAGTTGTCTTTTCCTCTGGAAAACGACTTGCAGAATTCCAATGGAATGTCTTCTACTGTGCATTGTACCTCTTCACTGAGTTTTATTGGTAGCTTACCGATATGTGAACGAGCAGCGGTTGACGAAGCAAAACCACGAGTTGAAACAAACCCGACTCGAGCCGATATTCTCGAAAACATGGTCTACGATCGAGAAATGCAAATATGTTCGAGTTATAAGCCCAACGCTATATCTAAAACCACCACTTTACTTCATTCCACACGATTTTCACTAAAAGTAGAAAACTGAAAAATTTTGGTTTGAACAAAAATTCAGTCACGTGCACAAAAGAACATGATATAGCACGTGACCAATCTTCTCAATAATTTTTCACTTTTTGATGGCATCTCTCAGTTAAAGAAGAGAGATGATGGAGATGACTATTGAAGTTCATCTCTTGTTTGAATAGCAATAGTTTACTATTATACTTGTATATCAACAAAATGGTGAGGGCTTTGAAACATCATGAACAGAAGTTGTTGAAGAAAGTCGACTTTCTCGACTGGAAACAGGACCAGGGTCACAGAGATACCCAGGTAATGAGAACTTATCACATTCAAAACCGTGAAGACTACCATAAGTATAACAAAATTTGTGGTGAAATCAGAAAATTAGCACATAAATTGTCGTTATTACAGGCCACGGATCCATTCAGAATAAAGCACGAACAGTTGTTGTTGGAAAAATTGTACAATATGGGTGTTTTAGCCACCAAATCCAAGATATCCGATTTGGAAAACAAGGTAACTGTCAGTGCCATCTGTCGTAGACGAATAGGTGTAGTCATGTGTCGTCTCAAGATGGCCGAAACTGTGAGCGACGCAGTGACTTTCATAGAACAAGGACATGTAAGAGTCGGGCCAAATGTGATAACGGACCCTGCTTACTTAGTAACCAGAAATTTGGAAGATTACTTGACTTGGGTTGACACTTCCAAGATCAAGAGAAACTTGCTTAAATACAAAAACAAGATTGATGACTACGACTTGGCATAGTCTTAACAAACAATAATTGCATAATTTTCTACCCTTTGGTAGTTTATAGAAAGAAACAGGGTTTCATCGAATGTACAATAGCGTAACATAAGTTAAGATTGTAGAAGAGCGAGTATATAGAAATCGTCCCAGTGGGCATGATGTTTTCTTTGTAGCTTTATAGAACCATTGGATTCCTTGGATATAATATATCTCTAGACGGACTCATCGAAATTATTTTGCATCTTGAATTTGCATCAATTCAAAAAATTAGATACTAGTAACCAATTCTTGCGAAAAGTGACACCCAAATGCTCCATCATGTTTACAGAATTCCAAAACTAGAAGTTCATATTTGCAGGTGCAGCGAGAAGTCGAAGAAGTCTTCCAAGTATCCAAAGCCTTGGGGTCAATAATATTCATTGTCGTTTCCTCGTCTAAGTTAGCGTATTTTCCAGACGAACCCTACGTCATCTCGCTAAAGACTCGTGTTTCATATACACCAATTCATACACAACTACAAACATACTGAAACAGCTGACGTCTCTTACACCCCCACATGAAACATATTAGAATGCAAAATCCGTTCTGCTCTCACATCTCCATCCTCATGTACATGATCTTAAATCAACACTCCCCATTTCAACCATTCGAGATGACTACTTCTACCGGAATTTCACAATAGCGGTCGTAAGCAACTTCTCCAAGTTCTGTTTGCGTTCTCTTGTTAAAAGTTCAATAACCTTCTAAACGACTAAGCTTTAGTGCTCAAGTACCAGGAATTGAAACCCTATGGACAGCACCTGCATATTACAGGCGGGTTTACATCATATGTGTAGTTTCCCAATTGGGAACAACAGGCATATAGCCATTTATAAACTGCCCTTCACGCGTCAAATACGCACATGTTTATACAGCACTTACGTAAACAATGCAAGCCCCGCTGCATCAACGTGTGCCGAATCGGGAAGGATATTTAGCATGGGCACTATATTTAGCATGGCCTACACATGCCATGGTGAGGAAAAGGGGTTGGTTAGAGTACATTCAGGAGGTGTGGGTAGTACAACGGGGATTCCAAGAGGGTCATCTGGAGACTCAGTAATGGCGAAAGGGTCAATGTTTGTTTAAGATAGGAGACGCGAAGAGAGAATGCTAGATTCTCTAGCGGCTTCATTAGTTTAACATTCACAGGTTCTTGGCTATTGTTACAGGAAGCTTGTCCTTAGAGTGCATAATAAAACAATGTAGAGGTACACAACAATTTCTGCTATGTGACGTGATATGATGTAGTCTAAAAAGTGGTAGATTAGACGTTGAAAGGTTGTTGCAAGGGGGCACGCAGTTCTGTAGTGGTGTGCGAGATGGTGAAGAGGTACAAGCTTGCATCATTGATGTGGCTATCTGCTTGGGGAAGTGAGAGTACAAAGCGAGTAATTAGTTGTAAGGCGAAACTGCGAACAGGCCGAGTGTTTGAACGGACTAAATAGCGGGATAGTCCCAGCATACGGCAAGATGGTGCTTGCATTTACCAAGGGCTACAACGCTTCGTCGTATTCTCATAATTTATTATTAGAGTTATTAATATTATTAATGTAAACTATATTATTAGTATTTACTGATATTATTGGCGACTATTATTAGTGCTATTATTGGAGATAGCAAGAGTTCTCCATCATGATGGGCATTCTAATTGGATACTGTTATTAATATTATTCGCAGCAAATAATATCGGCAACACGCGTAAGTGGTGATACCGATGAAGAGACTGGAGATCGTGGTGTAGTCGATTTTGGGATCTTGATTTAGCGGTGACAATAAGACCGCAGAATGCCAAGAAGAGTAGAAAATGGGGAATGAATTTAGAGAAAATACCCATTGTAGAGGTAGCTGGCAGCCTTTGAGCGATATTTACTTAAACGTCGTCTTGAGATATCATGACCTATGTTAGTTTCTAGTTTAGATCCACTAATTTGTTATTGAGGGCTCCAACATGAATATACTACGCATCTACATATAAAGAGAACACACACACCTCCACCCCACATGGATTGCTGCATTATTATCCGTTAGAAGTTTAGAGACGTGTTTATGACACTGTTTCTCCTAAGCAGATCGTCAGTAAACTCTAACTCTTTACGTAGCACTGCACTGTCCCCTTTCGTCCATTCGGCTCGTACCATTTTGGCGGTCGCTGTGACTTTCGCTGTTGGAATCGGTTTCATTGTCAGTATGAATCCGCTCCCCTCTTGCAGTTGATTTCCGACATCTCTATTTCTATTTCTATTGTTCATTGTTAGTATCTCAGATCGCTTTGTCTGTAATGGTTAGTAGATACCCTCATTAGCTCAATCTGAGCCCGCTCGTCCCTGTTTTCACTGTTTCACTGATTTCTCTGTAAGCTTCTCTCTTCCGATTTCTTTGCACTGACTGGTACCAACACCGTACCTTAATTAATACCTGATACGATACAAACATAACGCACTCAATACATCTATCAGTACACATATTTATATACGCCACTTCTTCATTAACTTAATATACTTCTGACTCTCAATCCACTGTCTACTAACTTCACCTTTCAATCATTATTATACTCCACTTTCTCTATCATCTCTATCATCTCTATCATCTCTAACTTTTCTAATTTCTCCATCTTCTCTATATTCCTTTCATTCTCTTTGTGCTCCTTTCTCGCTACATCTTTCTCTACCCCCTTCTCGTTCTACCCTCGCTCTACGCTCTCACCACCTCACTGAATACTCCCACCTTGTTCCCTCACCACTCACCCACCCGGCCAAAACAAAAACAACCACAACACAAATCAGTCGTGAAAACGCTAAATTTTTTTGGGAGGTGTTCTTTTTTTGGTAGCAGGTTACAGTATTATTATTACTATTATTGTAATATTACTGTTGGTTGTATTATTATTATTATTATTATTATTATTATTATTATTCTTATTCTTATTATATTATTCCATTACTATTACTGCTATTACTGCTATTACTGCTATTACTGCTCTCTCTACTCTTACTACAATCACAGCTTTTACTGCTGGTACCGCTATTCCTCCTAATCTTATTATTCCGACAGCTAAGTTATTATTAGGTTTTGGTGGCTGGTTCCTGAAGTTTATTGGCTCTGACTCCTTCATTCTACTGGTTTCCTGTAGTACCGCTGGCGTCCATTTTTCTCAGAGTGTGGTGGACTATTATTACTACTACTACTACTACTACTACGTTCTATCTGGTACAGTTAGTCTGCACATTTTGTCAGTACGATTTTTGTTCGTTTGGGAATCACATTTTTGTGTATTTGTATTTATTGTTCCCCGTTTGTCTTTTTGGGTTCTTTTTTTTTATCATTTGTATCTTGTGTCAATACTGTTGTTGATCGAGTTTGTGTGTATACCCGTGAACTAGGATCTTCTGGCTGTTGTCGGTCCTCCCCCACACGGTATCCATAACATCGATAAAAATTACCACCAATAACACCCGATCCAGTCGGTCTCCAAATACACCACACCTCGTCCACATCCCCGTCAGCTTCGAAGTATCAGCGGCTGCTGTGTCCATACATCCATCACTAGTCACCGCCATCAGAGTCGTGGTCGTCGTGTAAACATACGTTTCGAAATTTGCCTGAAATCACATACTCGAAGCAGAAAATCCACCAGCTATCGAATAATCCCAGACTTTCAATCATCGTAGTTCCCATCGTGTCGTCATCATAATAAGCGCTTGATCACAAGTGACATAATCTCGTTCACCAATCACTCCAATAAATAGGACCGGTTTATCGTATGTCCCTTGAAATCACTACAGATTACTGTTTTCCATCCGTATTTACTTGCTTGAAGGTTGATCTGTCATTCACAACTTTGCTGGATTCCACAACCTTCACCCATCAAAACAGACTACAACAAAGCAGTGATAGTACTCCCAAAGTTCGTTACAGTCATAATAATTGTCTCCTAAAACTCCCGCTTATCAAGCTCCCAATTCCAACTAATAAGTCATTCTTTTATAATATAACCTACCATGATGAACCCTTCTAACAACACCAACTTCACAAACCAATCCACATCCAACAATATACCAACTTCATCATCTCCCAAAAAGGGCTACAGATCCAGTAGAGCACTTTCTCCAGAAACCGAATTGAACTACTTCAATGATGTACCTTCTCCGAGTCACAGAGCCCACACAGCACCAATTCTAACCCATACGAGGAATAAATCACAACCAGCATCTGCTTCCAACCAGATTTTCCAACCAATAAATCATCAAGACTTCAATCCGTCGTACAATAACAATGTTAGTAATGCCACACAACAGCAACCCCGTCAATTGAATGGCATCTCTTCTCAGAGACCGCAACAAATACAAAAAGGAGCTCCCCAGTCATATCAACAATCTCAACATCCCAATTGGACTGCTTTGATACCTCCAATGCCAACAAAACCATCTCCATCATATAGCCCTGTCACTAACAGTAATATTGGTAGTAACAGTAATAATAATAGTACCAACACCACCAATAGCAGTCATAATGACTTCTTCTTTGAAGGAAATGCACTGTCTTCTTCCCAAAGTCAGCAAAAGTACCAAAAAATACCAACGACTCAAGTTAATGGAATAACAGGGAAGGGTATTACTACAAGTAGCGCCAATGCATCATCGTCTGCGGCCAATTTGAAGGTACAGCATCGTCATTCTATTGCTATTTCACCAAATTCACAAAAGGCCAACAATTCCAGCTTCAATTATAATAGCAGTAGCAATACCAACGATTCGTCGCAATTTCAACGACCGCCACTTCCCGTTTCCAGCAAATCTAGTAGCAATACCAACAGCAAAACAAGCTCACCTGAGCCAGGTGATCGCTCGCAAACCAAGAAAACAACTCGCCGAAAAGCCAGAAAGGTATGTAGTCAGTGTGGTCTAGATATAACCGGGCAGTTTGTTAGAGCTCTCCACAATGCATATCACGTTGAGTGCTTCACCTGCTTTGAGTGTGGAAATCAATGTTCGTCCAAATTCTTTCCCTATGAAGTCATGGTGGATGATGTCAAAACACAAGTTCCCTTGTGTGAGTACGATTACTTCAAGAAGCTTGATTTGATCTGTTATACTTGTAATAATGCATTAAGAGGACCTTACATTACAGCCTTGGGAAACAAATATCATTTGGAGCACTTCAAATGTGCAGTGTGTCATAAGGTGTTCGAGTCTGACGAAAGTTACTATGAACACGAGTCGAATATCTACTGTCATTATCATTATTCCAAATTATATGCATCTCATTGTGAAGGCTGTCAAAGTTCAATTGTCAAGCAGTTTGTCGAATTGTTCAGAGGAGGAAGAAACCAACAATGGCATCCAGAGTGTTACATGGTACATAAATTCTGGAACGTTTGCATAATGGCGGATTCAGTAGGTCTTCAAAAGTCCTTTGGAATTTCAGAGAGTGACTTACTATACCTCAGAGAAATGGAATTAAATACGAATAGTAATAATGGCGGTTCTCAAAATTCTGGTATCGACCCCAATTTGTTGATATCCATAGAACAGCAGATAGAAAATGTTGTAATGAAATGTTGGCTTACACTTTCAGGTTACGAAGAGACCACAGCCACTTGCATTAGTGATATGTTGTTAAACGCATGTACTGGGAACCAGGCTGTTGGTATAATAGTAACTGGAAAATTGATTTTAAACGTCGAGGTGTTATTCAATGCACTTGACAGTGTGCTCGAGTTCTGTGACAAATCTACCCCTTTACTTCAAGAATCCCAAGCAAGGCAACAGCAATTACAACCACAGTTATCCCAGCATCAAAATGATCTGGATTCGTCATTCAAGCTCGAAGAGGATTACTTCCAGCCTCTCAAAAAAGAACCAAGAAATATATCTGGCAAAATTATGAGCTATTTGGCCATACTCCGTAAATCCAAACAAATTCAACAATCTGGCAGTTTGTCTGCTGAACTTCTCTCAGTCATAACTGGATGTGCACATTACCTCAAACTCCTCATAAGAATTGGTCTCAATAACGCTCTCAGAGTCAATAAGCTTTTAGGTACAACTGCTGCAACCGACAAATTCTTGAAACTCACGTCAGAGTATGAAGCATTGAACAAGACGGTGGATGACCAAGAAAATATAGGGTTGATCACTTCAAAGTTAGCAATTCCTGCAAAATCTACCGATGCATGCGTGGTGTGTTCGAAAAGTATTGAAAAATCCTGTGTCAAATATGAAAATAAGAGATGGCACATTAAGTGCTTCAACTGTAGTTCATGCTCCAGAAATATACCCGCAGAAGAGTTTGAGGACACCCAAATTGACACAAGTAGTCAACGGCTAACCTGCAAAAGATGTGATGTTGATATGGAGTCAAAGACAGGTGGTTTCGATCTTGTCAGTGATCTTTCTCAGTTAGTTTACCTATTAAAGATTGCGCTTTCTAGACTGAGAACAGTTATGAAGGTGGAATTTACCAGAAGACCATCGCAACCAGTAGTAGAACAAATTCCAAGACCTGCAGAAGAAGTCAAGAGACAGCATGTCGCTGAAGACAACTACTCAAAGACACTTAATGACGTGACGAGACTTAGAACAAGGAGACAGAGTCAGAAGTTATCGAATTCGATCAAACAGAATGCGAGAAAATCAGTTATTTTAGAGGCTCCAGAAGCAAACAAAGCCAGACAGGATGACTTGAAGTTTACAAATTTGACTGATGAGAATATTGCTGAAGATATGGCTGAGATAAGCTTTGATAATCAAGGGACTTCTCCTAGTAAGGACGATAGCCTGCCATTGAAATCATCAAGCAGGAATTATAGCAATTCTTCGCAGCTCTCCTACTTACCTCAACAACGTGAGAATGAGCATTTTGCAGTAAAGAAATCACTTAAGATAAGGGATGAGCCTCAGAGGCAATTGGCGGCAACTCATATTGATAGAACTTCCGATTTGTTGAAGAATGAGAAATCATTAACCTTGGATGATATTCCAAGAATCGTAGCAGCGGAACAAGCTCGTGATCAGCGTCCAAATGCTTTCAAGCACCACCATAACTTGTACCAACGCCAAAACCATATGCTGAGTGTCAAGACGAGTCCTTCAATGGCAACTCCAGCAAGTGCATTGGACAATGTGTTGACTGTACCAGTTGGTGGAAGCAATGGTAATAGTAGTGGAGGTTTACCAAAGAAGCAGAAATACTACTCAGAATTGAACAAGGGCGAGCACTTTATTATGAGACATATTGCCGTGGAAGCTCTCAGTCAGATGTCAGATAATAAGTACAATAAGGAAGAACTCCTTGGTCTCATTCAAACTAAAAAGCTGCCCACATTTTGGGATAAATTCAAGTTTGGAGGAAATGACAAGAAAGATAAGCATATGGGTGTTTTCGGCGTTGATCTCCAGGATTTGACCAAGAAGTTTGGAGTAGACTCTGACTTAGGTGTGGGTCCTTCTCGCTTGAGAATTCCTATAGTTGTCGATGATATTATAAATGCGTTGAAACAGAAGGATATGTCTGTTGAAGGTATTTTCCGTTTGAATGGTAATATCAAAAAACTCAGAGAGTTGACCGATCAAATTAACAAGAATCCCTTAAAATCGCCAGATTTCTCTATCCAAACAGCTGTTCAATTAGCGGCACTAATGAAGAAATGGTTGAGAGAGTTACCAAACCCTTTATTAACTTATAATCTCTATGAGTTATGGATCTCCTCTCAACGGGAAAACAACCTTGTTCTTAAAAAGAGGATTCTTCAGTTGACTTATTGTATGCTTCCTAGGAGTCACCGTAATCTTGTCGAAGTCTTGCTTTACTTCTTTAGTTGGGTAGCTTCTTTTGCTGAAATCGATGAAGAAACAGGCTCAAAGATGGATATCCACAATCTCGCCACCGTTATTGCACCTAATATCTTGTTCTCTAAACAGTCCAACCAGCAGGATATGCACCCCCAAGTCGGAGATACTTATTTCCTTGCTATTGAGGTTGTAAACCAATTAATTGAAGTTCATGAAGAGTTAAGTATCATTCCAGATGATTTGCTCGTTTTCTTCGACAAGTGTGGATTTAGCGCTGATGCTTCTGAGAATATTACAACAAAAGAGATCATGCATAGAATCGACAAATCACTCAAAGATAATAATAAGTTCTTCCAAAACTTTGAATCCACTCATCCAGAGGGTATCTCAAATCAGGAGGTGCGGACGAATACAGTGTCGAGAGGCCATTCTAAGGTTCAGATTGAGTCACATGGAGAGACGTCCATTGTGTAAAACGGTTAGATCAGAAATGTGACACATCATGCTTGTACAGTGTGTTCAATTTTGCGCTCCTTCCACCACTTTCCTTATCCTGCTTGAACACACGAGTGTATAAGTGAGTATGTATGTATATGTCAGAATAGTTAGTCTCAATGTATTAATAATTGTATTAGATGAACTCGTCAATGTGTTCAATATGTTCAATATGTTCAATAGAGTAAGACAGACGACAGAGGTCTCTGTTTTAGGCGGAAAATTTTCTAATATTCGATTTATTTCCAATTATCTTGACTACCACTACTACTACTACCACTACGACTCCTTCTCATTGGTTATCCCGTACTATCTTCTCCTAACACAACCCATCCATCCCATTCATACATTATACTGCAAAAATATGAGAAGATGCAAAAAATTGGTTTGCCGGCATACAGCTGTCTCGTGCGACCACAGTAAAAAGTGCAGGTTTCCTTCCATATTGCAGATTATTCATTCAATGAAGCTTTGTAAGAACAGTCTTCATTGATTAGGGATTATAATAGACTGACTATAACAAAGGTTAGAACTGAGAAAGAACAACAGAACTTGCTTGAAAGTGTTCATAGTAGGCTAATTTTGCTAGCATTCAAATTTTGCATAAAATTCTCTAATAAAAAAAACATATTGACATGTCGTTGACTGCTGATGCGTTTAAACAAGTGATTCAAGAAAGACTCCAAGCAAGCTTGGTCCAGGTAGAAGACATGTCTGGAGGCTGTGGACAAGCATTTGCTGTGATAATAGTATCTAGCGTCTTCCAGGGAAAGAATAAGCTTATGAGACACCGTATGGTGAACACAGCTCTCAAGGAGGAGATTGCATCAATTCATGCCTTCACCCAGAAGGGCTTCACCCCAGAAGAATGGACTAAGCAAGGTGGAAATTTGTAGTAAAGAAGTACTAGGCAAGAAACTAGCAAAATTTGTGGAAAGTTACGTCATCGTCATATTTAGTTCTCATTAACTATATTTTAATAAATGTATAATATTAGTATCCACCGTGGTTCATAGTTGAAAGCACTTCACAATGGGTAGACTACAGTCGTATTACAGTAGTATATTTATAAGCATACACAAATGGAACCTAGCACAAATGGCATCTAATGTTCTTCTAGAGTCGACTATGCCTCTAGGCTTTGCATGGTTCTATCTATTTTTATAGCATGCATATTTCTTTGATTCTATAACTCTTTTCAAAGTGCATTTCTTCCATATGAAGCAGAGTATCGTTTCATGATACCAGCCCATAAAACAACCAAAACCCCAAACATTAAAACTATGAGAAGAGGCATTATCTTCATTCCAATGTCGCTGGATTCTGCGATAAGCCCAATCAAAAATGGTAGACCAGCTGCTCCTCCACCACCAAACGCACATACAAACCCAATGCCAGAGGTATGGTACTTTGGCGGTAACACCTTAATGGAAGTTACAATTGTTGTAGGGAAAATCGGTCCTACAAACAAGCCTGTGAAAAATACCGTAATGAACAATAAAACCGTCATTTTAGACCCAGCAAATATCCAGAAGAATAGATAACCAATAAATGAACCAAGTATGTATACAAAGTTGGCTAATAACTCCGTTTTGAAATAGTGGGCAGTGACGAATCCCAATACGATTCTACCAACAGTTAACCCAAACCAAAATGATGTGGCCATATAGGAAGCCATTTTGTAGGGTAATTTATTGACCCGAATAAGATAAGTTATGATCCAAGTTCCGAAGGAAACCTCTCCACCAACATAGATAAACAAAATGAGTGCAAATATCCAAACTAATCTCGATTTGAGTGCTCCTAGCAACGTTACAGATGTTTCTTCTTGTACTGAGTCACTTGAGTTAACTTCATTATCAGAGATTTCCACACTCAATTTCTTGAAGCTCTCCAATTCTATATGTTCTTCATCCCTATTCTTAGCATCACATCTCTTACGAGATTCATGCTTCATTTGAGCCACGAATTTGTACTTTTTGGGGGTCTCATACTTGAATGTCAATATCAACATTGACACACAGAAACCACCGATTATAGATAACACTATGTAGAAATGGTTCCATGCCCAAGGGTTTTCTTTGCGCTCTAACAAGTGAGTAATCAATGGTGGGGAGATCATACAACCAATTCCATAGCAACCATGCAAAATGCCTAATAGTTGGTTTGAATCATGAAGGCTACCGACCCAACCATTTAAACCGGCATCCAAAGACCCGAATCCTATACCTCCCATGAAATAACATACACAGAATACCAAAAATGGGGGTCGTGTAGACTCTATCAAGTATCCAAAGGTCATTACGGTAGATCCCAATACTACTACACCTCTAATTCCAAGGGCTTTATGAGTGAAATCGTTCAGAAGAGCCATTACAAAGTATCCAGATACTGAAAAGACAAATACTAGACTGATTTGGAGATCGTTAACTTTATAATCCTGCTGTAGCACAGGAATAATCGTGCCCATAGTCTGTTCCGCTAGCCCAAACAAGATGAACATGGTATATGATGCAAGGATTTGGAGCTTGAGCAAGTTGCTCGAACGCCAGTTGATGGAGTCTACGTATATGAGTTCGTCATCAAAGATTATGCTGAATTTTTCCTTTTTAGAAAAGGCTGGGTCTATACCTAAGGAGGTCTCTGTTGAAGATGAAGAGGGCTCCGAAGGAGATTCATTTGGTTCGAAGTCGATATCGATGCTGCTGAGTCGTTGCGATTCCACGGGTTTGGCCAGGCTCATTTGTGATGAAGCAAGTGAAGTTTTGTTGTGTATGTCCTATTTGAGTCTCCACGAAATAAGAAGACAGGTGAATTTTTCACTAACTTTCCACTTGCACTATCCGGGTTTAACTTAAGGCAAGTGAAAATCTCCACCAGATGCTATGACAAACACTGCCGTACCACACTCTTCAAAAAATAGCAGGTGCAAACAGGTGTACGTCAAACCTCGTAAAATCATTGCGATTATTTTCCACTGCATCATAGCACGATATGGCATACGTTAATCCAGCAGAGGGAAAGGGAGACAGACGGATACAGAGACAGCCGGAGAGAGAGCTGCTTGGGACTAGCTTCAATAGTGTGGGGCATCGCACTTGATGGTTACACTTCCCGATTAGGAAACAGAACAGACTTGTGAATTCCGCTCTCATAGTGTTTGATATGGGCTGATAGTAGGGGAGTTAGTATGAGTGCAGTGGTGGTGGTGATAGTGGTAGTGGTAGTGGTAGTGGTAGTGGTAGTGGTAGTGGTGAGTGGTGAGACTCAAGTAATCAGTAGTCGTTATTATAAATGGCGATGTTGTAGTCAGTAGTAAGTAGTAGTGGTGGGTGGTAAGTAAGTAGTAAGTAGTGACAGCTCATGGTAAATGGTAAGTGGTAAGCGGTGAGGAGATAGTAGTAAATTGTGAATGGTAAGTACTAAGGACGAAGTACAAAGTTGTAAGCACTAAGTGCTAATCAACAGTTAGCAGTCAACCATAGTTAAGTAATATGGAGACATTTCTACCAACCACTCGCAATGCTATGGAGCTGATGGAAAATCAGATTTGCAGCCGATGCGGCTAAAATGGATACATTAGGAGGTAACTACCGTTATCATGTTCTATGTATGCATATTTGGAGACTGTGTGTTTGTATTTTTGTATGTGTAAGTTTCTGTATAAGTTTGTTTGCATGCTTATATGTCTTATAGTATGTGTAGGCATGTGTAGTAGGATGTGTACATATGTGTACGTATGTGTGTGTAGCGTTGCACGCTAATTTGTTTATGCACCCCACTAACTTGCACCTTATTCTGTGCTTCATAATATGCCTACTTCGGTGATTGACGAACTCTTTATAAGGTTCTTCTATAATACTTCAATATTGCAGCCACAGACAAGAAGTTCTTGTTAGATGTCAAACCATTACCATCATGTTTCTGGTTCCTTGTCTCCGTTATCTCATTCCCCACTCTTACTGCCTCCTTACTAAACACTCTTAACTAGCATGTATTGCCGGGCTTTTCTTGATTCCCGGTTGTGCCAAGCCTTTCGGGCCGTGTTCCGTTATTCTCTAAACAGTATGGAATAAAACGTGCTGTGGGATCAATATGAATGGAGACATATTCGTAACATATGAATATATATATAGATGTTGTAGTTCCCGGAGAAAGGCGCGGTTTATGCTTTTAGTGTAGATCTAGCATTCATCGTATCATACAGTTTTGGTACCTTCATTTTAGATTTAGCTTTCTCGTAGTTAGCATCTCTACTAGAATTAGTTCAACCGAGTTGTCTACACACTTTGAACAAATAAGACAAAGCTAACAGTCATGACAAAGGCGAACACTTCATTAGCTGAAACAAATCTCTTCAAGCCCATCGTCGTTGGCGATATTAAGCTTGCCCACAGAGTGGTCTTCGCTCCAACGTCCAGAGCTAGATCGGTGAATTTCACTCCAACCGATATAATGTTAGAATATTATACTGCCAGGTCAAAGTATCCCGGCACTTTGATCATTTTCGAGTCAGTTATGGGCTCTCGTACTGGAGGGTTGGCTGCATTCAAATCTGGATTGTGGTCGGACAAACAGAGCTCAGCTTTGAAGAAAATCACCGACGCTATCCATGCTAACGGCTCATATGTTTCTATACAATTATTTTCGCTGGGTCGTACTTCCAGCATCGACTTGTTGAAGAAGCACGGACAAGATTTTGCTGCACCTTCTGCTGGTCTCTACATGTCTGATACCCAGAGAATTAAGGCTGAAGAAAATGGACTTGAGTTGAGAGCCTTCACTGTTGACGAAATTCATAAAATCCAGGATGAATTTGTCGAAAGCTCTGTTAGAGCCTTAACGAAAGCTAATTTTGACTATATTGAAATACACGGAGGATCTGGCCATTTGGTTGAACAGTTCTTGTCACCGCTTTCTAACCAGAGAAACGACGAATACGGAGGAAGTGTCGAGAATAGATCAAGGTTCTTGCTTGAGTTGGTGGACAAGTTGTTTGACCATCCAGAGATCGGTCCTTCCAAGGTTTCATTGCGGTTGACACCATTCTCTGAACACAACGGAATGGTATATCCTGATGATATACCCCACAACGAAAACCCCACTCTTAAGGCTTGTGAATATATTGTCCAAGAATTGGAGAAGAGAAAACAGGAAGGTAAAGAAATTGCTTATTTCTCATTGCCTGAGCCAAGAGTTTCTGGATCCAGCGACATCGATCCAACAGGAAAGTCTAATGCTACTCTCATTGAGTCTTGGACTGGAGTTTTGGTAAGAGCAGGCGGGTATGGTACCAACTTCAAAGGAGATCCTACATTGATTAAATCCAATGTTCACCATTTGGTAATAGAGGGGAATGAAATATTGCACTATACCGATCTCATCAAGCATGTAAATGAAGACGACCGTACCATGATAGGATTTTCTAGGCCATTTGTTTCAAATCCTGATTTAGTTTCCCGTCTTGAGAAGGGTTTGAAGTTAGATCATTATGATAGAAGTACCTTCTATACCCATACTGTAGACGGGTATTTGACTTACGGTGAGTATAACAACGATGAGGAGCCCAGTCAAGTGAAATTTGACGAGAAGGAATTGCAGAGAGAGGGTATTCCATTGGAGTAGGTGGTGAAGGTGTGTTTCTGAGAAACACATAGAGTTATTATATTATAAGCTATTAGAGTCAAATAGATGATTAGAGTCCAATAGATGAATTAGAATAGACGTAGTTAGCTTCTGATGTAGTGGTTTTGTTCAATATGGGCGATTCAAAGCCTTGGATTACCAAATTGTCCTCGTTCAGCCTTTTTGGTTTAGGACAGCTGAATGGAGAACCTTCCGAATTTGTATTCATTCTATTTACAAAGCTATTTCTCATTCTCTTCAAATGGCTATTTCTAGTCATACTACATTTCATACGGAAATCCCTATGAGAATAGTCCATTTTATTTCTACGTCAGATGAACCTTTTACTTGTTTCTCGTTGGGGATTTCATCTTATACGATATTGCATCAATTCATATCATTATAAAGGTATTAAATCATATAAGGTAATGACTATGTTCTCTTCTTTTTCCACTTTGAATTACTTTGAATTTCTTCTTTACAATAACCAATATCCACCCAATATCCACACCCAACATTACATAGCTCAATCCACTCCACACCCTTTAAGGATAAAATAAAGGATTTATACCCCCCTTTACAATGTAATTATTATACCTAAATTTGAAACTAAATCAAAGAATAATGAACTTTTTATATTATTTCAATTAGATAGTACAGATAATGGTAAGATATATAATAATATATCAGCTATACCATCTGCCACTCCAACCATCACGCCTCTTCCATAACATCTTCATCTTCGTAACATTCCTCCTCACTACCATTCCTTCTTCACTACCAGTAACTCACAAATCAACCGCCAGCACATTTTTTTGCAGCAAAAAATTACGCGCTCACTAAAAAACGGCACGGAAAAAAAAGAAGTAAACACAAATTTATTTAATGTTTGCTGATGTTGTATGTTTCAGTAAAGGGTTGATTCAATCGTAATAGTAGTGGTTGGAATCTGGCAAGAATTGGATATATTCATCGTAACGGGTGAAAATTCATAATTACGAAGAAAACAAGAAATTCGCCTGAGATTTGGTGTTTTTGCATCGATACATTGATTGGTTGATTTGGTAGTTGTTACTTAGTACCAAACAGCAGGTTGATGTTGTTTCTGATTTGCACAGTTCTGATGACCTCCATTCAAGAATACCACCAGCAAATAGCAAGAAAACCAAGAAAAAAGCTCTGGTGAAGTTGTTATACTTAAGACCATGTCCGATCTGCAACTGGTGGACTTGGTCCCAGACTCAGAGAGCGAAGACAACGCCGAATTGGACTCTTCCATGATATCTCCATTGAACATGGCATCAGTTTTGACGGATTTGTCGCCATCGAAGCGAAATATCATCCAATCAAACCTTCAAAAGTCAACCAAATTTTCCGGTTTGTTCAGCAACGACGAATGGAATGACCTCAGCATAGTAGTAGCAAAACGCCGTAAAGAACGATATAGAGAAGAAGATACAGTGGAGGACAGTGAAGGAGAACAGGATAAAGATCAGTACTTATCAGGTTCCAACGTGAATCAAAACAACAATATCATTAATAATACCCATACTCAAGCTCCCAGCATAAATAGCATTAGCCCTGTTCACAAATCAGACCATGAAGACAATAATAATTTACAAATATACCTCGACTCACGAAACTACGAATCAGCAGCAACTTCTCGACGCGGTCTCCGCAAACGTAATTTTGCAAGCACTCACCCCTACTTGGCGGATCAAGCCCATTACTTGGGTCTTACCAGCATAGACTATCTCAATGAAATATACCAGGAGAACAATCACGATCTAGAGCCTATCGTAAAATATCTAAACTACACATATATCAAACAGAAAGAGCTGAACCCGAGAGATGAGAAGTTCAAAGCTAAGAATTTCTATTCAATCCTTGGAAAGCAATCTCGTTTGGCAAGGAATAAGGAAGAAGAAGAAATTGAGAAGGAAGCAGAAACTAGTGTTCAAGACACCAATGAAAATTATGAGTTGGCCGATTCTCAGGCATTTGCAAGCTACAGCCAAGGCGTCTACGATTCAAATAGTGAGTATAATAGTGATCTGGATGAGTCAATAGATCTCAATATTCCCTATCACGAACTAGATCAAGAGTTCAAGTCTATCTACCATAGAAACTTCAGCTCTGAGAAAAGGTTACATATTCCTTCCACAAGTCATCACGGTACGGCACAGCTTTCCTATAAACATAAATTCAAGAAGACCCCTCAGGTGAAAGAGCTTGAGCATAGAAAAGGCTTAGCTGTAAGGAAATATGGTCCAAAGGCACACAAGGCAAGTACTCTGCGGTATGAGATGCGTCACTTTGTCAGTGAGGATTTCGATGAACCAGCAGAGAGCAGTGCTAACTTTTACCATCAGGTTGATCTCGAGAACCAAGAAGAAGAAAAGACAGGCAAGATCCCAAGATTGGATACTTTTGGTATATTATCTGATAGTTCATCATCATCTGAAGATGATCTCTCTCAACATGGTAACGACTTATTTGATGACAGTCCTACCAACTTTAATACGAGCGACTTGAGTGTTGAACAAATTGGAGTTGAGCTTGATTTGAAGCTGCCGTCAGCTCCAGAAGATGCTGACCTATTTGATATCCAAGAAGGAGACTTTGTAAACCCAATGTTTGCAAATATTGGTTCTGGTAAACGCAAGAGGAATACACAGGATGGACCAAAGAAGAAAAGAGTACCCTCAACTTCCAAGGGAACTCAAAGAGCTTCTTCAAACAAACCAAAAGCTCAGCACAAAAAGTCAGGGTCCTCACATACGAAGAAGAAACAAAGGCTTTTATCTGACACTTCATTTGGTAAACTTCCGAAAAAGAGATTAACCTTAGCACCTTCCAGAATTATGAAGAAGAAGAAGAAGAAACGTCCTCCCAAGAAACATGATAGCTCTGCGCCTACAAAGAATACAAGAGAGCTATTCAGTTCGGAGTATCAGTTTCTGCGCAATCCCGTTCAATCAACCATCGCGTTTGAAGCAGAAAGCGACAAAAAATATGTTACTGATAGAATAGTGTCCATGAATCCTTCTCTTCCAAGGTATTACTCTCCAGATTCATTGGTTCAAAATGAAATACACTTTCCTAATCATTTCATTTTGGGAACTATAGATATTAAAAGAATTAAGCAAATGGATGAAGGCAAAAGGTATGTTTTACAGAATGATTCTGTCTACATCAAAGTCATGGGCGAAAATTTTGCATTCACTTTGTTTAACAACAATCATTCCCACATGGAAGGATTTCTATCCTTTTTAATTAGACTCGTGAAGTCCAGAGCATTTTTAAATGATGCGGTTAGCAATGAGCTCTACGAGGCCCTCAAAGGCATCCTAAAATGGGCCTTGATTGTTCAAGAACTGCCTTCAGAAAAATGCTGGCGTCTTTTGAATAGTTTGCTCTCGGCAACAGCAAACGTACAAGATTACACAACTGCTGAAAAGTGTAGGTTTTGGTTTCCATATACCTATCTTTTATATTATACCCTTTTTACAATTTCTAGGACCACTTCATCAGAAGAACCGAATATTGATATACAACGCAACTTGAGAGATATGAGCCAAAGGTATTGGATACTCTTCTTTCGAAATTTTGAAAGTAATGACTTTGCATTAATGCTTTCGGAAGGCAAAAACTCAAAGAGCTACGAGTCATTCTATATCATGTACACGTTGATGAAGGACTCTAAAGACTGGTGGCAACAGATTAATTGTGCTCTTGTCGTTGTTGCTACTGAGGTTGATATAGAAATTATCTTGGATGCTATTTATGCATTGGCAGTATTTTGTCCATCTTCCGGTATCAACTGGTCCTCGTTTTATCGCATATACGAGTCATTTTCCAGGGATTCGGATTCTCGTCTCCATAATCGGTTTCTTGACATTGTGTATTCATTAAACAGGAAATTCGGATGGCCTATTGAAGAAAGAATGATCCTTCAGTTTTATGCCGCCATTACATCAAGAAAATTTGCCAATTTTGATGATGAATGGGTAGTACCTGAATTGATGGGTAGAATCCGAACAAGAGATGACATTCCCGACGGCTCTTTCTTCGAAAGGTTTATGCTTTTTCTTTACTCCTATATTTCCGAATTACCAGAGGAATCGAAAACAAAAAGACTTATTACAAAATTGTTCACTTCCAGTCGTTTCAACTACCTGAAGGGCAAGGAACACTTTGCAATGTTCATCAATAGATGCAACTTTATTTTACTATTGACGCAACTATCGAAAGTGGACCTCAAGAATCAGCTTTATGATCTTGTTTTCCAAATTTCGAATACGAGAGATGCAGAAATTTTGAAAGTTTCAATAGATGCATTGAATTCTTATCTTGAGATATGCATTTCCAAAGGATTGGACGTACCAACTGATACAATGTCGCTCTTGGTTAACTCCTTAGGACAGTGTTACTTCTCACTCTCTGGCGTTATAAAATTATGGAAGGATCTCATGGGCATATTTGAAACTTTAGTGACTCCATTTGTTCATATAAGATATACATCACAATTCCTTACAATCGTCACAAAGGTTGACCCCGATACACCTAGCAGAATGTTACTTGAGATGTATAAACTAGCATACCAATGTTTGCAGAGAATTATAAACGACAGAAGTAAATTTGATGAAACCAGAGGTCTTTCTCAGACGATCCAAAACTTGAATGATGCAAACTACAGAGTGTTGAACACCGAAATGGGCAGATTTCCTTTACCAACAGTTGCAGAAGAAGAGGGAGCTAACGTCAATGTTGAGATTGGCATCAAAATATGGATACGATGTACCCATTTATCAAGCAAACCCAATTGGGATAAGCTTGCCTTGCAAAGCTTTCCATATATTGGTAACCACTATCTGCGCGACAAGTTCATCTTATTCTTCTATAATGAGATCTTGAAGTTTCATCCTCTCCAAAACTGCAAAGATATGGTTGTTCTTGCCGCCGTAATAAGTTTGTGTTCGTTTTCATTTTCCAAATACCTAGCATTGATATTAAATCTGTTGATTAAGGAGAAGAATGAAGTTTTCACCTTTCAAAAGAAAGTACTGTCTGATGATATCTCGGTCTTCCATCTTCAAACTATCAGGCATCGACTTCTTTCAAACGTTCTATTAAACATCTCCAGAAGTCTGAAAATCAATAATATAGCAAAACGGAACTATTTGGATGAAATTGTGAAGACGCTCACTAGCGAATATGACAGATATTTTTCATCGAGTTGGTACAAAGGGTTTTGTACTAGTCTGGTCATGTCAATCCAGAAGCACTTTCCGGAATTGATATCTGATGATAAAGTATTGTCGCTTGCCTCTAAATTAGGAATACTGCATTCTGAACTTGACTGGTTACATTGGCAAACTTTACCAACAAGCCAAAGATTATCTAATTTGCATAATGAATTGGCAAATGCTTTACACTACAAGAAAGATTGCGATGCAGTATTGACTAAATACACGATGGCGGAAGATGTCGACTTGCTCTATCACTTGTTAAGTATATACTCGAAGGCTATTTCATTGAATCAAGGTGATAAATGGAAATTGGTTTCGATATTACTTCTGTTCTTCTCGGAACGGATGAAGCAATTCAAATTTAATATCGTTAGTCCCTCGTTCAAGAGATTTTTGAAGATGCTAACAGAATTCCCGAAGTTACATTCAAAACAAATAACCCCTGGTGAAAGCTATGGCCGTACGTCTTCTTTAGTATGCATTGCTGAAATCCTCTTGTACTCAAACATTGTCTTTGATGGATACAAAGATTTAGAATTTGTGAAGAGCGTCTCCGCTTACTTCATAGATTCTCACAATAGTAATTGTGGCCCCAATTCTAGTTCATCATTATCTTATTCCTTCTCCGCATTAAAGTTTTACGACATCAGTCCCAGTGGACAGGGTTTGGAAGTTGCTCCCATTGAACCACCGCCGGCTGAAGTTAGGGAAGACGTAGAGATGCTTTTACTAAAAAAATTAGATGAACTTCGTGAGGTCACAAATCCGCATCATGAGTCTTCTACGACTCCCATACCGTTTGATTTTGGTTTCTGAATTCAAACATTGCATTTTTCAATTCAAACGCAACACTTTTATACCTTATTTTACATAAACGCATTAAATATACATACATATAATTATAAACTCATTGAAGTCCTCTTTGACTCTTGATCAACCTAATTTCAGCCTCCAACTTATCCTTTCCTTTCTTCAATTCCAAAAGAGCAACAACTGATCTGATGAGCTCATCATATTTCGTCATGGTCTTTCTGGTGGGCATTACAGGTTTCCAACTAGTACCACCAGCAGTAGGAATGTCGAGCTCTTGAAGTACCGCATTTACCGATTTAAGAACAGATTGCTTCTGTTGTAACCCTGGCAACTTTTGGGTGGATCTTAAAATCACACCAGGGTTAAGCTTCTCAGTACCATGAAAGAACAAGCCGTAAGCCTCTTCCTCTTTCTGAGTGAGTCTCTTCATTAGCAATTGCTGAATAGCATTAGACTCGCGTTTCACGTTTGGATTAAGATTTTGACTTTGCTTGAGCAATCCAGAAAGATATTGCTGTAAGTGAGTTTGGAATGATCTATCCTTCTTGAACGATGACGAAGCAGCGATTGGGATTGGAGGTGGAACCGGTTCTTGATTTCCAGTTGTGACCTGTTTTTGTTGTTGTTGTAGCTGACGCTTTTTTTGGTTCTTATCTATTATCATTAAATTATTGTACAAGTTTGTAAGACCCTGGGAAGATTGGAACTGCTGCACTTGTTGTGTAGTCTGTGGAGAGTCCAACAAAGTTAAAAGATGAGACCTTTCGATCAACATCTTCTTTGCGGCTAATTCGAAACGGCGGGCCTCTATGACTAAAGATTCTTCTTCTGCTATTTCGGCGGGTGTTCTTCTAAGTAAATTTTCTAAGTATTGTTTCCTTTCGAGCTCTCTCGGTTTGGAGTAAGCACTGAGAGACTCAATGAGGGCAGGATTTGAGGTAGACTGATTCTCTAGGATTTTGATGCAGATTCTATAAAATTGTTCTTTTAAATCCTCCACTGAACGATGAGTTGGATAACTGAATCTATCATAAATAACGGGCCATTTCAACTCGAAGTCACCACACAATTCAAACAAGTACTGAGTTTCTTCGTAGGACCAATCTTCGGGCTCAACCTCGGCGGCTTCAATGCTTTCTTGACTGTCCTTAGCGTCCTTTGAAGAAGAGTCATCAACGGAAATAGTATTGTAGGATTCTTTGTCATTTGCATGTATGCTTTCTGCCTTTTCCTTGTCTTCTTTCTTGTCCTTAATTGGCGAATCTTCGGATTTGACTTTCATCTCATCTTCAGAGCTCTTCGAATCAGATTTATCACCGATATTGGCGGCCTCTTTCTGCTCTTTCTGTTCCTTTTCTCTTCTTTCACGATCTCTTGCCTCCTGTTCTCTCTTTTCCTTCTCACGCTGTCTTCTTTCCTCTCGTATTCTCTTTTCTCTTTCTTTGATTTCTTCCATAAATTTTTCATAGGTTTCTTCGTCCACTAATTCGGGAATGTCTATCTTTACGTTGTATTTCTCAAAGAAATACGGCTTTTTGGCCTCTTCTTGTTCCAAGAGTTCTCTTGACCCTTTCACCCAATGTGAGAAAGTCACGTCCTTCGAATCTGTATTATGCTTATTTGGCTTGAACGGCATCTTGGTCCATGGTGAAGCCTTCAATTTGAGCAGAGCTTTGCTTGCAGCAGTTCCTGCCAAGGGTAAGTTCACTGGCGGAGTATTTGGTCCTAACAAGTTATAAAGCTCTCTAGCCATACCAGACTGCCTTTGACCACTACCGTACGGATCATTGCTTGTTTTCTGTTTTTTCTTCACGGGTTGCTTCAGCTCGTCTCTCTGAACGTTTAACACGTCCAAGATATCGTTGGCTGACATTTTCCAATGCAATTATCTATGATAACAGAGGAGGAAAGATGATTGTAAATATTACTTTTGTAGTTTTGTAGTTTTGTAGTTTATATCGTTCACATTTTGGAGGTTGGGAAAGAAAGTTTGCATGTTGGAGAGTTTGCGAGTTGAGTATGCATGTTGTAGCGCTACCATTTGTAGTATGGTTGTGGGTTATGGGTTATGAGATAAGGGAGTGCATACTTGGAGTTAATCAGTTATATTTGAAGTGTTAAGTGTTATTAGCAGTAATTTGATATGTGGTATGTTAGATTTGATATATGGTATGTTGATATAGAGGGTATGGAGATTCGGGAATAGAAGTATGGTTGGCGAAGGAATTGGAATTTAAAAATGAAGAGAGAATATTTTGTGTGAAGAAAATTGGAGTGGTTCCTTTACCCATTCATCCTTCTCACTGTTAATATGTATAATGCGTAAAAATTAGATGTTTGTTTCTTGAAGTAGTTTATAAGGAAGAAATCTTGCTTTCTTGAAGTTGTGAACTATCTGAATGCTAGCAAAAAAGTAGTTTGTTAATTTCTTTATGAATTGTACTGAAATTTCACTCACCTAGCGTTCTGACCGTTTCGTTCAATTTTGCTTTTGGTAACTATACAGTATAACATGTTACTCTATACATCATTCGCTTCTGCTGATATTCACGCTACTCTCATTATGCTGCTCTGATTATGCTACATAGTGGTAAGTGTTTTTATCATCGTCATCTCTCTTCAAATACTCCTTTTCAATTAAATCCTCGATTCTTTGCTTTATCAAGATAATCAGAGGTTGAAATCTGTTAGCGAGCTGCTTAATGAGCTCTTCTATAAGTTTGTTGTGCCTGACGGTGTGTCTTGATTTCATGATACGAACGATTGCAGCATTTACCTCAAGTTTACGGCCCTCTGCAATATTACTTTGCACTTCCTCTGCTTCTTCTTCCTGCTCCGTCTTTTGCTTAGCTTTAGATGGTGCAGCAGAGGACGATGCGGAGACTGTCAAAACCTTGACTTTGATCGATGGCGATTTGAAGTTTTCGTTCAATTTAAACACGTCTGTGTTATTCACTTCCTTTGTCATGGGCTTTTTGATCAACAACCTCAGTCTTGGGGCTACCGCAATAGACTGCAAGTGCCTCTTCAAATCAGCCTCGGGTATCCCAGTGAGTTCTTGTATCTCGTCATATGTGAGCTCCTTTTGTTCATCGAAGGCCAGAACCATTGTTCCGTCGGCGTTAGAAGATTGTGGCGCAAAAAGAAGCATGATGATACCAGCATAAGTAGACATATTGATCTCATAAGTTCTCGACGGGTATGTGATTCTCATGTCTATGGATCCAAACTTAGGACTCCAATATAATGACTTATTGTCGTTTTTCTTACCTGAAAACCAGAACTCCTCAAACTCCCGAATAGTATTACGTAGCTGTTTAGGCCACAAGAATGAAACTTCCCCAGTATCTGATTTGGAAAATGACTTGTAGTCCTTGGTCATAGATTTAGGCCAATCTGTGACATTACAGATCTTAAGCTCAAGATCAACCAAGTTCTGCTTCTGGTTCTTGCTGATATGTTTTTTATATTCGGCAGTGGTATCCTTGGACAGCTTGATGTCTTTGTTCATCTTAATAATCTTATCAAGGGAGGTGGTACCCATTTCTTCTCCTAGTTTGGAGAGTATTAATTCTTCAAGGTCGACACCTAATTTGTTGTTAGCATTTATTGTTTGAGAGGCTCCCTTCGAATTTAAGAATCTCTTTGCAAAGTGATTTGCATAGTTGGCTTCAAACGCATCTTTGTCCTTTATATATCTCAAGAATTGAATTGACCGGTTGACAAATACATCCGTCAGATCAGAGGAACTTGTGCTGATGTCTTTCGATGGTGATGGTTTCCCAAGTTGCTTGATGTAGTAGTCCATGTAGACAGACAAAAGCTCCGGTGCATTTACGCTTATATTATTTTTTCTATTAGTTCCTGAACCATTAATGAAGTCTCTCATAGCATAAGTAATAGTTTGCTCGACGATAGGATTCAGTGCAAATGCCTCAGCCAGTAATTTCATGATTTGTTCACGATACCGCAAAACAGTATCTATCCATTTTGTTGCAAACGCAGTAGAATTTGTAGCCGTTTTCTTTTCTCCTGCGTTCTGGAGTGAAGTCTTAACAAACTCAGGAAGTTGTATACCCTGAGCAATTATATTCTCCTTTAAACGTAGCCTGAGTAATTGGTATTCCAGGTCAAATCTGCCAATTAGTTCGTATAGTATTCGTAATTCCGCCAAGTGATGTGTTGACTGTCTATCGTCAAATATGTTTCCAAGAACTGGTTGTAACCAGTAGGAAAGACCTTGCTGCTCGTACGGAAGCGAAATTATGTCGTCTATCTTGTCTTTTATGATTATATTGTTCATGAGGTCTATGAGTTTTGGGTATGTTGAAGAAGGTAAATAGAAATTGATTCTACTTTCTTCTTCTTTTATGAATTGTCCGGCTTCCCGTATGTATCGCGATCCGAGGTTATAATTTACAAATTCCTGAGACAAATTATAGAAGAAAGTCTCAGAATTTTGAAGGAATGTTGGCTCAAACATGGTTTGGAAGTAGTTCTCTCCGTATTGGATATCTGTTCCAGCGCTTTCCACGAGCAATTCCAACATGTTTATAAGCTTTGTAATGTACATGGTTGTAGTGATCACTTCTCCCTTTCTGTTTCTAGTTATCTCTTGAATCACTATGTCCACGATTTTTCTTCCCACTTCATCGTGGTTATGCTTTATCACGTTATCTTTGAACAATTCTATGCCTAGATCGTATATGAGCAATTTCTTGTGTTCTTTTACGTAAACACGGTTGAGATACATGAGTACGTCGCTCACGAACTTCATTGATTGCAAATGCTCGTCCCATTCCAATATCACGGCCTTCATGAAATCTTCGTGATCGGATATGGCAAGAAGGTGGTCTCTTCTGACAAGCAAATGGTGTGTAATGAGACTAGCTACATTATCGTACAACTTCGCTCCGTACTTTCTAAGCACCAAAACATACGCTTTTCTGTAGAGCTGTTCATACGAGAGATTAGACACGTTTTTGCTCTGAATCTGAGTAATGGCACTCGATAAGATGGACCAAGATTTTTCAAAGTCCACTGTAGGATCTGAATTGGAACCATCAAGAGACGAGCTAACAAGCGATTTTCTGGGAGGTCTGATTTTCGACCTTCTGCTACCGGACGGAATCATTGTAATTGACCGAATTCCATCCACTAATCCAACCGCTGGTGAAGAACAACTAGAGAAATAAAAGAAACACTATGTTGCTTTATATTCTTTATAGGCGTCTAATGTGAGACAGATACTGGGTGTTTGTAACCTGTAAAGAGAGGGAGGATGTAAGATGCAAAAGAGAAGATCGAGACGTAAAATGCAGTTTTAGGAGGAGGAGGAAGATGAGAGAGAAAATTGCAGTTTAGTTGTGGGATGTATGCAGGATGTTGTTGATTCTGGTGGAATAAGACATATGGTAGCGCCGACAAATGCAAAAATGCCAAAAAGATCACAACAGTAAAGAGTTAGTGGTGGTGGTGAGTTAGGCATGAGTCCGGTGAAAAATCGAGGTGTCGGTGCGACGTCTCCTTGTAGCTGGGGAAAAATAGCGATACAGGCCATTTTCTGGGGCAAGCAGCAGTGGGATGCTTTTTTTTTGGGTGGTGGTGGTGGTGTGCCTGGCGGTTATGCTGTTTGTGGAACATACAGTGTAATAACAATTACACTCTACAGTAGCAGGAGCCCATACTTCAAGCTAAACTTCAAGCCAAAGACCCATGGAATTTCAACGAAATCATCCTCAAATGACTCAGATACCCCTGTTCCGCTGCCCCGTCAAAGTCACATATGGATTTTGCACTCTATGATCCTATTTCCTACGTCATCTTCCACGTCGCTGACCGCATCATACCGTCCAGGAACTGCAACACCGACGCATCACCGTCGGTAACCGGGTCACGTGACCAATCCCGCCTCCTCCTGCCTTCGCTGTTGACTAATAATATGGTCCTCATTGGCTTCCCCGATTGCGAAACCGGAGCGAAACCGGCATCCGGCACATATCGTCAATGACTCCGCTTGTTCGAATGGACATATATAAAGAAGACAACCTGGAGACTTCTGTGATGTTTGATTTGGAGGTGTTAAGTAGTTGAAACCATCACCGGAGGCTTACTATTCTATTGGTATAGTTTTCAGAATTATTGCATAAGAATAAGTGGTAATAACTTGCACTCCAGAGAATTTATCACTGCTGCGATGGCCCCAAGAACATTATACGATAAGGTCTTCGAAGACCACATAGTCCACAAAGATGACACTGGATCTTACTTACTTTACATCGATAGGCATTTGGTGCACGAAGTGACCTCACCACAAGCGTTTGAAGGTTTAAAAAACGCAGGTAGACCTGTCAGAAGAACCGACTGTACCTTAGCAACCGTCGACCATAATATCCCAACCATATCTCGTGCTAACTTCAAAGATGTTGAATCTTTTATTGACCAAGACGACTCCAGATTACAAGTGAGTACCTTGGAACAAAACGTCAAGGATTTCGATGTGACCTACTTCGGCATGGACGACGCCAGACAAGGTATTGTGCATATTGTTGGTCCAGAACAAGGTTTCACATTACCAGGTACCACTGTTGTCTGTGGTGACTCTCATACTTCTACTCATGGAGCCTTTGGTGCTTTAGCCTTCGGTATCGGAACTTCCGAAGTGGAGCACGTCTTAGCTACCCAAACCATCATCCAAACCAAATCCAAGAACATGCGTATCTCCATAGAAGGTGACTTATCCGAGGGTATTACTTCCAAGGACTTGGTTTTACATGTCATTGGAGTCATCGGTACTGCTGGTGGTACTGGATGTGTGATAGAATTCGCTGGAAAGGCCATCGAAAACTTATCCATGGAAGCCAGAATGTCTATTTGTAACATGGCCATTGAAGCCGGTGCCCGTGCCGGTATGATCAAGCCTGACCAAACTACTTTAGACTATGTTAAGGGTAGACCATTAGCTCCTAAGGGTGCTGAGTGGGAAAAGGCTGTAGCATACTGGAGCACCTTACACTCTGATGAGGGTGCAGTCTTTGACTACGACATCAAGATTGCTGCTTCTGACATCGTTCCAACCATAACTTGGGGTAACTCTCCTCAAGATGCACTTCCAATCACAGCTAAGGTTCCAGATCCAAGCACTGTTTCTGACCCTATCAAGAAAGCTGGTATGGAAAGAGCCCTTCAATACCAAGGTTTGACTCCTAACACTCCATTGGTCGACCTCAAGATCGACAAAGCTTTCATTGGTTCATGTACCAACGCTCGTATCGAGGACTTGAGAGCTGCTGCTAAAGTTGCTAAGGGCCACAAGAAAGCTGACAATGTGAAGTTGGTCTTGGTTGTGCCTGGTTCTGGTTTAATCAAGGCTCAGGCTGAAAAGGAAGGCTTGGACAAGATCTTTGAAGCTGCTGGTTTCTCTTGGAGAGAAGCTGGTTGTTCTATGTGTCTTGGTATGAACCCAGATATCTTGGATCCTGAAGAGAGATGTGCTTCCACTTCCAACAGAAACTTCGAGGGTCGTCAAGGTGCTCGTTCCAGAACCCATTTAATGTCTCCAGCCATGGCTGCTGCTGCTGCTATCAAGGGTCATTTCACTGATATCAGAGAGTATGACTACGACACTAGTGATGAACCAGTTGTTCACGTTGAACATGACGTTGAAGACAAGCTTTTACAAGATGCTGTGTATGAGCACGAAAAGGAAGTGATTGAAGATACTCCAGGCACCGAACAGGAAAGATTATTAGATATTCCAAAGGAGCCAGAATCCAAGAAAGCAAAGACTGCTGCACCAACTGGCGGAAATGCTAAGTTTACCGTTCTTACCGGTATCACTGCCCCATTATACAAGGCCAATGTCGATACTGATGCCATTATTCCTAAGCAATTCTTGAAGACCATCAAAAGAACTGGTTTGAAATCAGGATTATTCTACGAAGCAAGATTCACTAAGGACCCAGTTACCGGCAAGGATGTTGAAACTGACTTCGTTTTAAATGTTGAGCCATACCGTAAGGCTGAGGTTTTGTTAGTCACTGGTGACAACTTCGGATGTGGTTCTTCTAGAGAACATGCTCCATGGGCTCTTAAGGACTTCGGTATCAAATGTATGATTGCTCCATCTTTTGGTGATATCTTCTACAACAACTCGTTCAAGAACGGATTATTACCAATTAGAATCCCACAAGATGTGATTCAGAACACCTTGGTACCAGTTGTTCAAAACGGTCATAAATTAACCATAGACTTACCAGCACAACAAATCAGAGACGGTGAGACCGACGAGGTTTTGGTTGGCCACTTTGACGTTGAAGAGTTTAGAAAGCACTGTTTAGTCAACGGATTAGACGATATTGGATTGACCTTACAAAAGGAAGAATTCATCCAGAAGTACGAAGCCGTCAGAAGAGAGAAATTCTCGTTCTTAGAGGGTGGTTCCAAGTTAATCAAGCCAATCAAGGGTACCAAGAAGTCACTTTATGGAGTTAAAGCCCAAGAGTGGTAAGCTTTTTCATGTCTTTACGCAATACAATATTTAATCTAATGTAATATTTAAATCTAATACATTACTAGTCATACCATTAGGAATAGCCATTGAGTAGTCATTAAGTAGCATTAAGTAGTCATTAAGTAGCTATTAAGTTGCTGTTAGGTGAAACCAAACCTACTACTCACGGTTAACATTACCATTAATACCATTGCCTTAACAATCTCTTACAATTTTCTATTGACTTACTATTAACTTACAATGTACTATTAACTTGCCATTAATTTACCAGTAACTTACCATTAGCTTACCCTTACTATTAACCTGTAGTATTATCATACGATTGACTTACCATTAATGAACTTACTATCTGCTATTAACTTATCAAATACCTTTAACTTACCATATACCATTAGCGCGCCATTGCTATTATCTTACTATCAACTATTAACTCACCATTATTATTAACATACCTATTACTTACCATATTCTGACCACTACTATTAACTTACCATCTACTACTAACATACTCAGCATTTGGTAACAAGCAACAGCGTCCTGTAATCTCTTTTTTTTTTCTAGAAAGAGATTCTTTCCTCCATAAAATTATCACTTTCCCTATCACATACCCAACACTAACCCACATATATCATACCCCCATTACAACTACCATAACCTACCTATACACCCACCATCTTTCCCATATATTACAGAGCCCACTACATTATGTATCTCCTGCAGATAACCCGTTTTTGCAGCTTCTCGAAATCCAAATTAGGAGAAAAAATATGTCGATGCGGTCACGTGCTTTTGTTTAGTTTTCAGACCTCTTTAATGGTGTAATGAATGAAGTGATGTTGATAGGAAGAAACAGCTGAAAGTTACTGTAGAAAGGCTGAAAGGTTCTCCGGAGTGTTCTCGAGGTCCACGGGTAAAAATTCGTAAATGTTAGTGTAGAAATAACTATGAGTTCGGGTCCCCAATTAAGCGTAAGGCCATCGGCCAACGCTACAGACTTCGATCTATGGATCCGAATGGCTACAGACAATAAGATCAACGCCAAAAACTCGTGGGATTTCGCCTTGATCGACTATTTCCACGATTTGTCGCTTTTACGGGAAGGTACTAGTATCAATTTCCAAAAAGCGTCGGCAACACTTGACGGGTGTGTGAAGATCTACTCCTCCAGAGTGGATTCCGCAGCCAGTGAGACGAGCAGGTTGTTGACGGGTTTGGCATCTTCTAATCCGGACGATAAAGCAGGTGGAAAGGATTCAGGAGCTAGTAGTGACGACGAAGATGATGACGGACAAAATGTGCAAGTTCGAAGAAATAGAAGAACGGATACGGTGGAAACAACTTTGGTAAAATCATTTGAAGATATACGAGCGATTTCAATTGATACAGAATTGTCGGTGGATCCTATATTCAAAAGAGCTTTAGCTGATTTCGATGAGGGTGGATCCAAGAGCATGTTACTTAACATGCTAAATATTGACAAGTCCGGAAGAGTGGTCTTTGACACAACTTCGGATCCGAAGCTTACTGAAAAATCATCAGAGGAAACAGAACACAGCTACAAGGACAAAACAGAGATTCCTAGTGGTAATATGGCATTTCTAAAGAACATATTATTCCAAGGAGATATAGAGGACTTATCGATTTGTCCAATGGTTTCTGCTTTACAAGAAATTGTAGAGAATGGAGTAGACAAAGAGAACATATTTGCTCTGCTTGCAAATGAGCCAGACGATCAGGACGACCATAATGATTATAACGATTACAATTTCAATGAGGACGAAGAAGATGGAGAAGATGGTGTCGAAGATAACCAAATACCTGGAGTTATTAGCGAACACTCTGTCAATATAACTCTTCAAAGACTCTTCGACGAGAGTTTTCTTGAACCAGACGTAGACGACGGGCAATACACCAAGGAAACAGTTGACATACCCGATTACGACTTATTAGCATATTTTGATAAAACTTTGAGGCCTAGATGGTCACAACCAAATCATTGGAAGATATCCAATTTCTTAGGGAAAGAACGTGGAGAAGTGAATAAGCGAGGGCCCAAGATAAAGCCTCCAAAGTCGTCTGTTAAGATGATCGATTTTCTTAATGATGAAGAAGAAAATGAGGAGGAATTGTTTGCTGATCCAGCAGCTCCTCCTGTTTTACCACTCTCTCATAGGAAATCCAGACATACATTACCAGAGGACTACAAGTTTACTGCCAAGAGACTTATATATTTATTCACAAAACCACTGATGTTGAAAACATTCACCAAGAGAAGACAAATTTGGACGCAAAATCATGATAAGGACCACTCAGTTAAAGCGGATGAGAACTATTATTCCCAAAGGTACTTAGAGAACGAGGATATGGAGAGATCAAGGAGAATGGATGATGTCTTTAGAGAAGACATAGAAGAGCTCCATCAGTCCTATGATGCTTCGTATTTTCAAGATGGAAACTCTTTTGGTGACTTTGAAGATGACGATAATATAGACCCTATGGATGGGGGTCAACTTCACCCTTGTGCAAATTTTCTCTTAAGGCCGACATACATAAACTTTGCGAGAGTAGCCAAGAGAGTTGACATCAAGTTGCTTAAGTCCAACTTGTGGGACCGTTTAAAGGATGAAAGGATCTTCCAACCCAAACAGGAAATAAATGTGATAAGCGAGACTGACTGTGTTGGTGGAGAGGAGGTGACAGAATCACAGCCCCAACTTCCTCAAGAAGACAATAGTGTGGAGGAACTGGTGCGATTCAGTAAGGTTGTTCAAGGACTCTCTGATAAATATACCAAGAGCGAGAGGGAAGACTTGTCTACGAGTTTTTACTTTATCTGTCTTCTCCATTTGGCCAATGAGAATGGGTTTAGCATAAACAATAACGACGACTACACCGACTTATTAATTACGAATTAAATAGTCATTGCATTATGTATATAGTGCTGTTCATGGAAAGCCGTGAACAGCAAGCATTCATAGATATTATACAGACATATTATAAAGAGCGTGATTGAACAGCAATCAGCTGAAGGCCGTAAAACAAAAGTTGAATAGGCTAGGCAACAAAAATCTAAAAAGAGTGTAGCAAAAGACGTTTGTTAGTTGAATTGAAGGATGTTATTTATGACGTGAATGAAGAGATTTTCAGGCACACATCAGTATTCGTTATCGTGTGAATTGTAACCATGTTAAGTCCGAGAAACAAAAATCTATACTTTATCCATTACCCCAAGGCATTAAGGTGCAAAATTCGTGAATTAATCGACATTCTCGGCCATAACCTGCTTGACAGGCTCGGAGTCGTAGTAAAGTTTATATTGCTGGATGTATCTGATGACAGAATTAGGAAGCAAATATTGGACAGACATGCCTCGTCTGATGAATAATCGAATCTTCGTAGAAGAAATATCGTTGTAGATCAATTGTTTGATAACCAAGACGTTTCTTCTATGTTCATACATGATGTCGTGACTCAAGAGGAAACTTCTAACATCGGATCCTGTTCTTTCGACAATAAGACATCCGTATTTACCCAAAATATGATGCAAATCTTGATCAGCCCAGACATCAGGCTCACCCATAGATTCGATCAAATCTCCGCCTGCGAGTAACATTATCTTCACTCCTCTCTTCTCGCCTGACTTGGTCTGAATACCTCCTCTCTTGATGTTAATCTCTTCGTTGAAATGATCCAAGACCAAGGCAGTTCTTGTGTATTTGGGTTGTAACGACTCCCAAGCGTCTACCATAAGCCAAGAAGACGTACGTTCACAAGCCAACTCACACATCCTCACACGGTGGTGTGCTGGAGCTAATCCTTGTTTCTTGTAATTAGAAGAAACGGGTGAGTAGTATCCACCAATGACCTCAAAACGAGTCTGTTCGGAAATCGCGTCAAGAGCCATTTCAAACATTCGCAAATGGAGATAAGTAACAGGGGAAAATGATCCACAAGCAACAATTACCAATGGGTACTTGGAATCGTCCAGGAGTGTTGTGGCTAGTCTGTGAGTAGGGAATTCGTACTTATCCAAACTTCTAGCCTGCCTTTGAATTCCATGAGGAACTTCTTCCAAATCAGCGATCTGGTACCACTTCACCTCCACAGTTGGAGGAAGTATAGGTTCTTCTGCAACATTTCCATTGTTTTCGCCATTATTGATATTTCTGGACTGGATTGCTGAATCTGAGGATTCTGTTGGTTCACGGGTAGCAGCCTTTGCCGTTTCACTAGTATCTTCATCAGAAGAGGAATTGACTAGTTCTGTGTGGATACGAGGAATCTTTGAATGGTAAGTTCCGTTTTCATCGGATGATTCTTTGCTGTGTTTCAGTCTGCTTTTGGAAGGGTTATTCTTGGATGGATGTGGAGGAGGAGCATCCACAGCGTTACCCATGTCTGCCAACACAATTGGAGAGATGGGCATGTTCTTAGGGATCTGAGACGATGGAGCTGGCGGCTGGAAGTGTCTGGTCAACGACGGAGGAGTGAAGTTAGGGTCGTTTGTGGGGTCCATTGTGGAGACGGATTAGGTGTTATTCCAGGTGAAAATAGCAAGATTCTGGCGTATTTCGGTGGTGTGGAACAGCTTTTACAACCAGTTTAATGAGTCAAACGAGGCACAAATAGCGAAAAAGACTGTGAAACCACAATTAAAAAGAAAAAGCCCGTAGCAACTAGATGAAAGGTCTTAAAGTCTAGTGAATAACGGCGGCTTCTACGTGAAGGCGATGGTCCTACTATGGCCTTTCAGAAGGATACAGCAATAGCGAAGTGTCTAGCTAGCGACAGCGATGCCAAAAAAAATCCTATGCTAGTGATTAGCGAAAGAATATATATAAATAATCAGATTTGGTACCGTTAAATATGTTGCCTACCATCAGTAAATTAGTGACAGCGGAAGGTGTAAACGCCGGACGGGCGTGAGTCTGTCAGTAGAAACGGAGCCCAAATAGTGATTGTGGGCCAGAGGAAAAAAACTTTTGGGGGTGGACGATCGGATTTTGCGAGAGGTGGGCGTGAGAGATTGCGCCGTGGTGGGAGTGAGAGATTAAGGAAGAAATCGCAGGGGGAGGGAAGTGAGATACAGTATTTAGAGGGTGTGAAGTGAGAAATGAGATGTGAGAAATGTGATATTTGCAAGTCTGAAGTGAGGGAAGGGAAGTGAAGAGAAAGCGAAGGAGTTTGGCCAGGGAAAAATTAGGGAGATAATGTGACATGGGAAGGTGTGGGATCAAGGTGGAAGCAGAGTGGGATCAGGGTGTGCTCATTGGGTGTGTTCATTGGGTGTAAAACAGGGTGTGTTCATTGGTATTTTTTAGAGATATACAGAGTTATTAGCTGATATGGGAGGTTGCAGCTTCTTGGGTTATGAAAAAAAACCAATGAAACCAATAAAACCAAAGAAAACTAAAGAAAACCGCCTAAAGATGGGGCTGTCAGTAACATTATCGTTTTTTTTTATTCATTTATGGTTACTTTAATAAATTTATTCAGTTTATTTATTATTTAATATTTATTTATTTCTTGCAAAGATATTCACATTATTCTGTTATAGATGCTGCCTCTGCTGTTACTTCTGCTGCTGCTCCCTCTGCTGCTCCCTCTGCTGTTACTTCTGCTGTTACTTCTGCTGCCTCTACTACCACTGCTGCTGCTACAAAGACACCTGCTGATGGTCGCACTCACAGTTTTTTTCCCGTAGTAACTCTACGCTGAATTCAGATGCGAAAATTGTCTCTGCGCCGCCCCATCCACAGTCCTGCCAGATCTGGGTTACATTATCGGATAAGGTGATGCCAAACCGTGGGAAGAGAACTCTCTGCAGGGGGATAGCACCCAGTGTTACCAGTTGGTGTGTAATAGTGTGGTGGGGACAAGATACCGTGCGGTGAAAACACGACCGGGTTTACGATCTGTATTGTGACAGTTGTCAGGGGAGAAGGTTCTGTGTTAAGAGATGGGTGGGGGATGGACGGGAGGGGTTATGAATATGCCAGGTAGACAGAAACTTGGGAAAATAATGGTTAAATTACGATGAAAAAGTGACGGAGGCAGTAACACCGTAGTAGAGTCAGTCCATCCGAGAGTTATTTGACAGCTCTCCAGCGTTTGAAACTTCCCCTTAACGAGTCCCATCACATAGTGGCTCCATTCCGAGACTATTTAAATTTTTGCCGCAACAACAGTGCCAGCCTCGCGTAGTGATCCGGAGCCAAAGCCCTGAATTTATGGGTGGGACGGGAAACAGGTTTGGAAAGTAGGAACATTCGGCAGGAATGAAGGGTCCGTCAGAATGTACACAACTCCTGTGAGGGATAGCCATTTATGGGTTTATTTGTAGAGAAAGTTGACTTCTACATTGTGCGTTTACAATTGCACCTTGAGATAACTGTGGAGTCAATGCTGCATTTGGATGAAACTAAATTAGGGTAAGTTAAAGCTTCAACACAACAAGTAACCAAAAAATACTACCCACTTAGAGTTGAATGTAACCTTCATAAATGTCCTAGGAGTAATACCAGGAATTCTAACCACTTTAGAATCAGATCAATCAATATTCAAAAAAATGACGTCACAGACAGGATTCGAACCTGCGAAGGTAAAACCCAACACCTAAACCGCTAATAGCAGGGTGTCGCCTTAACCACTCGGCCACAGTGACGATTTTCTTGTCGAATTTGAAAAACTATTCATCATGACGAGTTATGTGAAATTATATACAGGTTTTTGGAAGACCTGTGCCGCAGTATTGGAACGGACTCAAAACATCCAAAACAGGCTACTGTACAGACCCAAAACCGGCAAATTCTAGGTATGACTCTTTTCTCTATCACTATTCCCCTTTATAGGATAAAGTTAAGATGAAACAAGGATGTACCCCCTAAAAGATCAGGTATGACTCTAAATTGACTAGCACCAAAAATCTATAAGAATCCATCTGAAAATCCATCTGAAGAACAATCGTTAAATTCATCATTCAACTTACAAAGAAATACCCCTTCAAAAAAAAAAAAAAAGCTCATAAATTTTTTACAAATTGCCTCCTTTCTACACAAATTTATTCAATTGCCTTGTATGATAATTTAGAGATAAAAGCTAGAGATGGTCATCATATTGACTTAGAAATAACAGATACTCAACTTAGAGATTGTTTAGAACATTACACAGATTTGGAGATAAGTCTATCTCCTGCACCAATAGATTTCAGTAGCAGTGACGGGAAAGACAGTGAGAATGATATAGTCGGGCCATTTGGCTACTATAGTTCACAGGCCATTCGAAATCTCCAAAGCAAGAATGCTGATTTGAGAGGTTCAAGAAGCCCTTAATTTTCCTCTCTTTGCTATCTAAAATCACAACTTGAAATACCCAGGAATCCCAATTCTATCGATGGCAGAACCATAGTGAAAAGCGAGGCGAATGATAATACTGAGAAGTGTTGAGGGCCTTCCCTTTTTCCTGAAGGCTAAATGAATCAACCAATATTTTTATCCAAAATACATTTTCGGGACCTATATTATCCTTGGACCAAGACCGACATCGATATGATGATTCGGTCGATGATAAGCTATGGTTGACAGAACTAGTCCTACCAAATCTATTCTAAATATGCTAATTGTACGACTCCGAAAAAGATTGTTATAACTTGCAACCGATAATAGTAGAACAAGTCAAGTATATTTTGATTTAACTTAGGTGAGAGAAATGTAGCAATCATTCTAGGGCCGAGATAAGTCCACCTAGATCTGGTATAGCCACTATTCCATTAAACGTCATTGCACGTATCTGCTTACAATTAGGAGTAGGCTTAGTGAATACTCCGAAACACGGAGGAATTATTTGTCGGGTCGACGTAGTTCGGCTTCTCTAAACAAACCTTCTAAACTTTGCTTGATGAAGTTCTATGCCAAAAGTTACTCTCTTATTTGGCCGTTGACACAGCCTTAAAAGTTCATTGGGACCCTTTATCATAGTCATATCTATTCCAGAATACACACTTCCAACTTAAATCTAGCTCAAGTGAAAGTTAGCAGAGAAATGTATGTGAGAGATCCATTAGCCACTTCTTCTGGTCTTGTCATTGATCAGTATTAGCTTGATCTTGACCGATTTTGTTAAAGACAATGGTTTGACGCGTATTGAAGAGGACCCTGAAGAAACGAAAACTGTGGTTGAGATTGATTAGATTCTTAGATTAGAGATTCTTAGATTAGCTTAGAGTCCTATTACTGCAAATAAATAATACACTTTTTAAATCTTCTAAAATAATTTATTTTCGTAACTTTGAGGTTGCAAACCACAAAAAATATAAAAACCAAGTGCTCTTATCGAACTGCCCATTTTAAACACACTTGGGATTCGGTCCCGAGATCGATCCGCTATATGACAGAATATTGTCGCAATATTCACAATTCGCTTAGTTATTCGGGTTTGGAAATATTTTCGTGGGAAGCAATAATTGACAGAATACATGTCCCGATTAGTAAATAAATCCGTCGGAGGGCCGGACCGATAGATGGTATGGACAAAAATTTTTATGATAGCAGATATATAGATAGCACAATCTAAGCTCACAAGATACAATAAAAATGCGCCCAAGGGATCTTCTGTATGATTTATTAAATACCAAAAAGTTTAAAATCGGTTTCCTCTCCAAAGACCATAGTAAAACCTTAAATTTCTATAGCATTGCGAAAGATACTATATTGTCAGAAACACCATGTCACACTCCGCAATAGTGCCGATAGTGCTGTCTACCAACAATCGTGGACATGTTGAGCAAGTATCAAAGAACAGAGACGAAAGTGAAGAAACTAAGATTCTTCTTGAGGACGAGTCTCAAGACCTTGCAGATCAGCTAGGTGATGCACACCTTAACATATTACCAACAAGAAAAATTATAGTATGTCTTGCAGCCTTATCTCTTGGACTTTTTACTTCGTTTGCGGACCAGACAAGTATAACAATTGCTTTACCAGCAATTGCCAAGGATTTGGATGCACAAACTACTATTAACTGGGCAGGTACGGCTTCATTACTTGCCAACTGTGTTTGCCAGGTCTTGTTTGGTAGACTTGCAGATATCTTTGGCCGCAAGAACATTTTGCTCACTTCCTTGGGCATATTAGCAGTAGCAGATTTGGCATGTGGATTTGCCCAAACTGGTGTTCAATTTTATATATTCAGAGCATTCGCTGGAATTGGATGTGGTGGTACTCAATCCTTGACAATGGTGATGTTAAGTGACATTTGTACATTGAGGCAAAGGGGTAAATACCAAGGTATATTGGGAGCACAAGTGGGTTTGGGAAATGGGTTGGGACCATTCATCATGGCGGCCTTCGTGGAGCACTTAAGTTGGAGGAGATTCTACAATATGATGCCTCCGTTGATTGTGGCCGTGATGGTTACAATATTCTTCTTCATTGACAATAAAAAGAATACATCACAACTAAATGATGTGCTAAGCAGAAGAGAGAAGTTCATGAATATTGACTATTTGGGAATGCTCTTCAGTACTGCTAGTCTCACGCTTTTGCTAGTAGCTCTCAGTGGAGGAGGTTCTACCTATGCTTGGAATAGTCCTTTGATTATCGCCATGTTCATCGTAGGAGGAGTTTGTCTTATTGGATTCGTGATCATCGAATGGAAAATCCCTAAATTGCCTATGATTCCGTTGAGTTTATTCTCAAGAACGTCTTTATCCCTCATTTTGAGTTCCAACTTCCTTTATGGAATGGCATACTATGGCTTTATTTATTACTTACCATACTACTTTCAAATTATTCGTGGACTTGATTCCATTCATTCTTCAATTTTGCTTCTACCATTAGTATTAACTCAATCCATAGCATCGATGATTGGTGGCTATATTATAAGTTACATTGGACACTATAAATACATCGTCCTTGGAGGTTACGGAATATGGACACTTAGTTGTGGTTTATTATTTCTATTCAACAGGAATACTAACTTTGGCGTCGTATGTGTTGTTTTGTTTTTAATGGGCATCGGAGTTGGATGGACTTTCCAACCAACCATGGTGGCAGCTCAGAGTCAGGCAAAGAAGTCAGAAAGGGCCGTCGTAATAGGTGCTAGAAACGTGTTAAGATCATTTGGTGGTGCTATTGGTATCGCAGTTGCCTCTTTGATTGTCAGCAATAGTTTATTGAAGGAGATCAACCAACAATATGTTGACCCCAATCTGATACTAAGTCATGCATACTTAAGAAACTTGAAGACTCATATCTACTCAAAAATAGACACTTCGAGCTTGGATCCCGCTCAAGTCGAAGTCATCAGAGGCATGTATATGAGATCTATTAGCCACTTCTTCTATTTGTGCTTGCCATTGATAGCCCTTTGCTTTGTGAGTACCATTTTTGTGAAAGACACTGGATTACATTGTATCGACGAGGAGCCTGAAAAGAAGAAGAAGAAGGACAAGGAAGCCCAAATGGGCGAGAATAAATCTGACACTTCCAGTAGTGCTGGGAGCTATCGTACATAAGCATCATTATATTAATAGCATTTTTTCATTATAATACATTTACCACACTCTAATCTATCTGGTATCAAATCTCTAGCGGCGACCACCGTTATTATTGTTGAGTATGTTTTTCAATATGTTGTTACCAATGTCGTTTAAGTCGACGCCACTTGATTTCAAATATTCTTCAGCGGACTCAAAGCCATCACTGACAATTTGTTGAATCTTCTCGTAGTTGAAGTCTTCCTTGTTCTTTTTGAAATTCTTATTCATGTATTCAAAATAAGCCGAAGGATCCACGTCGAAGTCGACATCGTAGTCTTCCAAGATGGATGAAGCGGTGTCCCCGGCATTCAGAAACCCATCTTTTAACCTTTCAAGTAGTTGTTCTGTGTTACTGCTAGTGAGAACCGTAGTTAAGAACCAAAGAGGACTTTTTTCACTTTCAGCACCTGAATCTTTCAAACTCTTTATTAGTTTCCATAAGTATGGAATATCGGCATTGACAAGTCTGTTCCACCCACGAAGGTAAATGACAAAAAGAACTACAATTGTTGCCAACACGAAGATCGTTTTGAGAGCGGTAATAAAGATATTGATCCACATTCTAATTATTCTGATCACAACCTTGTATAATAAAAAAGCACCTATGACGGCAAAAACTATAGAAGTAGCTTGTGGATGAGTCTGGTAGGCATATACCGAGAGAGAGATGGTATTTCTCAAGAAAAACGCAAGAGAAGTAACGAGCACAGAGCCCAAACTAGCTAATAATTCCAGAAACTCCATTATCAACGAATCTAACCGCTTCCAGTATACCTACAACCTAAGAAGAAACAGTTGAAGAAAGCAACCATAACCTTTTTCAAAGAAACTGAATCTTTTTGATTAACTCCACGTAAATAGAGGGCTTGCGGCACGTGATTACACCTAGCTACAATTTCCTAATTGGTAAAGGCTGGGGCCATTGGGGTTACCCGGATGCGGACATGGTTAGTATAAAAATTTGAGCGATGAAGCAAAAAGCTACGCTTTTCATTCGTGTTGTTTTGCTCTTTGAAAGTTGCCTCCGAATCTGAAATTTGGCAATAACCAGTCGTTATATACGTCTGTTCGCGGGTAGACGGTTTCGCTTGAAAGATTTATCTTTCTAAAGCTTCGGTTGATTGTACTTTGCCTATTAGTTTAGGAAAGTACTTGCTTTTAGCAGTCGGCCTTTGTTAGAAAACGTTCTGGTCGTGGCAGGGGTGTTGTTAGTCTATTGTTGATACACGTTCGGACAGATAAAGAGTGGTTAAATAGAATATTCTTGAGGTTAGAAACTTTGGAGTATCCCGTTATATCACAACATTCGTATTTTTCTATTTTGGAGCCTTTTGTAGATATTCAGAGGAGTACACAAACTGTGTAGAGAAAGAGGCCTAAAGAGGCCAAATGGTTTAATTTTTGTAACTGAATTTGCAGAAGACGTAGCGTAGGAGTCATTTAGTTCACAATTAACTGTCTTTCTTCTAGTTAACAACTCTGTAGGCTTTGTTGAAGTGTATTTATACTCTCTGCAGTTATCTTGTTTGCAGCTCTAAATCAATGTCTTGAGAACACACACATGCAAATGAAATCTCCGTCCGAAGCCAAATTCGGTAATCTCTCGCTATACTCTTTTAAACAGAAGTAGTTGTTAAATCTGTGATTTGTTCAGCAACTCCATACTTACGCTGCACATCAGCAGAATAACACATCAGCACATCAGCACTATAACATACCAACATACCAGCACACCAACAAAGTAACATAACCTTCAACACACTAACTCACTACCGTTTTCTTCGGACCAACCATACTCTCCTTCTATGCCCTATGACGCAAGCCGCGTGTTCTACACTGCAAATTCCTGGATCTAGCGACTCTACAGGTAAACTCCTGTCTACAGCACGGTGCGGCTGGACCGTGTTGTTGTATTTGGACGTAGAGGGACTGGCTCATTGCCAGGGAGAAATGGAGAAGGGAATGGCTGCCGTGGATGGGATGGAGTCCGTGGATGGGATGAAGCAGTTTTGGTAAAAAAGTTGACATTTTCAGTAGTATCTGGGAGAGTATCACTTGTAACATTTAGTAGAACTTCCTCTATTTCAGTTAATATTAACTACGGTTAAAAGTAACTACGGTTAATGACTGAATACTAAATAGTGAACATCTCGATGTTACTGTTCTGTTGATCTCAGTTCCCTATTTGGATTTGTTTCCCTTTTTCATTCTCTCCCTAACTCTTCATTTCTCCTAAGCGAGCAGAAAGACCGCTCGCTATGATGTTCTCCTTACCGCGGTCTCCTTACCGCAGTCTTCTACAGGAGTCTCTTACCGCAGTCTCTTACCGCAGTCTCCACATAATACACCGAATCCAGTAACAGCAACTCTCTAATTGCTATATGTCATACAAACACTCCCACCAACATGGGTGAAAACTGGCAATTTCTGTCTAGCCGTATCCACATATGCACACCACCATTCTCAGCTCCTCTGCCAGCTCTGCCAACTTTCTCTTCCTACTCGCTCCCGCCCCAAACTCCCAAACACCCCTACACCCTGAGATCTCTATCGCTGTCCCCCCAACCCTCCCAGCCAGCACCAGAAATTTCAGGTCGTCGCACCCAAAAATGTCTCCCTATGTCCCCCTGGAATTCTCGTTTTCCTCACTAATTCCCGTTCTGGCCACACCGCGAAACTCCATTTCTGGTGGCAGCAAGGGAGCAGCGAAATAATGTTATAGCGACAGTGATAGACACTAGAGTTGTTTCTGTGGAACCAGAGCATTTATAGCATTAGAAGTGGGATAAAACCAGAAAAAGTCGGTAAGATATACCTCAAGACCACTAGAAACATTTCTATTCCCACAAAAACATGTTTCTGAGAAAAAAACCGCCTCAGTTATCTCTCTTAGATGAGCTTCAACAGACGTATAATGACTGCTGCAATCATTCGATCAAGAATCTCTCTCTCGAGGAAGAAAATGCCGTAGAAGAGTCGCTAAAAGGCTGGAAAAGCCTCCACACACTGCTACTCTACAAGATCGATCTTTTCGATAAGCAAGCTCATAAGCTCAGTGGAGAAGAGCTCAATATACTCAAAGAACTCAAATCAATTCGAGACGAGAATGTCAAGCACTTGATTCGTCTCCAATTGAGGATGGATGAGGTCAATAGAAGGAAATACAGAGACTCATCCAATGCTACAGCTGCTGTGGCCCATAAGGCGGCGTCTAATTCGAACTTATCTGTGCCTTCGTTAAGACACCCAGCATCAAGAACTCTGTCAAGCACCAGTGTTAACCAACAACGGTCTATGCTCAAGTCATTGCGCCCAGGTTCAAATCAAGGCACATCATCGGCATCACTGGGAAGCGGAGGTTACCATTTGTCGAAATCAAGAACAACACAGGCATCTCAAGCTGCTAATTCGTCATGGCAGAAACCTAAAAATCATTCGGTGGGCCGCCAGACGGGCCATAGTTATCCTAATGTCGTTATAAACGAACCTCCAGTCACTTTCTCAGAAGACGAGTTATTCGATGATTTTGACGATGAAGCGTTCGACTTCAACAATGCTCAATCAGAATCAAATTGGGAACGAATCGGTGTAATGGAATCACGGACATCATCAGGAATATCCGATTTGTCCTCAGGACGAGGCTCGTCATCTTCCAATAACAACTTGATAGACTTAGATGAGGATGTAACATATACTACAAATGGGCACAACGATGGCAATAGCAACGGCAACAGTACCGACTATTTTTCAGCATATCACCAGGATGACGACTTGGTCCGGTCAATGGACGACATGACCATTAAAACAGTACCTCCACCTCCTCCGCCATCTCGCCACAGAGCCAACCAGAACACGCAATCAGTACCCAAAGTCAATATTAGCAATCATTCAGGTACTAATTTGTCTTATCCAAACGGTCCCAAGTCAAGTTCAAATGGAAAACGCCTTGACAACTTTTCAAAGAGCACACCAGATATACGAACTATACCTAGTTCTACACAACCACCTCCTACAAGTGCGTCGAAGAAACCATATGTGTATAATAAGCCAAAACCTATCAATGTGAGTCAATTGATGAAGAAACAGTCACAGAATCGCTTGAAGCCAACTAAAAGTCCAACGAAGCAACCAAGTGCGGCAAAACCCACGAGTCAAGCACCAAGAACAACCCAGCCCGCCCCGCCTGCCCAGCCTAAGGCTACTACAAAGCCTAAAGCTGTCAAGCCACAGAGTACAAATATTTCATACAACTATGTAAAGCCACAACAGAAAGCAAAGTCTACCACGGCGAAGGTATCTACAAAAGCTGCCTCACAAACAACGAAAGCTAAGACCGTTGGTACTACTATTGCTAACAATAATAAAAGTAGTGAAGCTATAAACAGTCCCACAATGGATGACCTTCTTAGTGGCTATGAGAACGATGATGAGGATGTGGGGACTATAGATATTGAGCATAAACTTCTCACCGATGACGAAGAGCAAGATCTTTTCATCAGCACGATTCGTGGTGTCGATCCTTTGGCTGCAAAGCTGATTTTGACTGATATTGTTGTGCATGGAGACGAAGTATACTGGGACGATCTCGTAGGATTAGAAAGTGCCAAATATTCTTTAAAAGAAGCAGTTGTATATCCGTTTTTGAGACCAGATTTGTTCAGAGGCTTAAGGGAGCCAACTCGTGGTATGTTACTCTTTGGGCCACCGGGGACAGGTAAAACCATGTTGGCTAGAGCAGTTGCCACAGAATCTAAGTCTACTTTCTTCTCTATCAGTGCATCATCATTGACATCAAAGTATTTGGGAGAATCTGAGAAGTTAGTTAAAGCTCTCTTTCTTCTTGCAAAGAAATTGGCCCCTTCTATTGTCTTCGTGGATGAAATCGACTCCTTGCTTAGCTCAAGAACAGAAGGAGAGGTAGAGAGTACAAGAAGAATCAAGAACGAATTTTTGGTGCAATGGTCAGAACTTTCAAGTGCGGCCGCAGGTAGAGAATCAGATAACGACGATCTCTCCCGAGTATTGATCCTTGGAGCCACTAACTTGCCATGGACGATTGACGAAGCTGCTAGAAGAAGATTTGTTAGGAGACAGTACATCCCGTTACCAGAGGGTGAGGCTAGAAAAGCACAGATCAGAAAACTTTTAAAATATCAAAATAATACTCTCTCTGATGAAGATTACGATGAGTTGATGGGCTTAACAGAAGGCTTTAGTGGTTCGGATATTACTGCTTTAGCCAAGGATTCGGCTATGGGTCCATTGCGGTCATTGGGAGACAAGTTATTACTGACCCCAACTGATGAAATAAGACCAATTAATCTTGATGACTTTAAGAGTAGTTTAAAGTATATTCGACCATCTGTTTCCAGCGAAGGATTAGAAGAGTATGAGAATTGGGCACTTAAATTTGGTTCATCAGGTGCCTAGCTGTGTTAGTAGCCTCGATTTGGCCCGGTTTAGTTAGTTGGTTTAATATTACTGTGTACCGGAAATGAAAGCGCTGATCTTCTTCAGATGTAATCTCCTTCATATTGTTGGGTGGAAATGCATCCCAGGGTTTGTTATGACCCATGAAATCAATCGCATCAAATGTCTGCGAAATTCGTCTGGATTTGTCCCACGGGAAAACTCAAGGGATTACCGGTTTTTCCAGTAGGACATGAGATGAGTGTCAATCCGAATTCCTTGATTGTAAAACGTCAATCCCACGGCGAAGAAGACTGACCCACTGCGGCTGACCTCCGATACAGATCTCCGGAGCTACCGCAAGGCATTGTATATGTGAAAACGTCGTTCATTAGCATCATTTACCCCTTTGTTCACAATACATATCACCTTTGATAAGAGTATATACGAACCTATTCATGTAGAGATTAATTATTCCGACGCGCAATCTTTAGGATGAGGTCCAACCTTAAATTTGCTCAATATTTAATATCAAGGTAAGAAAAGGAAAGCTCCTGGTATTCCTATATTGAAAGGTCCCCCCAATTTCAGTGACCTCACCAAGGCCTGTTATCCGAGTTATTTTCTATCTTATTATTTGCTAACAATGTATTTGCTAACAATGTATTTGCTGGCATTCTGGATCCTGATAACAGATAAGGATAGGGATAGAGGGGGCGAGCGATGGTAGGATGAGCACATGCCCTGTGCCGAAAGAGAACCCACTGTCGCTAATGAGCTGTTCCCTAATAAGGACACCTCAAGCATATGCTGGCGCAAGCGAGTTGCAGAGGCAGACCCTAATTTGAAAAAAATTAATACGAAAGCATCCATATCGACATGGTAACCAACTAGCTTGGGATGTTGAAGGGCTACAACACAACTGGTTGAGTGTCTTGAATTTATTATCCCCGAGAATGGGTGGGCCCACATGGTATGGATTAAGGATGCAAATAATCAGTATACGCACCCTAAAATACTTAAAATAGCACGCAGGATCCAGGTGAAGTTACTGACCATTCCTGAAGAAGACAGGTTTTCCCCACCTAGTGACCGTCACCTAGCTGTGAATATATTGAGAAAATGGTTACAGTCTTCAGGACGCCCGTGTGCGTAGAAAATAAAAGATGATTAAAAATAAATTTTGTAGCAACCTGTCCAATACGGTTAAAGAAATGGAGTATTACTTTTTGATTTGCATTGATTAGCCATGATGGGCGGCAAATGTAGATCGCGAAGCGCATAAAGATCATCACACCCTCAGAAGCTGGATCCAGCTGGGGGTAGTATCTCGATAGGGAAAAAAGCTGCTAAATAAGCCCGATGGAAAATTGCACTAAATGTGTGGGAGATCAAAGGGATCCTTCGAGCCTGTGAGCTCAGGCGTTCGGGAGGATCACCATCGGAGTACATAACCAAAATCTCCAAGCCCCATCATGTCTTACATCTACTCTCTTCTTCCCAAGGAAAGGTTAGATTTCCGTGTTGCATCTGTTCACAACTTCACACATTCCACCTGACAAAAGAACACGACGTAGCTACATTGCAAAATATTTTTACAAGTGGGAGCATCTTGCACTAGTTAGAGTCCTATTCTCAGGGGTATAATTAATCCGACGGGTTTTAAGAATAGAGTTTACCACGCTAAAATAATACAATATTTTCAAGTGGACAACGATAATTATATGTTAATATTTTTTGGGAATTATTTTTCTTTGCGAGCAAGATGACAGCAACTCAGAGGTTTTGCAGAGCTATGCTTTACGGCCACCAGTTATGCAAAATGTACTAAATTATACTAAGAAATGCTAATCTTCGATTGGACTTTACTTCACATATACAAATTAGTATTAGAGTTCGACTAGATTGAGAAATGTAGTTTAAAATATGGGGAGGCAGCGAACTTTCGATAATGCAAATCGATGTGTTAATTGTGCACTGCAACCACATATTATCAGAAAAAGAAAAATGTTGCTTGTTGCATTATTAAAGGCGGTAGTATTACCATTGCCTTAAGAATGGTCAAGTGAGCAATGTGTCGAACGGGTGAATAAATGTCTGTCCCCGTATATCTGGTTATATAATATTAGCAAACCCTTAGGCCTCAGGGCTTAGAGTTTTCCTTTCTTAGTAATAATACCTTAAAGCTTATGGCGATTAAAATAGAATACGGTAAAGTAATAATTAAACTCCTTGGAGTTGATCATGAAATCATAATCCTTGTAGATCCTTCGGCTAGATGGGGGAAATTAAATTCACTAACATAAAATTCCATTACGCAAATAATAATTGCCCAGGAGGTTTCCAAGAGTCTCTATCCTAGAACTCTATAATTTTTTAGTCCGAAGAGTCAAATTTCAGAAGGTAACATCGAACGATAGTTGACATAATATATGTAATAGTTTAGCCACTGCTTCAAGGAGTTGACTCCAAAAGCCTCAGCCGTTTTTCCCCTCACGGTATTTTAGGGAGGGGCCAACTACCGTATAATCAACGTCTACTGTGATTAACAATGACTATACATATAGCGATGATAACACAAACTGCAAACATTACTTCAGAAAAGTTGTGGGTGTGCACAACAAACCTTTGTCCTGCAGAATATCGAATAAAGGGGCTGCTGTGGATGCGAATGTATGCGCTTGCATGAGACAAGACTATTACAGTATTTACACTTCTGTGTGAGAACAACAAAGAAGCCATGTCTCCTTCGTAGAAAGGTTTTTAAATGTTCTAACTTTCTCTTGGCCAATGGAATGATCGCCTCTGTTCATGTTTAGCGGCAAAATATTGCTAATCCCAGCCTGGAATTGATAGACCCTCAACTCAATAATAAAGACTTCCCTACCTCTTTTTCCAAATGCCGTCTAACGTTGACCATCGTTGATCACAAAGAATATGTTTAGCACCACTTTTTAGTGCCATCATGCATAAAAAATAATGCTACATTTTGCATAATATTTTCACGCCCAAAAGTGCTAACACAATTTTAGACATAAATGTATGCGACTTACATAAAAAACTGGACCGTAAAATTAACTCTGCATATCCAAGCGGCCAATTATAATTATGGGATACTAAATGCTTAAAACAATCACTCCCGTACCCTTTTGCCTGTTATAGTTTAACTACAATAAAATGATCGGAGAAGCAACCGGTTCTTTTTGAATGGATCAGCACTTTTCTTCTTTCAAGTTCTTCTGGAAAAAACTCGAGTATCATTGAAAAGGGCTTATTCTCCTGGCATTTTTCACCAGAGACCCCAAAGCATCATCGAGATCAAATTCCTCCGTTTCTTCCCATTGCGCTGTCATTTTCAAAACGGCTTCAAAAACCACCCAGTTTGAAGAACAAGCCGCGAGGTATTAGGGCACAAAGGGTAGACGACAGTAGATCCAGATTGAAGCCCTTCCCCGGTTTTCCAACGACCAGCAATCAAGTTCAAATTTTGGAAATCAAAAATTGATATCTCTGGAACTTACCAATTCTCCCAATTTCATTTTCTAAATAACGTCCAATATTGCCACCCGCAACTTTGTTACGATACACCAGTGAAACGGACCCAGATTCGTGCTCTTGTTGAGGAATTCAAGTGAAAAATTTGCCAGTTTCAACTCGTGTGGAGCCATTTGTTTCAAGAATAAATTTTGAAGTCCAGCCCAAAACAATTCCGAATTTCATTATTTCCTACAGGTATCGTTCAATATTTCAGCCAATCTTTTATTCTTTAAATACTATTATTGACGCCGTCAAGTACTTTTCCGTGCTTTCGGTAATAGAAGCATTTCTTATTTCTTCTATCTTGACAAGAAAGGGATTTTAACTTCTATATTCCATTCCACAAAAACACTGAAATGATAGCTTTGATGTCAAACGCTAATCCTAACCACCCCTTCTACAATTCTCCTCATGGATCTTTTAATTCGACCTCCAACGGGGGAAATACGGCGGTATTACCAGGTCATATAACGCCTCTAAATGGCCAAAACAGAACCGTAGCAAGTCCAAAGACTCCACAACTGGCGTCAAAAGCATTGTCAGTAAACCCTTCTCCAGAAAGGGAAATGGTTTACTACACAACTGGCCCCGAGGGCCCGACAGAAAGTTTTCAATATCAACAAGAACAAACATACCAACAGTTCCTGCCTGGCGGACCGCAAATGAATTCTTATTCTCTGGAGAAAATGCAAGTACCTATAGCTCAAATTCAGCCCCAGATACAACCCGGACAGCAGCAACAATACCCTCTGTACTCTTACTACCAACAGGCAGCAATTCAGGCTCCTCCAAACCAATACGCGACACAGTATATATATATTCAACAACCAGGAAATGGTGGCTATACAAATGCCCCGGGTGTACTTGGCCAACCACCTCCAGGGCCTGTAGCATACGTACAAGCAGTTGTACCAAATGGGATATCACTTGCACAAGCGAGGCACAAATCCAAGCAATCTACTACGTGGTCCCCCAAAGAGGACAAGTTACTTCGAGAACTCAAAGAGATTCAGAAGCTCGGATGGAGAGAGATTTCCACATTTTTCCATGATAGGACACCAAATGCATGTCAGTTTAGATGGAGGAGAATAATCAGTGGGACCAGTTCGGGAAGTAATAGTAGTCAAAACCTCCAGAGTCTTCGTCATCAACGAACTAGATCGGGTTCGCTATCTAGTACCAATTCTTCCAGCGACGGCTGCGAGGAAAAAGAATCCCACCACTCCATAAAGTTTTTGTTAAATTAGTGATAGAGTGCCCTTGGTTATAGTAATATGTTATGCTATCAGACAATCACAGCGTAACAGCATAGCAAGTCTTGGGATTTTGTATTGGAAGTTTATTGTTTTACTTTTGGTGGATTATATAATAATGGCGTTTGAATTGGAAAGTTAAAGATCATTTATGATTTGGCTTATGGTTGAACCTTCCCTATGCATAAAATAAAACAACCAGTATACTGGATAGTAATTGTGTATTGCATTTCATTGTGGTTTTCTCATCCAATATTTTGACCATATTTCAATGCATATTCGTAGCCGGTTTGACTTGTCAAATTCCCAGAGGATTGCTATTTAATTGGCTGACATTTGCAATTCTTTTTTGTTTGCTATTTTTGCTTTAGAATCCTCTTTGGATCCTAGGTGAAGCAATGTGAATGCCATTGACCTATGGGGATTAGTTCTAGTGGATCCAACCATCTTCCTATTGGTGGATGAATAATTCCGCGCATATAACTGGCTATATGGTAGATTTCATTTAAGACTTTCTTCCTCCTCCAAGGAAATTAGTTATGGACTATGAATGACAGACCAGGTGTTTCTTGACTTGGTAGTTGATATTCCTTAGGATTACTACGAATTAGCAATTTAATACCTGTCATAAACTAAGCTTAGATTATATGAAAAGTTCTCAATCGGTAAGCTCGATGGTTTGAGTGAGAAGAACAGTTAAGTACAGCAACATCACAAGCCATTGACTTCCAATTCTCCTTTGAACTTGAAGCAGAGAGTTGTAGCAATGAATACGGCCATTTCTATTGGCCATCCTATCGCTATATCATTCTATACCAGGAGATTGGACCTCATATCAATGCCTTACAAATTGATGAACTCTACAAAAATTTCATTAGTACATTGCAACTAATTGTACTATAGAAAAATGCTGATTGGCTAGCTGGACCTTAACGAGGATGTATATTCATTTCCAAGATATTCATTTCCAATATTTTTCATATTACTTACTGCTACAATCACCATGTAGATGACATACAACAGAAACATGAATAATTATCTAAGCTAAAGATATGTATGAGACGTCTTACTTGCAATATTACAAAGTCATTCTGCATTGTGGAGTATCATTAGTCCCATAACTGGGTGATATAGTGCAGTGCCTAGCAAGATTAAAGATGAAGAACGATCGAGGTCACAGATCCTCCATGATGCTGTAAAATATTAAAGGAGCTTCCAATTATTATGCCCTTTGGCATCCACTTGCATTTGTTATACATTTTATTGCATGAATGGCCATGAACTAACGCCTAGATGCCTAGAGGCGTTAGAAAAAGACTTAATGACAAAATTTAAAGTCTTTATTGGAGGCATCCAATTACCTGAATCAGTACGTGTCCTTTGTGTCATGACAAAAGACGATTAATGACTAGCCTACCACTGTAGTCACACAATTTCTACATTATAGCACTAATTCTTTACGTAAATTAAGTTAGTTACTCGCTTTTAAGATTTCCACTTTTTAAAAGTTTTCGTCACTTCAGTAGGCATGCAATAGACGGGGTCAATCTCCGTAAAGTTATACTTTTCATGGTCTATCAAGCTTAAGCCAGCAAGCCCGAAGCATGTATGGTATATATCTGTTTGATTGTCTGGGCGATCTCCGATTCCTCCATCCTTTGAATCTTGACAAGTAAGTATAAAAGCTTCAAGTTTTTCAAGATCAACCCAATGCTTCTTGTTTAAGATTGATAACGATGATAAAACCCACCAACTGTAGCACACGTCTGGCAATTTCTCAGGACGTCCGTTGAAACCACCACTAGGCAAAACCTGTCTTTCGCTCAACCAACTCCCCAACTTGGTGTCATCTTCTATCAAATGTAATTTGTCTGCGATAGCCAATGCTCCTACACATGTGAACACTTGAGCAGCATGACTCTCTGCTCCTGGTAACATACCAAAAGATCCATCGAAGTTCTGGCACTCCATTATGAATTTAACTGCGGGATCCACTATTTCTGGGGTCAATTCGTCCAAAAGCGATAATGACGAAAGACCATTGTACACAAACCTAGTATCCACTTCACCAAACCGATCGCCCTGGAAGCAGCCTGAGGGCAATTGCAACCCCTTTACAAAAGCAACCACCTGTTCCCTCTTTTCGCTTCCTAGAATTGTCAATTCCGTATCGTATATTTTCAATATCTGTAGAGCAGAGAGAGTAGATAGCAAGTGGGCGTCGTGCCTTGGAAAGGCACCAAAACCGCCTGCTTTCAGATCCCAGCAACTAAAAACAAAGTCAATTACTTCAGACCTTGGTAAAGATTCATCGAGCAGTTTCATTATCAACAATGCTGTGACTCCCCAGTATAGACCATTCATTCGTAAGTGCTCAGAAAGCCAATATTCATATGACCTATGGGAGTCTTGTTCTATAATATAATTTATGTGCTTTTCCCTCAAAAGAGGAAGAATTTCAACCTCGGTATCTGTCATTCTGCCTATACAACTTACTACTTATAGAAATCTCTACCAACCTATAAAGCTGGTAAAAGAACACTTGAAAACCGTTGAAATCAAAATCAAAAAATCGATTTTGACATCGCATATACGAGCTACTGCATAATGCTTATTGTGTCTGAAGATGTCGCATTTGGATGAATGATGTCGTGGGAATCAGTGGAATGTCGTTACATGGTTGAGTAAATAAGGACGGAGTGTATTATAGATAGTAAAAATGGACTATATGTAGCATGTGGATATGTGAAATATAGGTATAGAGAGTTGTAAGGTGGTACCAGTGTTCGGAGACGTTTCCGGTAAAAATTTCCTGTTTGTTTTGTTTCCTAACTGTGTTTTGTCCTTTTGGGGGATTAGGTTATGGCTATACTTTCTTCAATTGCCGTGCCGAAGCCTTTTCGGTAGAATAGCCTAAACAATGCAGTTTATCGTGCATATGATCCCTATACTTTTTCAACAGTAGAAGTGTAGCTTTTAAGGACATTAGTGAACAAAATGGAGTGATTTCCTCTTTGAGTTGTGCAAAGCCGTATCAAACTGTTTTGTAGCCCTTTCCTGCGGGCCTTCTAAAAGTATAATTCCTTGAATTCAAACCGCTTGTTACTAGGATAGTACTCTACGTAATTCAATTTCCTATTGCTAGGGCTCAAAAGCCTGGTAACATTTACAACTTTGCATCCATTGTATGTCACCTCAAAATTATCGAAGTTGACGTCGTTAAAGATCATCACACTAGGTAACGGCTCAATCCGAAGGACGTAGTCATACTCTGCATTAACAAGTTTCAAATCCTTGAGAAAGGGTTGCAATGTGCCTTGGTCTAAAACCGTCTTCACTAACTTTCGAGCCTGTTTTATTTTCGTCGGTATATGTTCTCCTCCGCCTCCGTCTCGCACGATGCTGTTTATTCTCTCTTTATTATCCTGGCTTAGCTCTCGCTTGAGATTTTCCTTTTCAGCCTCTAGGTCGTTGGAAAAGATGATGTCATTTCTCTTAAACTTGTTCATAAGATCATCTTTTAGAATTAGGATTTCCTGCGATAAATAGTTTATTCTGACTGGGTTCCAACCTAAAATCAAATTTCCTTTAGGTAACAACCTCTCTAGTCTGCTGACAAATACACGAGGTACGGGTTTCTGTGGAAAGTAGTTCATTGCCGATCCTCCCAAAGCATAACTGGATTGCCATGGGTCGTTCTTTCCCGGCATTAAAATAAATTTACACGTGCTAGTGACGTTGGGATAGTTAGAAAGAATGTTGGCAAGATTGTCAAAATGGCTCTTATAGTTTTCTGAGTTTGATATGTTTGAAACTAAGGAATTTGTAGTTGTTAATGCCCTGCACGAGAAAGAACCTGTCATTACTATTGCCAAAGGTGTATTCTTTTCCTCTGATTCTTGGGATTCTATTATATCATTTTCTAATTTGTGGAAAAACTTCTTTAACCCATCTAATATCTTAAAGTCGTCTAAGTAGCACTCCGAACCCAAAAGAATGAACTTATGGTGTAGTAATGTTTTCTCCAAACTAGTTAATTTTCTTCTTAAAGTTTTGTTGATCTTTAGCACCTTCTCGTTGACTGCTGTGTTTCCGATCTGCTTGTGAATTCCCAAAAAGTCTAAGTTTCCGTAATTCTCACTGCTGACATCCCTTCTTTCGGCGGGTGGATGCCCTATATTACTAACATGGAAGCATCCTCCAATGTAGTTATTTGATTGATTGGAGGATCTGCCTGAAGCGGAGTAAATACCTTCTACAATCACAAACATACCAGGGCAATAGAACGATCCTTCAGTCTTGTATGTCTGTGACAAATTCAATTCTATGTAGTCAGTGCAATCTTCCAAGATATATGAATCTTTGGCATCTTTGCCTAAAAGTCCAAAGAGAATGAACTTTGAACCGTCTCTTCCTAGAACATTCTTGATGAGTGTGATTTCATTAGCTATGTTTCCTGATGTAAGCGACTTGTTTATCGATGAAATACTAGAAAATGAGGCCTTTTGAAAGTTCTCGTTTCTTGACAAACGATCAAATAATAAGTAGTACCTATTATTGAACAATTCTATGGTATTTTGAAGATTATTAGGCAATGACTCAAGTAAGTTCTTATGCTTTTTCGAATCAGCTTGCAACTTGAACTGTTTTCTATGTCTATCGAAAGTACATGGTGGTTGTTCGCTAGGGTTTATCACTTTGAAATACTCTTCCCAGTTTATGGCTTCTTCCTCCTCTTCTACGTCAATCAAAGTGTCCATTCTAGTAGCTTTGTCAGTTATTTCTCCGGACTCTGTGCTGTGACTTCTGTGTGCTGATGCCGAAGCGACGGACTTCGTGTTTAGCTCTTTGAGGACTTGTTTCAAACCCGGACCGTCTATGAAAAGACCTCGATCTTCGATTTTCCATATCTTGGCGACTTCCTCAAGGAATTGCTGAGATTTTGCTCCTTTCCATTCGAAAGAGAACTTGTACCCGACCACTTCTGTAAGAAGAGCTAAGGCATCGGTTTTGATGTTCAATCCATGCTTTTTGGAGAAGATCCTATAGGCTATAGGTCTCAAGTTGGAGGGTTGTAACTTGATGGGTAAGGTATTGGCTCCTTCCATTTTGCGTGGTAGTATGGATCGATATGGGTCTTTTGGTATTAGTTGTGTGTGAAAGATGAAAAATAGCAGTAATTTACTATTACCTGAAGCCAGTTGTCTACCAGATTATACCAATAGCGTCTTTGTTAATGATGGTGTCGTTATGGATCCGTAAGAAGCGGTTTTATATATACTTTTCACGGTTTACCACAAGTCAAAAGTAAAGTAATAGCAGTCAGCACTGTTTGTTATAACAGTTAGTTATAGTAGTATATGTACAACACTTTCAATATAACTGTATAAAACTTTCAAAGATATAATTGTACGACACTTTCAATGATATATATGTATAACACTTTCAGTGAATGTTTACAACGATACAGTTATACAACAATAATGTAACAATACAACAATACAATCATACACTCATATAATATACAATCATACAACCATACAACCATACAACCATACAATCATAAAATTCAATACTTCATCACAGGGAAAGAATCTGGTGTTTATGATTATGTAATACACCTGTGAGGTTACGCGTCTGGAAGTGGTGAGGGTGGTAGCGCTGTGCGAACCGCGTGTGATGGCTGCGAAAAAGTGTGGTGGTAAAGAGTGGGTGGTGGGTGGTGGTAGAGTTAATTTATGGGAGAGAGGGAAAGTGGGAGAGTTACGGGAGAGTAGATGATGAGTTGTGGGAGAGTGGTGAGTTGTGGGAGAGTGGTGAGTTGTGGGAGAGTGGTGAGTTGTGGGAGAGTGAGTGGTTGGAGTCTGAGTTTGCGTATGCGTCGGAGTTTGCGTTGGTGTTTGACTGGAGTTTTAGGTTCATACGGAGAGAGCAAAAATAGTCTACTGGTGTTAGTTAATATCATTGTTTGGATATCTACAAATACATTCAATTAAGCATTATTCTCATATTCATGTTAATTTCACTATAATGCTCTAACATTGAAATGAACATTTACAACTAAAAATACATAAAAGACACATACACCCCTAATCCTAGAAAGAACTACTACTAATCTCAAATTTAAGCTTAGAGTAATACTTTACTGCAACTGTCTTGTCAAAACCTGCAATAGCCTGAGCATCCTCAAGATACTCCTTGATTTTAAGCGCTTCCTTTTCTAGTTCGTTCGCGATCCTGATCTTCAACAATGCCAGATACGCTTTCTGATATAATCTGGAAGATTGTAATGGATGAAAATCCGGCGGTCCAGAGACAGATAGCTGCAACTCTATCTGCTCTAATTTGGATCTATTCCGTGATTTGATATTCTCCAAGTAAGTCTGTAGGCCGTCGTAGAATTGCTTCACTTCAGTAGACGGTGGAATTCCCTCATTATTGCTCTCTCTAATTGCTGTTACAGCTCGTCCGATCCCTTCGCTTATCTTATCTGAATTAATCTTGCATTTTGATGACAACGGAGGCAAAGGGCCAACTGCCAATTTACGACAGTTTCTATAATCATGCTCGATTTTCTCGATTTGCTGCTGAATGTCCTTCCTGTTAAGCTGCAATTTGTGGATTTCATTTTCAATCCTTAGGCTGATAGACTTCAATGCATTCCTCAATTTGAATTCCATTTTAACTAGCTTCAACTCCTCATTCCTTTCTTGTAGTTCAGCTTTTAATTCTTCAATAATTTTTTCTAATGTTTCTATGTGCTTAGCTGATTCCTTCTGTTGTACCAATAGTCTCTCGTATTCTCTCGACAAGTCTTCCTTATGGATCTTAGAATCGCTTTCTTTAGCTAACCGGGCAATAGTATCATTCAACTCATCTATTTTGCTCTGATATTCCCTGTGGAGTACTCCAAGACTATCTTCATTTTGCTTTATTAATGTTTCATTTCTCTTCTTTTCGATTTTGATTGAATCGTTCAAGTATCGAAGCTCCTGTTCAAGCTCTACGCGCTTCTTATCCTCTAGTAGAGACTTCAATACTTTGGTGTTCAGTATGGTATCATCTATAATATCGTTGTCTAACTCAATGTCCTCCCACTTCGGTCTTGGTTCGTTGACTGACGATGCTTCTTCAAAAGATACTCTTTTATCTCCCCGTTTTTCTTGAACATTAATATTGAGTAAGTCTCTTGCTGAATCCTTAAGTAAATTTACATTAGAATCATCGCTCTCAAGGTGGTCGAGGCTGAAGTTCTGTAAATATCCTCTCAATTTTGAAAATAATCCTCCATTTTGCGTTCTCTGTGGTTTGCTGATTTTGCTCGTTCCGTTTTGTCTTGCTGTGCTCTGAAATTGGTTGATTATCTTCTTTCTGCCACTATTTGGAGTACTATTTAACACCTTATACAAACTTGAAGGTTGCGTGATAGCTGTAGATTTCCGAATCGACTTTATGGGGGAACTCATAGGAAGAGACTTGGTCCTTTGATAACTGCTCTTGTAGTTTTCTCCACCGTTTCGAGTATCATACGTCCCCGGAATTGGCTTCGAAAATGTAGAGGTAGCTCCAGAGTATCTGAAAGGTTCGCTCGAGCGGCCTACACTTCTGCTGGTTCCAAATTTATCATTCTGTCGTATACCTGTCGAAAACAGTGTCGATACTCTCGACTTGTATGGCGATGTCCTTTTAGTGCCATAATCTTCAATTGAATATCTATTTTCTTTATCCAGATCAACTTTTGAGCGAGTAAAATTATCGTATTTCTCGCTTAAAGACGAGTAAACCGGTTTCGCAACATATCGCAAGTCGTCGGCAGCAAAATTACTTATGTTTACATTGTTATATATCGCCAGTTTGTTCCTGGAGGAACTATCTTCTGCCCTTTTTTCGTCTAAATCATACATAGAAGGATATATAGAAGTCAGCTTTCGGGGGCTGTAACCCAATTTCCTTGACTTTTCATATTTCTCCCGCAACAGACTCATAATGTCACTTACTTATCACAGCGTAACCCTGATATCAATAACTTTTCAGTGGTTTATACTTTTCAATAACAATACGCGTAAATAAATTTAAAAATGCGATATTGGGGAACGACATTTGGGGAAGTGACGGATATATGTGTGGTGTTGGGTTCTGTGCGGCTCCATTTCGGTTACTTGTCAACAGCCCCTGGTGGGGTTGCCCCTCGCCAGATGGCATGCTGCCAGAGATCATAATTTCAAATGTTTGAAGGCTTATTCTACAGTGGATGATCTTTCGATTTAAAGCACAGCTTATCTATAAATTTATAATTACCGGAAAATAATAATGTACCTGCGATTGCAGATTGAAAAAGCAAAAGCACCCTAAGTAACCGAGACTAGCTCATGTGGAACTGTAGGACGAAGTAGCAGACGACGTAGCAGCAGACTCGAAATCCTTCTTCTTCAGTTCTGGGATCTCATCGATACATTGTAAACCTCTGTCCCTGATAAACCCAGAAGAAATAAAGCAAATACCCATGAATGGAATCAATAAATAAAAGTAATTTCTCAAAGCGTGGATGTACAAGTTAATAACTTCTTGTATTTGAACGGCAGAAAGGTTGGAAATATCCAATTTCTCATATACGTGCTTCTTGAAGTTTTCAAGGAATGCGCCATCTAAAGCACTACCTGATACCTGGAGATTATTAATATCACTCAATATAGTATTGCTGACAATCGTTGAACCAACTGCAATGCCGACAGCTCCACCAAATGATCTTAGAACATTTCTAGTGGATATAGCTACTGCTCTTTCGGCTTTTCTACAGTTAGCCTGAACTGCTACCATTGATGGTTGGAAGGAGAACCCAACACCAGTACCCATGATAAGCATGACAACGATGTTGATTCCATCACTGAGTTTGTCATCCCATAACACCAATAAACCACAAGCTAACAACCACAAAGCATATCCTCCACAAACAACGTACAAGTAATGACCTGTGCGTGAAATCAACTGCCCAGCTACAGCAGACATTCCTGCCTGGCATAGAACTAAGGGAAGAAGGAACACTGAGGTTTGCAACTCACTTTTCGACTTAACAATTTGGAAGTAATATGGAACGTAGTAAAGGAAACTGTAGTAAGCAGCGCCGAATAAGAAAGTTGAAGTCATTAAAAGGCACATTGAAATATTCTTGAATAGGTTAAGTGGTATCATTGGTAATTCAGGAACCTTCCACTCTATCAACAAGAATGCAATAAATGCGAGACCCCCAACAACCAAAAATACAATAACAAGGGGACTATTCCAAGCATAGCTGGAACCTCCTCCGCTAATTGCAACCAAGAGCAAAGTTAAACTAAGAGAAGCAACGAGGATTCCAAGGTAGTCAATCTTCTTAAACTTTTCTCTTTTTGTTAAGACCTTGTCTAACTTTGATCCATTTCCTTCAATTAAAAAGTACACGGCTATGTTGACAACAACTCCGAGTGGAGCCAAGAAGTAATAGAAACTTCTCCAGGTCGAAACCTTTATAAAAGCTGACATTAAAAATGGCCCTACTGCATTACCGATTCCAACACTAGAGCCAAGAATACCCTGATACTTACCTCTGTCTTTTAACGAAACAATATCACTCAAAATTACCATACTCAAAGAAGAAACGCCTCCGTTACCTATACCAGCAATAGCTCTGAATATATAGAACTCAACGCCGCTTTTGGCTACTGAGCAGGCAACATCTCCAACTACTAAAATCCCTAAGCACGACATCAAGACAGTTTTTCTTCCAAAAATATCTGAAAGACGACCAAACAAAATTTGGCAAACACAATTTGCTAATAAAGAAGCAGTTCCGGCCCAGTTAATAGTTGTTTCAGCACCTAAATCTTTAGCTATAGAAGATAAACCTACTGTTATTCCAGTTTGATCAGCAAACGAAACCATATTTGCCATAGATAAGGTCAATAAAATAGTTATTATTTTCCTGGTTGGCAACTCGTTATAGTGAGCATCACCGAGTTGATCTGACAATTCAGAATTTGGAGTAGCTATTCCCTTTTCATGGATAGTAACGTTGAAGTTATCTTTCTTTTTCAAATCTGGAGAATAAGACATATTCAGCAAGAGTTATGTAAAAAATTGTTATAAAATGAAAAAGAAGCTTGAGAATCGATAACCATAACGGATATTTATTTTCAATTAAAGGGAATGGTTCTACTCTTAAATGTTATGTATTTCAAGGATTAACGAATAATTTCTCCCTATAGACTAATAACTACTAAGAAAACATATATTTAGCAGCAATGCAGCCCCGACAGAACGGACAAGGATCTGCCACCAGGTTCTCACGTTTCGTGCCCAGTTGTTTCAATAGTTGGCCAGTAATAGACAGGTAAACAAGTTAACAACCGCAGTACCTCAAATGCTTCTTTAATGTTTGACAACGTAGGCACATGTAAAGTGCAACCTACGATAATCGAAGGAAATACTTTCCTTTTGCAGGGTTGATTGACGTAATAAGCTTATTTTTATTTCACAGGATGATGAGTTATTAACTCATCCAATGAAAGAGTAGAACCCTTGTAGCATTAGACACTTGTCTTTTGTGAAAGTAACCAATATTACCCTATGCTTTCAAATGCGTTCCCTCTTTAGGTACTGGTATGGTTCCAAATTTCAGTCTTGCATACCGAACTATGCAGCACCTGCATGTTTGAAACTTTAAATGTTATCAGTAGTCGGAGATCGGACAAATCAGGGATATAGCGAGGTTTTGAGCTTCCCATCATTAAGCCTTGATTATGTTTCCGGTAATTGTGAGATGAATTAACTTTTGGAGGGGGATATGATCCTCAGTCAAGGGACAGCAAACCCCCTCCCTGATCCCCTACCTCACGCGGACATTTCTGCTAATGTTTGATTAGTGGCTGAGAGAGCCGAACCGGTTTATAGTACCCACTGAGATATCCTATCAGCTTTACTGCAGTCAGCAAGTGTGTCAAACATTTCAAAGTACTTATCTTCGGAGAAAATTCGGCATGGAACCATATCAAAGGAGGGGGCACGGTTGAAATGGATGAACAATTTTTCTTGTCCCCAATGCCTCCTTCCCACTGAGGCACGAAATGACATAATTGTGTCACATCCTTTGTTTCATTCCTCTTCAAACCATACCAAAGAATGTTGGCGAAAATTGCTTGGATACATATTTTCTAGCACGGATAAAATCACAGCCAAGATTGCAAATCGTGCTGTTTCATAAAAAAAAGTTTTCAAAAAAAAAAAAATGTTCACTTCCTTTTCAGCGAAAGCAACCTTCTGACTAATTACGACAACACCCAAATACGGGATATTGTATCTCATCTGGTTGGCTCAGCTCATTCACCGCTCGCCTGCAAGATTTGGATATGTAAAAGTTTATATTTGTTATTACGGCATTCTTAACATTACGTAACGAGTGTGTAACGGGTGTCTAGCCTCGCTACAATTTTATTTTTATTTATTATTCGCTACGGGACGGATATGCGCATACATTATTTTATCTGTTATCTCATCCAAGAAACGTGTGAAAAGAGCGATTCCATATCTACCCTTCTCTTCTCTCATTTAAGAGCCTTGGCATTTTGCTCACTGGACATAAGACTAAGCCTGGTGTTCCTCTAGTTGTATCGCGGCAATTGACCCAGTCTTGTGAGAAGCCACAGATATAGACTTGACTTGGCTTTTAATGGAACTTTCAGGTATAATTACATTGCATTAAGGTTTTTACTTTTCGACATGCAGGCAAATCGTTTTTATGAAAGGTACCTTAACTTTATTCTAGAAGGGATATAACGTCCTGTGAAAGCCTCTGCTTACTTGATTTGGAAGATATCGCTCGGAATCGAAGTTATCCGACTGCCCCTCCACACGTGAATACTGTAGCCTAGAACTCAATTGTTTTTTATACTTTTTCTTCCTTGATTACAGATAGTCTTGGGTGAATAACAATAAGTATAATGATACAATAGATAAGCTATACAATGGACAATATCCCTATCTTTACATAAGACCCACATGGATTGCTGGTATTGCTCAAAGCAAATATTACCTCCAAAAAGGGATGAGTGCCAATTACATCAGCAGGGACCACAAGGACAATCTTGCAAAGAATCAAAATTTAACATCCGATATCAATTTCACCGCATAATTCAACCTTTCTACTGGAAGAAGATACATATACCTTGTAGGTACCTGTTTGAATTATCCATTGTTGGGATTCGGAATCCCAAACGCTCAAATCACGATGCAAGATATTGAAAAAAACCCTTGTAGACTCGCCAGGTTCTAGGAACACCTTTTCAAAGCCTCTTAGGACCTTAGGAGGTGAAGCTAGAATAGTACTAGGCAACTCTATGTACAACTGAGCCACATATCCGCCTCTGTATTTTCCTTCATTTTTCACCTCGGCGCTGACCTCATACAAAGTTTCCCAGAGTGCTGGGTTTCCTCCAAGGCCCCCACCTGAAAGAGGAGGCACTGAAGGTTGCTCAGGTCTATAATCAACGGGATAATTGAAAGTATCACTGTCATCTATAGAACGAACATTTTCATTGTAGAGATAAGGATAAATGTAACCTGGCACAGGATCGAATTCGTCATGAGGGAATAATGCATCCTCGGGATCACAAACATCGTCTTGGCATGTACGGTAAAGCGGCAAGTACTCTTCTGGATATGGAAGATATTCAGATGGTGGACTTATCTCGTTTATTTTCAAATCACAGACTTTAAAGGAAGTATAAGAGAGTCCAAACCCAAATTCAAATCTTGGTTTGATATTATGCTTGTCGAAGAATCGATAATCCAAATAGATATCGCGATCAAAATTATCCTGCGGTGACCTTGTATCACCTAATTCGTCAATGATAGGAACGTAGTGCTGCTTCTTTCTTGCTATTGTAAATGGCAACTTTCCAGATGGGTTAACTTCACCAAATAAGATTTCTGCAATGGCCTCCCCGACAAACTGTCCAAGGGGAGGAGAGAACAATACAGCCACAACATTTTCATTTTCAATCCACTTTTCCATGTTTACTGGACCAACAGAGTTGACAATGACTACAGTTTTATGGCATTTTTCAGCCACAGCCTCTATCAACTCATCTCCGTTGTTCCACAAGGAAAGATTCAGTCTGTCTCCAAAATTATTATCCACTTCTATGTAGCCTTCTCCAGAACTTGCACCCACAATTACAAGTGCAAGATCTGCGTAGTCTGCCAATTCTTCAACATGATCGAGTTCCCAGACGTCGCTGGAAAAATTAATGGCCATTCCTTCCTCTCTTGCTCTCTTCGCAATTGCTTCGTAAGGTGTAATCACAAAGGGATTATTCACAGCTGAAGATCCCCAACCTGATGTGAGGACTCCTTCAACACATCTCTGATCTTTGCAGTTAAAACCCTTTGGATCAGCTCCTGCTCCAATTCCGGCGAGAAGAACACGCCTTACTCCATCGCTTTTAGCTATTGGTAAATTATGGCCATTGTTCTTTAATAGTACCACTGCTTCTCTTGCCACACTAAGAGCTGTTTTGTCACTAAAATTTGAGCGGGCTTCTTGGTGCCAGTTTTGTTGGACTATTGGTCCATAATGTTGATACATAAATTCTTGACCATAGGAATGAAATGTCCAAGAGCTGAAATTTGGAACGTCATCCTCGGTTGGTAAACTTATAGTATCAACCGCGAAGAAGGGCGCTAGGATTCTCGTTGCCATATCATTAAGACGATCCTGAGAAAGCGTCCCATTGTATACCGCCTTCGTCAAAAGAGGTCCCCAATAGGACTTTCCCGTTAACCAGTCATCGAATACTTCTCCAGGCATCGTCATGTCAAGGCCTGCTAGCGAAGAATAAACGCCACTATGTTGTGCACCCCAGTCAGAAACTACAAATCCTTGAAATCCCAATTCTTCCTTCAAAAGGAAGTTTAACAAGTAGGAGTTTTCGCAAGCATACGTGCCATTTACTTGATTGTATGAGCACATAACACTGCCAGCACCTGCCCTAATTGCATTCGCAAAGGGCCAAAGATAGATCTCATGCATTGCTCGATCACCGATATTTGAACTAATGGAGTTTTCAAGGAACTCCCAGCCATTCTCATCCCATTCACCGACCTGACGGAAATGCTCTTGTTCATTTCCAACCAAATGCCTTACAGTTGCAACGACACCTTCATCTTGGATACCTTCAACTGTAGCAGCACCACAAACGCCCTGAAGATATGGATCTGCTCCAAAACTTTCCCAGTTTCGTCCACCTGCAGCTTTAAGTCCAATTGGACCTACCACAGGTCCTAGAGCTACATGTACTCCTTTCTTCTTATGCTCTCTTCCAATAGCCTTACCCCTCAAATAGGTCAAACCCTTATTGAAGGTAGCACCTGCTGCTAGCGCTGATGGAAAATGGGTAACAAAGTCTGTGAATCTGACGCCATTTGGTCCATGTTGTAAACACAAATTAGGAATTCCAAGTCGAGGTACAGAACCAGTATTACCAACACAAGGACCAGAACCCCAGCCTGTACCTGTCGTTAAGTTAACTTTCTCTGGTATTGACATCTTCTCGACAAGCTTCCGTGCCTTATCATAAGCCTTTTGCCAGACGTGATCTAGCCGCCCTCCTATCGCTGCATTTTTTTTTGTTAGTGTATCTGTTCATATGAAAGATAAAGCCGCTTAAACATAGATGAGACAAGGGGTAATACTAACGTGATGGGTAGTATGGAGGTGAATGGAAGTACTTCAAAGCATGTTCGTCCTCGACAAATTGGAATAAGGGTGACTCTTCATGATATCCTCTCTTTTTAAGTGTTGAATTATTGTCGTTCACTGTATTCGCTTCAAAAACATCTGGAACATCCAGGATTTCTTGACCTAGAACCTTTGTATATACACTGCCACCTAAGACGGTTAACAAGGTACATAATATGAACCTCATCTTGAATGGCTGATTTTCTTGTTAGTGTGGTGAAGATCACTAGTTGAAGAAAGTTGTTTTTGCCGCAAAAATCATTTTGCCGCTTACCTTGTTTTCACGATGTTGGCAAGGGCCTAGAAAAAAGAATTCCAATTTATTAGTACAACGTATTATACAATTAATATACAAAAATGCAAGGATGGAATGGGTGTTACGATTAGCAGCAAGTTCCAATATGGATACTAAGTACTCATTCTGGCGGTGACCTGGACTTGGGTAACGATATTAGGGGCAGCGTTCTGCACTGATTCGAGGTCAAGTTGTGCCAATGTAGTGGACTTCTTTAGAGTGGAAGGACTCGTTGGTATTGAGGAAGTAGAATTATTTAAGTGCACGGACATTAACGAGTGTTTGGCAGTATAGGTGGTAGACGTATCGAATTTGTTGGTCAAGTTGTTGTTGGCGCTAAGTGGTGAACCAGGTATTTTCAGTACAGAAGTGATACTTACCGCGTCAGATTGAACGATTGTAGGCGACGATGTTGTAACAGTATGAGAGAGTTCAAATTTCCTCTTAGGAGTAGTCTCTCCGTCAGTGGAAATCTTCATCGAATTAAAGGGCTCCATAAGAGTGTCAAGAGTTCCAGTTCTCGTATGCATCCGCTCAGAAGCAGCTGATGAGCTTTTTATTAATGAGCCAGTTGCTGTAGTCTCATCCACCTTCGAAACGGGACTGGATGTTACTGATTCATCCCTTGATATATCTTTATCGGACTCAACTTTCGGTGACATAGGAATTGCCAGCTGCTTCTTTAACGATTCTGAGAAGAAGCGTTCCAAATTCTTGAATGCATTCTCGGCATCCAAAAGCAATGCACTCTCAAAGTAACCGGGTCTAGAGTCATCGATTTTCATATTATTCTTGTATTTAACTCCGTTGAATAAGTTGAAAAGATCAATTCTGTAGTTTTTGGGGAGCTTGTTACTTGAAAGATAGACATTGCTGAGCGTATTAGGGTTCTTGATAAACTGAAGCACGATAGGCTTCAAATCTTTGACATCAGACAATTCATTTCGTCTCAAGTCTATTTTTTCCAAAGTATGCAAGAATTCCAAGCCTGACAAATCTACCAATTTGTTATTATTAAAGTTCAAAGTTGACAATTGCAGGAGATTTTTTGGAAGCTTCTTTAATGAAGTGATGTAATTGTCTGCCAAATTAAGGTACTTAATATTGACCAACATATCCAATCCTTCAGGTAAATCATCTAATAAATTATTGGACAAATTCAATTTCACTAGATTGCCTAATGACTTAAATATATATGAGGGTATGGTCGATATCGATGTTTCCGATACAGTCAATTGTTTGAGAAACGACCATTTACTATCTGGAAGGCGCTGGTAGTCCTTATTAGTGGCTCCAGATGAAATTGAATCTGCGAGAAATATGTCCTTTGGCAAAGAACCTGCTCCAGAGGTGGTACTTGCTCTCTCGCGTTGTTGAGGGTATCTAAATACGTTGTTGTTGAACTGTGGATACTCGTTTATCTCAGAAAGATTACTAAAACTATCGTCTCCTGTCATAGGTGTTGCAGAGCTGGAAGTGAAGAGTTCGTTGTACTTTCTGGTTTGCTTATGTGAATTGAAACTTGATCTTCCAGATTCATCATCGATAACAAGATTGTACAATACTTCGGCTATGCTAGTTATCTTTGAATTTCGTATGATTAATATCCTGAGTTGCTCACTCAAAATATGCCAACCAAAGATCTCGTTAGGGTCGTAGTCCACTATCTCTAATACTTGTAGGTTCTTGAACATCTTCACAGGCACGGATGTGTCACAAGGATACTCCTCGTATGAACTGATGCTGCTTACCTTGGTTTTGGGTGTAATTATAAGGCAAGGGATCTTTGTGAAAGAAGAGTATAAGTATTTGATATCCTTATTTATAACCTTGGGATCCTTACTGAAGGCAAAAGAACGCCAATAGACGGATGCACTTGAAACTATGGATTTCATAGAATTGATGGATGATATGGATCTTGTGTCACTGTCGAAATGCTTTGATGATCTTGCGTTATTTGCCATGAATGAAATGAATGTTGGCTCGTGGTTAGGGCTATCCAATTTGATATTAAGGGGCCCCACATCCACACCCAATGGAGAAGATTCTATTCTTTCTGTAATGTAGTATAGATGGTGAATGGTGAAACTCATTCTTAAAGGCTTCACTTTTGTATGTGTATTACGGTTCTTTGAGAAGCACAAGAGTCCATTAGCCAACGCCTCTTCATTGCGTCGGATATATGTGGATAACCGTTGCACGTAGACATCTCCTTCGATGGAGTTGTCGTTGTAGCTGAAAGTTCCCATGAGTATTTTCTTGTCGATACTATGAAGGGAATGGTGAAATCAAATAAAGTATCAACGAGACTGAACCACACGGAATTATAGGAAGCTTAATTCTGAGTCAAATGGTACTTTCCTTGGATAACAACTCGCTACGAATGCTCAGAATTGCTTAAATGACGATTTGGGACGAGATTTGCTCGATTTCTATGGTTTTTATGGCACTTTATACCTAACAATCGCTATGTTTACCGATGACTGTTTTGCCCCTTCTGCGGTGTAATGAGACTGAGACAGGGTAACCACTACGGGGCTCGTCCTTCTAGCTTCCAAAAACGATCCTGGCGTCTGCCTTTATAGCACGGCACGGATCTCACAAGCTCAGGCGCAACTCCAAATTGCTGTCGGACTCAACTATTGCCGACGTTTACCTTATGAACAAGAAAGAAGACACACTTCCACAGTTTTCTTGAGAAACAAATCCGATCTTCTGCCGCTGCTGCTTTTCATTTTCCCTCACTAAAATCTCAAAGTCTCACTGGGCTTTTTTTCTGTTGATCGAAAAAAGTCTGTTTTTGATTGTTTTGATTTCGAAGCATTTGTTATGGTGACGTCATGCAGGAGCGAGTGATAGTGATAAGGAGGACTGTTTCAGAAAAGGTTATGGCGGGAGGGACGAAAGACAAGAGGGAGAAAGAAAATTAGAGACAGAAAAGTGAGACTGTGAGAGATAATTAGAGACAGAAAATAGAGAGATTGAGAGAGAGAGAAGTCAAAATAAAATGTGTGTGAGAATTAGTATGACTATGGTATGACCATGGTATGATATGACTATGATATGATATGGTATCAATATGGTATGGGATAAAAATTGATGATCGGTGCAAATGGGCTGTGTACGTATGAAGAAAAAAATGAATTGTTTTCTGGCTTGGATTGGATGGTAAATATCTTCTGATTCTAGGACCCTGTTCGTAGTTTGTGGAGTTATGCCTCTCTCGTTCACTCCGTCGTTCCTATCTCCCCTCCCATCCCATACTCACAGTGGCTTTCTAAATTAAGATCGCAGAAATGTACTGTGATGGGTTTCCCAAAAGAGAAGCAAAAAACAAAATAGAGACAGTACCATTAGGTCCGTGCGGCTCACTCCAGATATCGCTGGAACAACTCTATTGCACCCAAAAACAGTACAAAGAGAGTACGGTTGGTAAAGAAATGCTAAAGAAATGCTACAATAAACGGTTCTGAGGATTATTCCAGAGTGTAGCTATTCCTGGTCCTCTTCTTTTGCAAAATTCTGTTTTGTATTACCATAGAATAATATAAAAATAAACAATAAATAATACCCTGCTTAAAGGCGTAATATGAAAATAAAGGGTCGAGTCTTAGTCATATCTCGCTCCCTTGAACATTGGGACCCTTTAAACTTCATAAACAACTCCGTTTTCGCTAACCAATGAAAATCAAACTGCAGTTATCAATGAAACTTATATTGCCCTACCTCATGGAGCGCTAACTTCAATAGCGTAGTCGCTTCTCGCTGAACTCGTTTGGTCAGTGAAATCATACATACTTGATTGAGATGGTTCCACTTGACTGGTTCTGTCTGCGGTCCTAATGCTCATGGCATATATACTGTTGGCAGCAGTCTGTTGGACCGACAAACGCTCCATTATAGATGCTGGAGGGATTCCCGTAGTACTACTCTGAGTTTCCATACTTCTCCTCCGAATTCTTCTTGTGGAGCTGGCCAACGTAACAATAGACTCACTATCTCTGTCTTGTCCACTTGCTTGTAATACAGATAAATGTGTAGAAGGATTTAAACTGTTACCGAAGTAGGCTGTCTGTACACTAGGTGTGATTGAAGTTTCCGCTGTCGAAGCATTGATGGAATTCTGGTCTTGGTGTGTGTCACTTAGTATGGATGGCGATTTGGTTGATTGAGCAGAGGTAATAGACTTCAATGGAATAGTGCTGATGTTATCATTACTTTCATGATCACTGCTACTGTGTGCACCGGTATTGTAGGACTGGCTGTCGCTATCATAGATGTAGGTGTCTTCGCCTTCATCATCAGCTTCTATAGATGGTATTTTTGATTTCTGATAGGATCTGCTAGGGCCCTCATTTGTAGGTGGAGTTAAGTGCCTGTTTGCACCATGGTTGGTTCTAGGTGTTTTCTGAGTCTGGTGGACAGCCGCTAAAGCTGGAGGAACACTTTGTCTTGTTTGTCCTTGCATTAACCTTCTTACCCATCCAAATCTTCCCTTGGCATGGCGAGGTGATATGGCATCTAGAATAGAGTTAGTAATCCATGTTAGAACAAATACTGAGCAGATGAATTTACATACGTGGACCTTGGTTTTGGTTATGATGATGACTTTGGTTTTGGTGGCTGTTGGTGTTATTTTCATTATTCTTGGTGGTGTAATTATGGTTATAGCTGGTGCTTCCGTTGTTGTTATTCAGACCAGCATTGGTCTGGGTGTTCTGATTGGTCTGACCGTTAAGTTGATTATTTGCCAGACCGTGATTACCGGTGGTATGGTTATTCTGTGACATTTATCGAACTTTTAGTTAAGGTGCTCTTCTCTCTTGATATTGCTAACTTGTTTTGTAATGTTTTCTGGTGTTTCTGATGATTTATTCTTGAACCTCTTGGACTGGTAATGGGATGGATTGTTAATGTTAATGTTATAGCTTGTGTTATAGGAATAACTATGCTCTGTAGCTATTATCTTATTTTCGTCAATATTTGTAAAATTCTGAAATAGCTGAAATTCCTCTTCGCTATCGTCTAAGTTCAGTTCCAGCTGTTCTTGTTGATTTATTTTCTAATCTCACTGAATCCCCTTCACTTATCTCTCTTGTTGCCGCTGGAGATGCTCTCTTTGGACCTCTCTTGTTACGCTTAATAAATAATGCCTCAATTTTTAAATTTGAACACGATTTTTTGGCTTTCGTATGCTACACCCAAATGTGTGGTCTAACTCACTTAATCTATCAGTAAGGTACAACACAGTCAAATGTCTTGGTCCTTCTGACTCCCAAAAAATTCCCTTTCACTTTTCAAAATTATCGGTCACTACCCAATACTACAACTATATATACGATTAGTATAGATATTTATATAAACTTCTTGCGTTACTTCACAACGCCTCTTACGTTTTCTCCCAATGCTGGCTGTCAATTTAAAACAATGCTTTTGGACTCCTCACTAAATTTACTGCGCAGGCATCGTTCCATTTTCGGGTCTTTTGAACTGAAAAAAGGCTGAGGAAGTCACCATGGAAATTCGGGGAATGGGACTCCACACAGCTTGGGAATGGTATGTGAGAACAGGTAGAAAGGGGGAAAGAATACGTGACGGGAACAAAAAAAAGAAATGCGCAAGCCCGGAATCGAACCGGGGGCCCAACGATGGCAACGTTGGATTTTACCACTAAACCACTTGCGCAATAGAGTTCTCCGCGACGGGGAATTGAACCCCGGTCTACCACGCGACAAGCGGTAATTCTAGCCACTAAACTATCACGGATGATTTCTTGAAGGAGTTTGTCAGAAAGGGGGCGCATCGTATAGATGCATTTTTGTCCTGCATTTAATATACATCCGTGCCGCTGTGTTACTATTAACTGGTGGCAGTAAACCCCAAGAATACCTACAGTAGAATAGAAGAATGCTTTTTACGGACGATTACTTGCTGAAATATTACTATTGTCGGTGATTTTAAAGCATTTTCGTCTTTTTGAATTTTTATAATTTTGTCAAATTTTTAAGACATAAGAGGTATGTACGCTTTTGTAGAATGACGCAAAAGAAACCAGAACCAAATAGTACTATGGAAATGCATTTTGAACTTGCCATTTTGAACTAAGGGAATACAAATGAAGGGTAAACTTCAATCGTTTAAGAGGCAAATAGTGCTTTTACTGAAATGCTCGGAAATCTTTCTCAACGCACGCCTGATTGGAGTAGATTTCAATCTGTGAAACCACTTCCACAATATGATATCTGAAAACCGGCCCGGTCATAGAAATAGAATCCGTAATAGATCCGAATTAAAGAACTCCTTCATTCAATTCTCATCGGAAGGTTCCAATAATGCCCAATTATTGGCCCAAATAATACCCAAAATTTGAAATTGTACTCAGGTAGCATTAATGCTTTTACTTTTCAATATTTTCTCCTCCAATTTCATCTTCTCTTGCAGCTTTTCTCTCTAGTGACGATTTTCTTCTCATGGCCTCAATTTCTTTCGTCAGTGAATTTGCCAAGTATTTTACCGCTTCACATATGTTCTCTGGACAATATACATCATATGAAATCTCTCTCATAACCAATGCAAATGACAACTGAAAAAATACTGTCCCTTACATTATTTTCTATGTGAGTCAAAATTAAGCTATTACTGTACTGCGCAATTTAGTGTTAAGAAGTTTAACAATTTCATTTCATAACTGTACAGATTATTCTTGGAGGATATGCATAGGAAGAGTTCGTGATTGGAGAATCATTATTTGTTCCGTGGATCTATTTCATGTCAAGTTAAACAATAGAATTCCGAAATAGCGCAATTTCTCGGAGCCGAACTCGAATCATGGCTGGAGCAAAGCGGTTGCAACAAAGAATTTAATAGTATACATCTCTTTATTAAGTAGAATGTCCACAAATAAAGAATAAAGAAAATAGAAAAGCAAATTTGCTAAATAGAATAAAAAACTTAGGAGAATTAAGTATAACATAGTAATGGAAACCTGGGACAAGCAGCCTATATTAAACTGATCTACCCTATAAATAATCAAAGCTATAAATGTTTTAATTCTTCGACCTTCAGGTACTCTAAAGTACTAAAGCTACAAATCCGAAGACCGATAAACCAACAGGGACTACAACCTGTGTAGCAAGACCTGTGTGAGTTGTAGATGTTTTAGTTGCGCTCGTGAGGGACCCTGGGGGATGAGTTTCAGCGGTTTCATCAGCAGTCCCTTCAGTTCCAGTTCCTGCCAATCTGTTATACCATGGCAAATCTGTTGCAAATTGCTCTAATTGAGTGAAATCAATGCTTTCGTCCTTAAGAAGTGTGGTGTATGAATCGTCTGTGTATGTTTGGATAACACGAGCCAACGACGTAAACTGCTGTGGAACAGAAACTGTCGCAGTGCCAATAAATTGAACATACTGAGTAACATGGGATCTTACGTCATTAACCAATCTAGTGAGGAACTCTACTTCAGACGAGTCAACGGATTGAGCTACAACGCTAAGGACGAAGAATGTAAGAGAGAAAATACTGGTAAAATGTGTCAACTTCATAGTGTCAAATAGTGATAAGCGAGATTCAAGATGATCAATAGTGAAAATTCCCCCACAAATCGCTTCGATGGCCATCTATTTATAATGCATGTTCCTTCTCCGCCATGCCCCCTGTCATTCGACGTATCGGCCTACAAAGGGTGGTACTTAAGCTACAAACAATAAACACCACTAGAGTTAGCATTACTTTTGCCGGCCCCTCCCGTCGTTAACAATGGACCGGTAATGTGGCTGTGAAAAAAATCTTGTTGTTGTTGCTAGCCCTGACTTTACACTTGACTCAAGAATGTTTAAGAGCCAAGTGGAGACGCTTTAAAAGGGGGCTTCCCACTGTTGCTACCAAAAAATTCTCTTCATAGGACAATTCTATTCATCCCTTCGATCACAGCCCCAACCTTCCCCAAATTTACCCCGTTTATTCTATCCTGCATCATTCTTCCACCCATACCTTAACTGGTGAATTCAAAGGAGGTCGGGTTACATGGCAGATGAAAGGAGGTGACGACATGTAGCAACTCAAGAAGACAAGAGCGACAAGAGCTCCCTGAACATTTCTTAACAGTTAAGTAACTAATTGTGCATTAAAACACTTGATATATAATAATTTTATATAGTATGACACAGAGAACGTCTCGCACAGCTTTCCTAGAGCTGGCACCGTCTCTAACGTGGAATAAATGATGAATAACACTCTGAGATGGAGGAGGATAAAAATAAAATACAACAAGAACCAAAATATAAATGACAAAACCATAACCTTCGTAAAACAAAACATTAAGCAACTGGACAACTGCGAATATTAACAACATGCACACACAATGATAGACGACGAACAACCGTAGAACACACAAACAAAAATCTATTCTCAAAAACTCTAATCTTCTTAATCATTAAATTCTAGTAAAACACTTTGAAAAATACGACTGTCGTAGTACATTTTTTTGAAATTTCCTTATTCACCATCTATCGTTTCTTCACCGCAAAAAGCTGTAGATTCGCAGACGCACAGAGTTTGCTTACTTCGTTGCGGGTGATCCCACTCTCATCTTCGTTTGAGGGTTTATGATCTCCAATGGTTTCTTGATTCTTGGAGTGTGAACTCTTGGCGACGACGAAGCGTTGGAGCCTGTGTTTGAAGAAGTCGCGTTGGAGTTTTGGTGGAGCTCCTGGGATGGAGAAAAGACAGTGGCGGTGTATGGATTAAATTTCTTGATGGTTGGACTGGTGTTGAGTGAGTCCGGGATATCTGGGCAGAACTCAAGGTCATCCTCGATGTCAAATGACTTTGACAAGTAATATCTCAATCTTGGAGTATGAAATGAATAGTTAGATGCTGGCAATGAACCACCAAGAGAGCCTGAAGTTCCAGACGAACTGGTGGAAGTTGCTGATGATGACAAGCTATTAGCTAACGTGGAGTTGGCTGAGCCTGGAGGTGACATATACGCCAAGCTGCCCGATGTTGGGCTGGAACTACTGTTGTTTGCCACAGGGTTATTGAGCGACGAATGAGCGACATTGGGCGAATACTGCTGGTAGCTGTTATAGATGTACTGGTTGGACATTTCTGGCTAAGACGATTATATCGTAGCTATCAACATATACACGGGTTTTCTGGGGGGTACTAAGCGGATAAGCGGCTGGTTGCACCTTTGCGATGGATATGCTATCTAGCGACTGTTTAAGTGTAAACAAACAGTAGACGGCACGGAGAAACGCGGGTTTTATTTAGTGAGACACAACTGGGGTGGATACTGGTGGTTGATTTCTTGCTGATAATGCGGTATATCAACTTGACTTGTTCGATACTACTACGACTCGCTGGATAGATGGTGTCATTTCATTACTGGTCACTTTCCACAACCAGGAATTGGGTTCCAGTGGCAGCTGGCAGATTGGGGCACGGTGCACGACCCCGTGATCACACTATTGTGCATTGGGACACGACCATTTAGTGCGAGATAGGATGCTTATCACTGATTAGATTAGGAACGAGTGCGAGCCACGACCAGGGATCGGGACGGATGGAGAGAAGGAGAGTAGAGGGAGGGTAGGAGTATGGTAGGAGGATGGTGGGAGATGAGAATTTGGAATAGAGTAGTGGTTGCTCCGTAGAGTCCGGTGGCAAGAAGAAAACCGAGAAAATTGACTAATTTGTGGCTTTTGCCTAGGGAGAGGGATAGTTTCCACTTCCCCTATTAAGTGACGACCTGGGGTCAGGCTGTGGTGGAATAGCCTGTTCTCTGGTGATCTACTGGACCAATTCATTCCAAGCAGGTCTGCTGCATCCCAATTACGTAATTGTTGTTGGGTAATCACCTGACCCCTTAGCCAGCAACAGGGAAAAAATGCGCTAGAAGTAATAAAAATAAAAAAGAAACCAAACCTGAAATTCCGTTCGTGCAGTAAAAAAGGGGCTGGCGGCGCTACCATATAAAAAGAAATCAAAATGGATATTTTGGCTACATGCTCTTATTTTTTTTTTTGTAATGGCTCGATTAGGAAAGTGGCTACAAAGTTTTGAAACCAAGGGATATACTTTTTGCAATAACTTGAGTGTTAACAGAAATGCTTGAAGTTTGCAATTTATATAGCTGTCCATATATATATTGTTGAATACATGGTAGATAAGTTAAGTTGAAGAAAATGTCGACTGTTTTCTCCCGCTGTTTGTACACCGTTGACCTGTGTGCACCTTGCTTTTGAAAAGAATGTGAATTTTGCACCCATGTCGACGTATCTCTCAGCTCGCACAATTCCCGTAGATTTTCAAAATAGCCTATACAACTCCGACAGATCTTACAGACTCATAGAACTATCCAACGGACTCTTCACACTATTGGTATCCCAACCTTCCAAATTAGTGGGTTCCTGTGGAGTTTGCGTCGCAAGTGGATCCCATGATGACCCATGCGAAATACCTGGCTTGGCACACCTATGTGAGCATATGTTGTTTCTAGGGACATCAGACTTTCCCAAACCAAATGAGTTTCTCGAAACCATCGACACAAATGGAGGAAAATCCAATGCTTTCACTACTGGAGAGCAGACTTGCTACTACTTTGAGTTACCCATTACTGAAGGTGAGAAAAATGAAATGCCATTGTTCAATTATGCCACTAATTGTTTCAGTAGCTTTTTCAAGAATCCCATTTTTAACGAGTGCTACATAAAAAAAGAAATTCAAGCAGTGGATGATGAACACAAGGCAAACATTTCCAATTTGAATAAGATTTTCTTCCATGGACTCAAGATATTGGCTAATGAACGACATCCTTTTCACAAGTTCGGCACTGGAAATTTGAATACATTGGGAAATATACCGCGAAGAAAGAGCATTAACATGAGAAAATGTTTAACAAATCACTTCGCTGAAAACTATTGCAGTGAAAATATGACTCTTGTAATAAAGGGACCTCATTCCTTGGGCCAACTTCAAAAAATAGCAGTTAGCACTTTTAGTGATGTCGAACAACGTACAAGGAAGCCTCCAAAACGACTTTCGAATGGAAGCTCAAAATCTTCAGATTTCCCTTGCCAGTATTCAGGTTTCAATATTTTAAATAATGCAAAAGAGGGTAGGTTCTCGGAGAAAGTCTTCTCAAATGAGACTAAGGGAAGGCTACTCTATATTAAGAGTTCCCAACATAGTAATATCAGACTAATTTTTCCAATACCTTCGTCCTCCAATTCGCCTTATATTTCTACTATTCAGAACATCTGGTGTAGCTACCTTGGGGACGAATCCCATGGATCCCTATATGAGCACTTAGCTGACAGTGACAACTTTATTCGATCTATCTACGTATTTACGCAGGAGTTGTGTATCAATGATTCGGTACTATGTATCGATATGGAGCTAACGGTGATAGGTGTTAGGAATATACACTTGCTTGTAGAGAGAGTTCTCTCAAAAATGGAAGAGCTCATTGCTTTGTCTCAAGCAAATTTGATTTCATACTTGGCCGAACAGATAATAATTAGTAAACTAAGCTATTTTCATCAAGATAAATATAGTTCGTGTTCCGATGAAGTCTGTCAACTTTCACAGCAAATGCAATCAGATTTAAAATATATAGGTCTTACACATCTTCTTCGAGGGAATGGAGATGTTAATGAAGAAGATCTTCAATCATTATCAAGCTCTTTCATTATTGAGACCCAGAATGTTTTTAACACAGCCAACCTCAACATCATTTTTGTGGGAAGAGATCTTCAAAAGCTTCCATTCTTGCACTCAATACCTGATATAGAAAGGAAAGATCCCTTTTACAACTTTGAGTTCAGTGTGTACTTGATAATACTTGAAAAACTTCAACCGTCTAGGCATATACAATATGGAAGCTACGAATTTAAAAATACTTTTCTCGACGTTACACTAGAAGCCATGAATCACAAACTACTGCTAGTGAGAACAAACGCAGTGGATAACAGCTTTCAAACTGAAAGCATTTCTTCTCATTGTTCTCCAAAACTATTTCAATTTTCGACAAATCATGAGATATGGTTCAAGAAGGAATTGGACTTAAGTTACAAAGAGAAGTTGATAACTACTTTTCAAGTTCAAAGTGTCAACAAAGAAACCAGTCCCTTGAAATCAATTGCAATGGAAGTATTGTGTGAACTTTTAGGAAAGGAATTAAGAAAGAATTTATACCGGGCCGAGCAGATAGGGTACTCCTGGTCTATGTTTCCTAATGCTACAGGTTCATCGTCTATAGCCTTCAATTTAGCTGGACCCTCTGAATGCTATGGAAGAGTGTTAAATTTAGTTGTACAGCAATTAACACGGTTTCTCTCCGAAGCAATTGAGTCAGTAAGTTACAAGGATTTACTGAAGGCACGCATAAAGATAAGAAAGGACCTAGAGGAGCTAACCGTCAGCAGCTTGGTAAAGCAACTGATAGCTGCATCTATCGTCTTTCTAGAAGAAGATATCTGGTCCCTTGAAGAGAGAACAGAGGCATTAGAGATCCTAACTCTAGAAGACTTACGTCTGAGTGCCAAAGCATTACTCAATGATCCCACATACACCAGAATTGTTGTGAGTGGAGATATTAGTAGAGCAAACGTTCATAGCCTTTGCTTAACAATTGACCAGTTCAGCAGACATGAAACCAAGCTAGCGGATAACCACAATCCTGATGAACCATCCAGTAAGATATTGCTCAAGGGCAGAAACCATATCCACGAGATAAGCAATTGCAACAACGAGGACCCTTTAAATGCAACATATCATTACATTCAGATAGGTCTCAGAGAAAGCCCGCTTGTTAGAGCGCTAGGCAAGCTAACTGCGTACTTACTATCCCTGAATTGCGCATTTGAATTAAGAACACTCAAGCAGCTAGGATATACGGTCCTTGCTGGACTCAGGATTTCTAGAAGTACATTAGGAGTTCAATTTTGTGTCCTCAGTGGATCACACGAACCTCAGGATGTATTAAATGAAATAAGCTCCTTCTTGAGAGAATGGGAGCAACGAATTGAAGAGTATCTGGAGGATGAATTTCAAAAGAAAGTAATTGAACCATTTGCTTTGAGTGGAGCGTCTGAGGTAGATGATCTTCCTTCGAATTTAGTGTATTTAATGGAACCTTCACAAAGCAGCAGCAATTATTGCTCCCAATCAGATATCAAGGATTCGCATAGAAATATATGGGAGAAGGTTTTAACCAGTGGATATAGGTTTTCAGGTAGAAGCGGTAACGAAGCAGTAGATATAGGATTTGTTACTTCTTTGAAAAAGGATGAGTACCTTCGCTTCTATAGGAAGTATATTTCTCCCCTGAGTAATAAAAGGGCAACAATCAGTGTCTTGATACACACACAGCTTTCATCCGAGGAAATACACAGGAACAATCTTAAGGTTGAAATTTGCTACTTTTTGAGAAGTATTGACTTAAATATTGAAGAAGAAGAATTGAACGGTCTCCTTCAAAGGTGCAAGTATGACAGCGATGCTGTGGTTCACCAATTGTACAAGCATTTTCGGAAGAATCACATGGGTTTTCAATTTTTGAAGTCTTCGTTCCCAATGATGGCACTTTCAATAATAGCTCCAATTCTTAAGAAGACCAAACCAGAAAAGCGAAGAAGCACTCCATCAAATTCGATTTCGATGCCCCAGAAGCACATTTTGCAATCTTTGTCGTTAACAGAAGTCGCATCAAAACCACCACAAACCAAGTCAATTTACGACAAGCTCAGGGAATTCAAACTCAACCAAGACTTCAACGAATATGACTCCGATGGCGACTTTTCTTCCATACTTGATTTCTATGAAAGTACAGATATGTCTACAGAAAACCTCTTTCCTCTATAATAGAATCCACCAATACATATCTCCTCCATCTTTTTGCAATGCCGTGCATAGTAGATTGCAACCTAAGCCTAATTAGGCTAATGGGCATTATCGTTCTTTTGTTCCCAAAGGGGAAATTACCGTCGCAGTTTTCTCCATGTTTAAAGAATAAATTTTTCAGCTTTTGGAGCCGTGCAAACATCGATAGTTCTTTTCTATAGCTAGATATAAAATGACTCAGAAGGAAACTCAGAATCCTGTTGTAGTGTCGTTGAGCGACTTGGAGCTGGGAATAGACCATAAAACTTTGTCGGAGGCTTTTGGTCCCGATTCGCTTGGGATAATTGTAATCAAAGACTTGCCCCAAAAATTTCATGAATTGAGATTAAGGGTATTGAAGGCTATCTCCATTCTTGCCACATTGCCAGCAGAAGAACTCGAGAAACTCGAGTCCGAAGAGTCAATGTGGTTAACAGGATGGTCTTGTGGCAAGGAAATTCTAGCAAATTCTGGAACACCTGATTTTAACAAGGGGTCATATTACGTCAACTGTGCTTTCCACAAAGACGCTTCCTTAGAAGGACCGAGTGAAGAGTTGACCAAGGAATTCACAGAATATAAGGCCTATACAACTCCCAACCTCTGGCCCTCAAAGGATTTCGAAGGCTTAGAGAACTTCCAACAAGATACAAAAGAACTTGTTAATTTGATCATTGATGTTGCACAATCCGTGGCGTCCAATTGTGATAAATTCATTAGCAAAATCTACTCGAACTACGAAAAGAATTACTTAGAAAGAGTCGTGAAAGAGTCAACTTGTACAAAAGCTCGCTTATTACACTACTTCCCAGTCAAATCACAAACTTCAACAAGTGACGATGATTGGTGCGGAGAGCATTTAGACCATTCTTGCCTTACTGGCTTGACTTCTGCCTTGTTTCTTGATGAATCAGCCGGTCTCACTTCTGCGCTTGATAAGTCCCCAGATGCTTCTCTGGGTTTATATATCCGAGACAGACACAACGAGGTCGTCAAGGTCAACATTCCTCCTGAGTGCCTTGCCTTCCAGACTGGCTCGACATTACAAGAGGTTTCCAGGGGAAAATTTAAGGCTGTTCCACACTATGTTAAGGGAACTAGTATACCTAACATTGCCAGAAATACTTTAGCAGTATTCTGTCAACCAGACCTCAACGAACTCGTAAACGAAACCGAAAATTTTGCACAATATGCCGACAGAATCCTCAAAGCCAACCATTAGAGCAGATCTGTGTACTTATATAACAGCCTCCTCTAAATAAATTATTACATATTCATATATATATAAATACAAGTAGAACCAGCTCTGGTTATTCCATTACACTGTATACAGGAACACATATCTATGTGAAAAGTTACCAGAAATGATGAAATATTCAGGTTTAAAGTACCAGTTTATGCTTGAAAGAACAGAGATGGAAGTGGATAGCGTGCCAATTGTGAATGACACCAAAAAGGGAACTTCTTCAACTGGCGTAAGTTCAAAGAATGTGCCAACTTTAGATGTAGAAGTACGAGCCGAGCTTAGGAAGCTAGGACATCCCATCACCTATTTTGGAGAAGACAATGCTGACAGAAGAGAAAGACTCATCAAAATACTATCGGAGCAACACCACACGAACTTCGATTTCGACTATGTTATGGAGGAAGACAATGAACCCGCAAAAAATGGCGAATTCGGCTCAGAAAACGAAGATGATGAAGACGACGATGAAGACTTCTATACTCCTGGTTCACAAGAACTTTACGAAGCAAGAGTAAATATACTACATTTCTCCTTGAAAAGAGCCAGAAACAGAGTCAGGGAACAACAACAAATATCTAAAAACCAAAATTTCATTAAAATACTCAAACATCGACGTCACATAAACTCTGTTCTATCACGTTATGAGCTTTATGGCTCTCAGATAATACAGGGCAACACAAGAGCCTTATCAGCAGTGCGGTTCTCCAAGAATGACTCACTTATAGCATGTGGATCATGGGATGGTGGGATATATATATTGAACAAGTCAGATTTAAAAACAATGTATACCCTGGCAAGTGGATATCATACCGAAAAAGCAAGTGCCATCGACTGGGATATATATACCGAAAGTAATCACCTTGTATCTGGAGGGAATGAAGGTAACGTTCAAGTGTGGAAGGTGCCTGAGGAGAAAGTTGGCACCACTGCGAAGCTTAAACCTTCGGTGTCAATAAATGGAGCCCATGACGCTCGTGTCACTAGAACTCTATTCCATCCTACTGGAAGTTTCATTGCCTCAACTTCATTTGACCAGACATGGAAGTTGTGGGATATAAACAGACCAGAAGAAGCATTACTCCAACAAGAGGGACACTCCAAGGAGATATTCGCAGGATCATTTCACCAAGACGGAAGTCTTTTTGCTACTGGCGGACTAGATGCTATCGGACGAGTCTGGGATTTACGGTCAGGTAGATCGATTGCGACACTAGAAGGTCACATCAAGGGAATATATAGTATTGACTGGTCTCCAAATGGTTATCATTTGGCCACGGCTAGTGGAGATTGTTCCGTCAAAATTTGGGACGTCAGAAGGCTACAAAGAGGAAACGGCGAAGCTTTCTCAATTCCAGCACACACTAAAATAGTTAGTGAAGTAAGGTACTTTTCCAGAAGAGACAAGAATGATATATTATCCACAGAGGTAACAGGAGAGAACGGCGAGGATGCCTCAACTCTTGATTCCAATGGAACTTTTCTTGCAACTTCGTCTTACGACGGGTTAGTGAATATTTGGTCGGCGGACAATTTCGTTAAAGTGAAGTCCTTAAAAGGTCACAATGACAAGGTAATGAGCTGTGACATCAGCGGTGATGGTTCCACCATCGTATCGAGCGGATGGGATCGCTCAGTAAAACTTTGGAGCAAGTGAGTTTGTGACTTTGTCATCGATACTAAAGATAAATAGTACTTAATAGATGTATTGGTATGATTAAGAGGTTAATGTTAAGCATAGTAATGTTCTATGACACTCCCTCTCCAATTGTCATTGTAGATAGCTGAGTAAATCTCTCTTCTGATTGAATTACAAGCGCCCCATTGTACAAATGGTGATAATAGCACACTCTTCGTTCATACAACATTACAAATCATTGAACAATTCTTTCGAAACCAAACTCAAATTGGAACCTCTTGCATCCTCGGAGCTCGTTCAACCAACAATTTCTTCCACCAGAAATTTCAAGAAGGTATTCTTTATACTAATAACAGTCTCTACGCAGTTTTTAAAATAATAATAGATAATGGTAAAAGAGGAATACCAATTGGTATAGATTCTTCTTATAATCTCTCACAATTTGCAGCCATTCTCACCTAACCCTATGAATATAATATATATAATGCTGCATTAATTTTCTTACTTTCAGTGAAAAATCCTCAGGTAAAAGAATTTACAACACTAAAACAAGATATATAATACATAATACAACATAGAACAATCAATACGGTCCCTAAGTGCCTCGGAATTCCTTCTCTTATTGAAGCAATACACCTCTCTCATACGGTAAATTTGAGCTTTTCTTATTTTTGCGATTAAATCGAATATAAATATTAGCCTACGCACGATAATGGATAAATTTGGCCTTCGCACGTACCAATTTTCACAGCGGCACTGGTGTTTGACATGAGTAGTGAATTAACCAAGAGTTTGATCACGTGATTAAAATCACGAAATATATCACGTTAGTTATTACGTGAATCTCACAAATTCGGAAATGCTACTACTAGTATATCGATGGGTGGTATTCTTGATGAAAGCACAAGAGTTTACGTGTCTTGTGAAGAAACAGCGGCTCTATCTAAAGGTAAGGAATAGATTATTGACGATCTCATGCGTTTTATCACTGGAAGAGTGTACACTGCCTAAAACTTTCCACAAATGTGGAAGCAATGTTTAGTGGGAAATTAGTCCATGTTGCGTGTTGAAACTGTTATTGTGGTGTTAAATACTTATCCATCTCTTGATTTGAGCGATGCCTGATGAATAAAATTGACTATGAAAATCTGTAAAACCATGTTATCGGAGCTAGCACGCAAATACGAGTTTTGAGATCTGTTTGCAACTTTTCACTGTTTCTTCCAAAAAGTAAAAAGACAAGGACATTCACTTCTACTTACGTATTAGGATTAGGTTAAGCATTATACATATATATCTTGTACTCAGATTAATATGTTAACCTTAACAATGCAAATGAAGCCACCCTGAAAAAGCCTGTCACTGCTGCCTATTGGCCATAAGCAAATACAAGAAAACAGACAAACTCAGTAGGGCTTCCAACTTTTAAATATTCCAAATTGACAAGGTCTCCATACAGTGTTTAACGATTAATCATTATTGAATATCTATTCAGTCACTCTTACTCAATTTCCACCCTAACAAGTACTCTCACATTTTTTGCACCCAAAAGCTCAGTACTATTAACTGCAATCTCAATGAGATGAAAGCTCTCAACCATCACTCTAAAGCCTTTTCTATTTTTATATAAAAACCTAAATTCTTCCCAATAACCCTATTTACCCCTACTCGACTCGACAGCTCTCAACCCATAACCACTACTTCCGTTATTCACAATAATCTTCAATCCAACACGACTATCCTATCACTTCCTCTAGAGACTTCTACATACACGAATGTCGCATTTTCACTCCATTTACGAAACAACGACTTACGACATCTTAACTACTACCAACATTTGACAGGATTTACGAGCTGGTTACATCATGGAGAACACACTACAAGTGACACTAGGACACTCTAAACATATTAAACATCTTTGAAAACTGGCTCATTATATACTATTTAACTGAAAAGTCCCCCTAAAAATGAATTTGCTAAAAATCTTGGACGGTACACCAGAACCGCCTATCATTGAGTTGGACATCGAAACTCTCAACGATAGTGGTGACTACCATCTTCCAACACCAATGTACGAGTTCCAGAAAGAGCTCACGGACCAGATAGTGTCGCTTCACTATCCAGACATCTTGAAATACTGTGAAACAAACGATAATACCGATTTAATCGTCAAGTCATTGCAAATATGTATAGACAATTGTATGTTGGTTAGTACTCATCCGTACTTGCTCATAAACCACTACATGCCCAAGAACTTGTCGCTGAAAGACATGCCTAGCAAAATTGCTGAGACAAGTGGTAAGTTCACGGTGCTAAAGGACTTAATGAATGTGATTATTCTGAACAACGCTTCTCGAGCAAAGAATGTCGGACTAGTAATGAACAATAACGTGAAATTCTTCGATTTGGCGGAAGCCCTTTTAATAGGATGCACTGGAAATCTTATAATTAAGAGGTATGTGGGTAATAATGTCCAGCGTGAGTCGAAGAAAGCCACTAAAATCTTAAATTCGTACTATAACGACGTGAATAATACGACGGTTCATTTATTACCTTTCGATGGAAAGCTTCAGAAGGACAAAGAACAGCTTGATGCTGTCAAATTTGACGTGTTAATTGTATTTGATGGTTATGTTGACACAAAGAACGAGTTCTTTGAAACTTTGCGGACTCAGAATAGAAGAGGAGAGGCAATAGTTATACGATTGGTTCCATTGAAGACTATCGAACATTGCAAATTGTATTATGCCGAGGATGAGGGAAATGAAGACTACATATATAAGTTAATCTCTTCAATTGTTTGTCTAAGAGACTACATAGGAAATCTTCCTCCCGATATCTTCCCCATTTATAATCAGAAATTGACATTTCTCTCACACAAATTCTTCGATGAAGTGTTCAAATCCATCTCTCGAACAGCAAGTTTTCCCTCCTGGCCCTTACCTGACTTGCCCAAAATCCCCAGGTTTAGTGCTATAGATGTCGAGCGTTCCTTATTGACAGAGGTTCACTTCCATTACACTCCATATGATTCTGCAGACACTTTTTCAGCTGACGCAGATAAACCGAAGGACGAAGAAAAGCCGACTTATTACGAAACTAAGAGGCTAGTACTGGAGTACGTTACTAATCCACTAAAGAACTCGTTCCAAAAGCTAATTGGTATTCACTCCAATGGAGACAGTAACAATGGCCACATAAATTCTATTTTGACTCACAAGTTAATCATGCAATTGAATACAGCATATTTGTCGTTGCAAATCGCTGAAAGAGAATGCAGTAGCTACGTCAAATTCAATGAACCAGAAATCCAGAGTAGGTTTGGTAGAAGAGAAAAGACCACTAAGGCCACAATATCGACCATATATGACGATATAAGTCATTCTGAGTCTAGGGTATCCATCGCCAATAAATGGATTATCAAGAAATCTGAGAATATAGTTGCCAATAAGGAAAAGATTAAAGAACTCGAGGAGACTCTCTCAAACTACATTGAGATTAATAAGGTAGACAATAAGACGAAGGAGGAGTTTATTAAAAACCAACTTGAAATTTGGGAAACCCAAGCAAAGATAAAAGAAACAATAGAGAGAATCAACGCTAAGAATGAAGAGAAGAACTACATCACAAAGGAATATCAAAACTCTGTCGATTCGATTAAAGAATCGGAGACTCAAATTGAAGCCACAAAGGAAAAGATTGCCTCGAATAAAAGAAAGTATGATTCACTTGTAGACGCCCAGGAAGAGGCACAAAAGACGTTCAAGGCGAAGAAACAGGACATTATTAATAATATAAAAGAGGAAACATTAAGAAACGAAAGTCTCAGAATTAAGTTGAATAATTCTTTGAAATTCCTCAAAGACACGTCACATCTCAAGAAGAGAAAGGGAAGAGGGCTTACCCCGAATTCGAAGTAAGTATAATGATATGTCTATACGATAGAGACGCTAATGATGACAGACGCTAAAAGATGCAATTAATGTCCATTGACTTGTATAACAGCTAAGAATCTATAAGGCATATATAGGCATCTCAGACTTCGTAGAATCTAATATTAACACATTATTTATTGGACTTTCCTTCTTACTCAAGAACTGTATTATATCCTGAGCCAAGGCTCCTCCGATGATGGCTGTCACAGGAGCATATTCTGTGAATGCCTGTCGACTGAAGACTTCCAAGTAGTCTTCGCTTATGACTGTTGTTGGAATACCAAGTTCAGTACAAACGCGTTGGCCCTGCTCTGCCAAGATTTGTTTGTCTACATCTTGCTCAACATCATCTGGTTTCTTGATATCAAAAAGTGCAAAAGTCAATGGTACAGCAGGCGATAGGCGCTTCATTTGTCTCTTGTTCAAAAGTGTTGGTAATTTGTTGGATTTCCAGATTTCTGAAATTGGAATAAATTCGTCTAGTACTGTTATCTTTTCTTTATTTGTCTTCTCATCGTAGCTAACTTCTGTTATAGTCTTTGTTCTGGTGATCTTTGTGTTGGCTTCTTTGAGTTGGTTACCTGCATCTTTTTCCGATACAGATACATGTTTGATCAAGTCCGTGAAGATGTAACCAAACATTCCATGAACACCAGCCACATAAAGTGGAATATTGAAACTTCTGGTAATTCCATTAAGTTTTTCAATGGTACTTTTGTCGAGTTCTGTTGCTACTATTAAGTTGAATGTCTGGAAATATTTGGGATCATCAAAAATCTTGACTAACGACGAAGTATTAGTAGTCAATTCCACTAGACTATTCAATTCTTTTATTCTGTCAATTACTAGAGGCAATTTGAGTTGTCCCACGACACTTTCGTCATCTGGCAAGAAGAATTGAGTAGCGTAATCTTCTTCTTTCACAACTGAATCATCCAAGATTTCAATGGAGTTAATACCTCCAAGGACGAGATTTTTCACCACTTCGGTTCCAACACCGCCTAAGTTGATTATTAAGATTTTGGCTGACCTTAATCTTAACTGGGTCGCCATTCCCCATAGTCTGATTTGTCTATCATACAAGGCTATTTCGTCTATAGAGAGAGTACATTGTTAGTAATGAACATCGAAAGAGTAAGAATTCAGTAGGAAAGAGTAAGAATTCAGTAGGAAGACAATGAAAGGACTGAAAGAAAGGAATGAAAAGACTGAAAAGTCTGAAAATTTTCACTTACCATTTGTCAATTGTTCTTCGGTCAGCATTTTGAGCTGTTAATGAGAGAGTTTATATCGAGTTTTCTATTCTTTTTCACCTCTAATATATAAGAGTAGTCATAAAGAGACAGCAGCGTGTAGAGAGAAAGACTAATCTCCTAATGAAATATTTCACTTGTCGTCGCGTTGGCTCACAGGGAGAAATTTGGGAAATTAGGGAAAGAATTTGTTTCTTTGGGAGGTTTGTGTAGTGAGGATTTGCGAGGAAATTGGTCAGGTAGTGAGAAGTCTCGAAGGCGAATAGTGAGAGGTAAAGTGAGAAGTGAGACTTTAGTGAGATGTTAGTGAGAAACAAAGTGAGAAACAAAGATCAATTACTGAGAGATTCCAATGAGGTATAGAGAGACTGTAGTTAGTCACAGTATAACAGGACTCTATTAATTGGAACACCCTATAACTGAACGAATATACTACACATTTGCCATAAGTTTATGTTTTTATATACCATATACTTACATATATTGGCTTCTTTTCATGGGAATGCCTGTTCATTGCTTTTCCTTTTACCCCATCTCTAAGGCCTCTCTAGAAGATAGACGTCTCCACAATCACTCTCTTCTCATCAATGCTGATACGAAGATTACCATCTCTAGCCCGTAAAACACCGTTGTCACACATATTCTCATAGTAAAGATGGTAAAGAGGCATATACCTATTCACAAAGTTTACAACTTGCTGATCTGACATCCCGGTACCCATAGCCTTGATCAAATTATGCTCTTGCTCTATTCTCCATTTGTAGACATTATCAATAGACGAAGTGCGAAGAAAGATGAACCTGTCAAAGAGATCCCATATTTTGGTATAATTGTGCAAAAATTCGTTGACAAGCTCAAGATCTGGTAACTTGCTTCGCTGAAGAATGGAACTGGGATCAGAAGTCAAATATTTCACCCGGAGCTGATCGTTATCCAATGGCACGAACCCATTGAACCAGCCTTCAAAAAGTACTATATCCACTTTGTAGTTAACAGTTTTCCATTTCGCCTCGTCACGGTCTCCTTCACCATTGAAAGCAGCTTTGTCGTACAGAGGGATCCGAACTTCTGTAATTTTACTGTCTTGTTTGCTTAGAGCAATCAAGTTATTCAAAATATCCAATCCAAGGTCGATATCATGGGTTCCTGGTAACCCTCTTCCTTGTAAAAGAAGATTATTGTCATATTCAGTTATGGCTCTCTCATTCAATTGGCTTTGTTCCTTGTGGGTGAGGTACAAATCGTCCATCAGAAACAGGATAACCTTCTTGCCAGGATATTTTTGCCTTAATTCCTCGGCTAGTTTATCTGTAAGATACGATTTACCTGATCCCTGTGGTCCACTAATACCAACTATAAGAGGTCTCAGTGAGAAGTCATATTCCTCAATGGTATGCGAGAGAAACTCAATTGAAACAGCTAAAGATGTCATTTTTTTTACAATTTACAACAACTAAACCTACTAATTTCTTTCAATTCTAACTAACCAGCGAATTTCACATCAACTTACCATAAAGAAAAACAATCATTGCTATCTATTTGTGGGGTTCATAAGCAAATGAATAGCGCTTTGGGAATCTTCACTTCGCACGACCAAATTGGGATGGTTCCAGATTTTTGCATCTTTCAGAGACCGTTGGAGGGATTGCTTATGAAGTACTATTAGAATTACGATATGGGATGTGTAACTAAACGTGCATTATATATACATGATGGTGAATTAAGGAAATCGAAGAAATGAAAAATGGAAAGTTTTAAAGGGATCGTGGTGTAGAATCAAGATACAAGGTACAAGTATGGCATATCTAGACCTAAATAGCCTTTAACTCCTTCAATTTGCTAACCAACTCATCTACAGTTTCAACCTTAATACCAGCATTTCTCACTGGTGGTTCTACTACTTTCAAAGTCTCTATTCTCTTAACCAACTCAATTCCCAAATCGCTGGCCTTCAACTTCTCCAATGGCTTCTTTTTGGCCTTCATAATGTTAGGCAACGAAGCATATCTAGGTTCGTTTAATCTTAAGTCAGTGGTGATAATTAATGGCAACTTGGCTCTCAAAGTGTCGGCTCCACCATCAATTTCTCTGGTGACAGTCACATTGTCCCCATCGATTTCAACCTTAGAGGCATTTGTAGCCTGTGGCCAGTTCAACAAACCAGCCAACATCTGTCCAGTTTGATTGGCATCGTCATCAATGGCTTGCTTTCCCAAAATGACCAAGTTGGAGTTGTCCTTTTCTACAACCTTTTGCAATAATTTGGCTACACTCAAAGGTTCAACTTCCTCATCTCCCACGTCAACCAAAGTACTGTTATCGGCACCTTTAGCCAATGCCGTTCTCAACACATCCTGTGCCTTGGTAGGTCCGATAGAAACAGCGTGAATGTTCTCAACCTTGTCTTTGTCGGCCTCCCTGATTCTAATCGACTCCTCCAAGGCAATGTCACAGAATGGGTTGATACTAAACTTGACTCCTTTAGTCTCTACTCCTGTCTGTGTCTTGTTAATTCTAGGTTTAATAGCAAAGTCAATGACTCTCTTGACGGGAACCAATATTCTCAATTTCGTCGACATCTTGTACTTGGTACTTTCTATCTTCTCTACTATCTGAACTGTCAGAACCTTCAACCAGAAGAATAAGAACTACTCTAATCCAATATTTCACCACTGCTGACTCCTAACCACAATCTGATTTTTCACTATAGTCCGGAATCGGGCACAAACACGTGACTGAAAAATTAACGGGAAGAAGGGAAAGGAGAGGCGCTACCATGACAAGTATATAGAGACGATTGCAAAAAGGGAAGAATCCTTGGGAAGGGTGAAGTCGGTGGTGGAGTTAATACACTTGGGGATGGTGGTCGTCGATGTTGTTGCTGGTGGTCATTGTTGATGTTGTTGTTACTGGTGGTGGTAGTGATTTGGTGGTTGTTTGTGGCATGGTGGTTAATTGTGACATGGTGGTTCGACATGGCTATTGACTTGCTGTAGTCTGTGACATATTGAATTGTACAACATGTCTTAGACGTGACTATATATGAGTACATTAGCTATAAGATTTATAAATATTTACATTGAATTATTCCTAATAACATATATATCCTACCTGAGTAAAATGAGACACTCCATAAACGGAATATTTCAACAAACTCATACAGTAATTAAGGTATATATTACATGGAGGTCTATTTAACGATATTATGCTGCCGATTCGAACCGGTCCAAAAATTATTTATGATTCCTCCAATGTGTTCATGCTATTGACGATGCATATCAGTCTAACCGATATGGGAGGGGGTGATCCTGGAACGGGCCTTCATCTTCTCGATACGAGCTTTCAATTGCGACGTTACCTCTGCCGCACGCTTCCAGTCATCGCTTGAATCAAAGTCGGAAGAATCCTTTGCTGTATTGGTGATAGTCGACATCCTCTGTGGGCTATCCATTCTTGAATTAAAGCTGCTTGTGGGCTTTATGTAGGGGTTTTCTTTATACGTATCATTACCAATCGAGAGTCTCTTGACTCCAGAACTGAGTTCCCCAGACGTTATTCTTGTTAGTTGTTGCTCAGGAGTACCTACTCCATTATTAGCACCTTCATACGGTGAATGGCTGGCAGAATAGAAACCGGAATAGGATTGCTTCGACTGAGCAGCAGTTGTCTGTAACAATTTCATCATCTCGATTTCTTGTTCAAGGAGTCTTATTTTCTGTTTTGCATCTTCCAAATCACTGTGAAGTCTGCCAATTTGTGTTTCCTTTTGCTGAATCATTAGTACGCTGTTAGTATGTTCTCTGTGGAAGGACTCGGCCGACGATCTGTTTTGAGCCAATTCGATTCGGAGACTGTTGTTTTCTGCTTCCAATTGCAGATACTTCTGAGCTTCCCTAGCCTTGCTTTCCAACCATAGCTGCTTCTCCCTACGAAGTTGCTGCAACTCTGCCTTTTCTTCTGGAGACAAACTTAGTTCAGGGGCCGCCCTAGTGGATACTGAAGGTGGTTGCACACTAGGAGTTGGGTTAGACGCTAAGGATCTGGTCGTTAAACCACGTCCATAAGTAGACACCTTAGGTGCGTCATCAGCTCTCTTTACAGGGGACGTTGCTAGTCTTTTAGACGGTATGGATGAACTGGAAATGGATGGTTTTCTGATTGTACTTGTTGCTTGTTTCCTTACTGCAGCAGGAGCTTTTGCAGCGGCTTTGGAAGCTGGGGCAGACTGCTGTGGTGCACTCTTGGTACTTTGAACTTGGACTGTTTCAAAATAGGAGATAATCTTTGTCTTCCTATTCGCATCAATCTTTTCTAAGAACTGCTTGAGTTCTCTCTCACCAGTGATCTTCATTAACGTACCAATGACTTCAGTGGATGCTTGACGAATAGGTTCTTGTGACTCACTTAACAACTTGACACCTATTTCCATGATACTATCCACTTCACTGGTTTTGGGGGGAATTTTAGTTGCGGCTAAGCATCTCTGTAAATAATTAGCAGCGGCGATCTTATTTTGAGGAGTTTTGAGCTTCATACCATTAATTGTCTCTTCCAAAACGTCACTTAAACTCGATACAGCGAATATAGCGTCCAAAGCATTTGCTAATGCTGTAGCGACAGAAGCTTTCTTCTCCTTGGTTCTTTCTATCATTGGTCCTAGAATTATTGGGCGATACTTCTGTGAAGACTTCTGAAGTCCCTTTGTAACTATCTCTGAGCAGTTTGCAGCAATCTCTACAACTTGGACATTGGCATCTTTCATGCACTTTGCTACGATTCTGAAGAATGGTGTGTAGTCGTCATTTGTAACTAGTTTCACGACATTTTTCAATATTTCGAATACTTCTTCAAGCACTTCTTTACGGTCCTTCCACTTCGCCGAATTAATACGAGTGTCCAAATCTTCTGGGAATTTGGAGAGAACTTCCACTGGGTCTGCCAAGTCATAAGGATTAAAGTCGTCTGCAGGAGTGGCAATGTTCTCTTCAGCATCCATTTCCACGTCCCCATCAATTGCAGTGGATGTACTGGCAGATGCTTTCATCTCCTCCAAACGTTGAATTTCCAACTGTTGCTTACGTGTAAATCTTGTTTGCTCAGCAGGTATATCTTGAACTGCTTCGAAAGCCTTTGTGAGATCCTTTTGTTGTACAGGTTTCAAATCGGCGAACAAGACGGTAACCAAAGATTCTCTCATCCATTTGTAAAGCTCTACTGTCAATTGTGTTGTTTCAGCTCTCACATTTTTGTCTGCATGTGCAAACAACTTAGCCAAGCTTGGAATGATAACCTTTGGCAGTATAGTCTGGCAGCCAAAATTGGCCACTATCTCCTTCACAGCTCCAACAGATCCTGCTACGAGTTTTGGTAGTCTGTTAGTGAAAGAAGGTGTGATATCTTCAATTATGCTGTTTGGTTCCTTTGAAATTTCCACGAGGAGCAATAATGCTTCTGTAGCGTACAGTTTGGTATTTTTCCTCGATGAAGAAAGTCCCTTTTCACAGATAGCTGTTACTATACCTGCTCCCTTGAGTCTTGCTGTGTTTGTAGCTGTTCCACCGTACTGTAAGTAATTGACGAGCAAGTTTAAGCCGGCTTCTTGGGCCACGACATTCAGATCCGTTATGAAAGTTTTCATCAATTCAGGTCGTTGGTTATAATCCTGGAAGCAGGCGTCTGCTTCGCTGCGTGAGCTTTTGAACTGTTCCGTGAGTTCTTCATATGCTTCGAGTCTGACTTTCCATACTTTGTGGACCAATCTTTCGTCTAATGGAAGAGACGAGTAGTCCTGTTCTTCCGCCGACATTGCTTGGAATTTTTGGGCAAAGCAGTGGCGATTATTAACTGAAGGACTTCTCTTCTACTGACGGAAACGGTATCAATGAATATCCAATGGCTATCTATAACGCTGTAGTCTTTATATGAATTATACACGTCTAATTGATCTGATTGATGTTTGTTTTGTAAACAGAGAGTGGGTATATGCACGACCCTGGGAGATTCGTCTGGAGCGGTAGTGCAATGGTAGCGCTGAGTGGTAAGGGTGGGGGCCTGAACAACAAAGGGGGTTGGGGGGGGGGGGGGGTATGTGTATGATTATGGATGTGGTTATGGATGTGGAGTCTAGGGTCAAGGAGTGATGGAGTGTTAGAGTGATAAAGTTGACTATTGGGGAAAGATAGTGATCAGTGTTTGTTTAATGAAGCGTGTGTTAAGTATGTAAGAGACAACAGAGAAGTCCTGTGTGGGAAGATTACATAGTTAAGAGCTGTCATAGTTAAGAGCTGTCACAGTTAAGGTTCGTAACATTCCAAGTTAAGATACGTTATCCAAGAATTGTGATAGTTAAGATCTATATATTAGTAAGATACCCAGGAGATACACCTAGCCATAGGTAAGACTTATATGGTGAAGACGTCCAATAATTAACTAGCTTTAATAGTTTAAAATTTAAATAGTTAAGGCTACACATGGCATATTTAGAATATTCCTTGCACACGAAGAGTCAATGACACTATACCAGTTTATAACAATCTGACTAGGATTTAGCTTGCTCTAAGCTAAGAGTTCACAATTTACGCTTATTAGGCATTTATCAATGTCTTTGGTAACCAATGTCTTTGGAATTAGCACTAAGATAGCCCTTAAACAAGTTAAGACAAAGAGGAACGTTTTATATGAAATTGCACAATGGACATCGACAGCAACGCCATCTCCTATATCCAACTCTAAATCCTACACTCTCAATCTTTTACGATGCAATGTATTGAATATACGACAGAGGTCAACGAAAAGACCCATAATGATGTAGATAAAGATACAGCTTCCCGAACTTCCTCGTAATGAGCAGTTCACCATAAGCAAATCGTCTACGGCAACCAGACTCGGACTGTTTTTGATGGTTGATGTTTCGATGATCGATGGTTGATGCTATGAACCAATTCATTCGACTCTCTATCATGAAGAACGTCATTTGGACTTTCAGAACATCTTCTATTTGCTAGAAGTCACCCTTTCTTCTCCAAATGACAAAATTATTGTACAGGATATGGCCATGGAACGAGTTGTTTAAGAACTCGTCTTTTTACTCTATCCATTCCATCTACTCTATCTGCTTGGCATACTTGGCCTTGATTTGATCAAATGGCTTCAATTTGAAGCCCCATTCCTCCTCACCAGGTCTGTCCACGTAATACTTCTGGATGTTGACTCCGTGGTATGGATGGTGAGCCAAGTTGAACCATGGCAATATGGCGAATGTGGTGAACGAGAATTGGGAGTTTCTGTTGGCAATATCTTGCAATCTGTCGTCCAAAACAGACTCGTTTTCATGGTAAGGAAGCTTTCCTTGCGACAACAACTTCTTGATCTCATATCTGTCCTTCTTGACTTCTCTTTCGTTTTCTGACCAGCCCAAGAATCTCTTGGATGATCTTACGTAGGCGAGGTAGAATCCTCCTACAAAACCAAGTAAAGTGGCTGTTCTCAATGCTCCTCCTGGAACCTTACCTGGAGCCTTGAATGCTCCTTCTGCTGGTTCCAATTTCTCCCAAACTTGCAATGCCAATGGGAAGGCTGCAGTGGTAGCCGCCCAGATACCGATATCCGAACCTCTGAAGTAACCGACTACTCTGTTGAAGTGAGGATCCACGTCGATGAGCTCGTAGTCTGAGTATGGCGGGTCTGCTCTTACGGGCAAATTGCTGTTTGTGTATGACATCGAGTTGCTGTGATATATGCTACGATGAAGTTGCGACCGTTTCAGATGTTGGCAATACCACTTAATCTACTGTTGTTACTGTGTCAGAGGTATCTTCTTCAGTAATTCCCATTTCTCAAACGTTGATTGGAGTGAAAAAGTCGTGCGGGAGGAGAAAAGGGCAGGTGCGAGTGGTCACGTGGTAGAAAAGTGTTGCAAACGGTGGAGAATGTATGGGTGGGAGATATGGGTAAGTATATAGTATATGGGTTGTATATGGGTACGTATATGGGTGTGGAGTATGAGTAGTAACCTCCCATATGATATAATATATATTATCTCTCATTAGTTAGTGGGCTTACTTAAACGCAATAAGTACTTGATAGGAATATACATCTACCTTAAAAAAGGTGTGGAGTACGTAGAGTATGTAGAGAGTGGGAGTAGTAGGTGGTGGATATATGTGTGTAGAGCATGTAGAGCATTTAGAGTATGTAGAGTATGGAGTAGTTATGGTAGTAAAAGTATGGGAGTAGAGTATGTAGAGTATGTGAGTAGAGTATTCGAGTATGTGAGTAGTAGAGTATGGGTGTGAGTAAGTAGTTTAGTGTAATAGCGTACAGTATGAGAATGGAGTAATGGTAGTTTACATATAATAGAATTGAGCAGTAATGTAGTGTATGAGTGAGTTAGTGTATGAGAGTAAAGGATGAGAGTGAAGGATGAGAGTAGTGTAATGAGAGTAGAGTAATCAGAGTAGAGTAATGAGAGTTCAGTACTAATACAGTTATGAGTGCAGCAGCAGTCAGAGTTTAAGAGTGCAGTGTACAGTATACAGATCCTACTAAAGCATAAAGATTAATGATATGAAGCGGGATTCACTTTGAGTTGAAAGTAGATGCCATGTGTGAGTTGACACTCCATGAGAAGGTAGTAAAGTGAATGAATGAACATCCATATATATATCTCCTTACATCCATATATATACTTTCATCCATATATATACTTTCTTCCGTATATTCATCCATATACATAAATGCACCCATATACATACGTACTCCCATACCTATACATACGTTCAGTCATATATACCTCTATATATATATATACACATCCATATATATATACACATCATAGCCATATACATGTACATAGAATACACATAACTATATACATACACATAAACACACCCTACACAAACACACCCATATACCCTTCCATTATGTTCACCTCATTCCATCCTCCCTAACATTTTTTGGCACCCAAAAAAAAAACGGAGCCATTTCTCAGAGAAGACCACCAGAAGGGGACTATCACTAAGTACACATAAGCCAGTTAAGGCAATCAAATACAAAGGGAAGCTCTCTGATGACATCCTTTCGGGCCTTCTACCTCTTCATCTTCTCCTTAAAAACACTTTTGATAGGCCATATCCATATCCATCACTGGGTATGTACTTTTTCTCCTTTTGCTTACGTATTCCTACCAGTTAACCTACACTCATACAATATATACAACACAACAACCCAATGAGAAATTAATATCACTTCTTTCCACATTTAGCTTAATATTGTTCTCCTTCTTTTCCCTCTCTGCTTTTCCAACTCATCCTAACCAACTCAAACATCAACAGACCCAAAATACCCAATATTCCCTCCACCCACCATCTACACTTACCCTTCACTACCAAGATCTACCCCACCATATGGTAGCGCCCGATATCGCTACCCATTCTCATCTTCATTATCATAAGCATTGAAATATCTAAAAGTCACTTCTTTCTTTCCCTTCATTACCTACAATTAGATTTAGACTTTACATATAGATCCTCCTCTGCATTTCACAAGCAATGCCAATCACACTAGCGGACGAGTCCGCCAATGAGTCCGATCGGAACTATACGTCCTCGACGTCCCGGAATCGCCATCCCTTCAGTAAAGCAATCAACAGTATAAGGATATACAATATACCACTACTTAACTTCTTTATCATAAGTGTTCTCGGGGTTTTTCTATTCAAATTGACAACAAAGTACACAGGACTCTACATGAAAAGCTCTTTAATAACCATTATCGTCACCAATCTCGTGTTGTATGGCATATCCGAAACCATGGCGCAGTCTATTTTAAGCTACAAGCCTAACCAACCGGTCATTAGTTTCCGTTATAACGAGGCTAGTGCCGGTACTGGACTCTCGTTTAACTCAAATGATATAACCCTCGACAGGAATGCATCCGCGGGTTTCAATGTGTATAGCGACGATTTGGAACTGGGTCCCCATAATGAAGATGAAATCTCTGGGGAAGCAAGAGAAGAAAGAGACGGGAACGACAGGCAACATAGAAGACCAAGTATAGAGAGCATAGATGATGAAGGAATCGAACGTTTTATTGACTACTTACAAAGAGACACGGAATCTATTGAAAACAGAGCAGATTACTCCAATTTCGGCGAGTTACCCAGCCCAATAGTGGAGTTGACATACTTCCAATTCAATCGTTTGGCAGGATTCATGTGTTGGGGTTTCATAATGGCCTTTGTCCAATGCTGGTGGTACAAGTTCCTTCAGATATACTCCAAAGACCCCAAGTTTATCGAAGTTCTTCGTAAGGTGTTAACCGACCAATTGTGTTTCTCACCAATTTCATTATTCTGTTTCTTCACTTATGGTACAATAGTCCTAGAGAGTGGAACATGGGAGTTAGCTAAGAAGAAACTCAGTAAGATCTATCTCAAAACATTAATAATTAATTATTCGGTATGGTTCCCTGTGCAATTCTTCAACTTCTTCATTGTGCCTCGGAACTTCCAGGTGCCTTTTTCTTCGTCTGTTTCCGTGTTGTGGAACTGTTTCTTATCCATGAGGAACTCAAATAGCTAGATAGAAGCCTTAATATACTAATGAGTGATTTTCAATCCCCTTTTAACAGTGACTTGAGAAGTGATGTTGTCTGTACTTGTTCTCTTAGCTTAGCTACAATATAGTGTTGTCTTAATGTTCGTATCTCTCATTATTCAATACTCCAATTCCTATGCTATTTTATACATACATACCTGAGTTCGAGAACCCATTGAATTTCCTCACCGCCAAACTGATCTTCTTTAAGTATGCATTTTTGTCTGAAAGCCCCAAGACATCTCCTAGAACCACACCAGCATCGACAAGGGCGTCGTTATCAGACTTTTCAAACCCTGATTGGCCCTCTGAGTTCAAAACCAATGCAAGTAACTTCGGGTTTTCTACGAGATTCAATTGTGATACCACAGATGCTGAGATCCCCGTAATGAAATGAGGTGGTTTCAAAGTTGGAATTGCATCGTACAACTCCGTATGCTTTTTTATATTTTCGCCACTATTTGCAACCATTTTGTTCAATGTCTGATTATTATTAAGTCCACAAGGTGCCAAAGTCACCCACGATTTCTTTACAAGCGGGTCGAGTATTTGGACCAATTTCCTGGCCACTAGTCCATGAGTTATCACATTGGCAAAATGAGGTAATGTCACCGTGATGGCCGAGCTGTTGCCGTTTTGTCCAAGATGTATAGGAATATTTGTCGTTGGGTACTTGGATTTCACGACTTTTTCCTGAATTGCAGAGTATAATTGTTCGTCTTCATCGTAATCGTCTTTTTCGGCCTGTTCCGATTGTTCAGTGTCTGAGTAGAGTTGGGGGTACAGAACCCTAATGGTTCCAACTATCTTCTGTTGAGGCAAGGATTCGCTGAGAATGCTTATGGTAGACGGAGCCACCACCACGAAATCCACCGATTTGATCGCTTCAGTCCATTCTAACGCTATCGTAGGGATCGGAGCCGGTTTGGCGTCTTCGAATTCGTCTTCTTCGAGTGTGTGACGTGGAGCTCTGTACTCGTTGACTGGTTTTAGCTACAAAGACGGATTGTTAGTACCGTGATTCACAGGGAAAAATACCACAATTGAGCGGAAACAAAGACGATACATAAACCACATCCCTATGGAGAGGTCAATTGGATAGAAATAACCATCAAAATTGAATTTTTACCCGATTCTTTATCCCCATTTATTGATTTACAACCATACAACCGTGCCTTCACCAGCCTTCAACAAACTGTACTCAATATACCTCCATTCATCTCCGTCATTTCGGCTCAATTCCTCAAAAACCTTACATACAAGCATTTCCACCCTATTCGTATATCGTAATATCTACTTTCAAACACAATTCTCCAACTATAAGTACCACTTATTCCATCCCTTCTACGACTCCATGACACTGACATCATTCACATTGAAACTCGCAAAAAGTTAACGGCGGCAAAACCTTCATGGAAAAATGTCGCGGAAAAACTAAAATGAATTCGGAAAAAATCGAGACCCTTTCAAGCGGTGGTGCGACACTGGAATCGAATGTCGCGCTTGCTATACGATGATAATGAGACAATTTTATTTTCAGTGGTGAGTTTGATGGTTTAGATAGAGAGAAGGAAAGAAAGAGTGAGAGGAAGTGAAGGTAGGGACACGTAGAAAGAGACGAAGAAAGAGGCGAAAAACCAAAGAGTAGTTAGTAATAGTCAAAAGTTGAAAATTTTGTTGCTGCTAATTTTAATAGGAATTTAATAGGAATTTACATAGTTAGTTATACAAGTAGGTTAGATATACATTCGTCGAACTATGTTGAAAACACCATTTAGAGGATTCCAGGCATTCAGAGGCGGCCAATTGGCTCTCAATGGGTTGAAAAATGGAGTTATCTCCACCCGCTTGTACCATTCGAGAGATCACCCTTCGTCCAACAAGATAGTGGACCCTAAGTCGGTGGAATCGGTGCTTTTGACCAAGGCTCTTGAGTATATCCCACAATATGGCTTCAGCAATGCATGCATAACACAAGCGATAAGAGAATTGGACTATCCAGACTCAATCCACTCAGCAATTTCGACCAACCCCTCTGGTAACTCACCAGAATTCCAATTGACGTTGCATTGGTTGAAGACCCAGAGACAAAAGTTGGAACAGCATATTTTGGACCCAAATTCGGAATACCACAAGATTACTGACGAATACGAGAGAGTCAGCTATGCTATCAAGAAGAGACTCGAATTTAATGAACCAGTCGTCGGTAGACTTGTCGGAGGAATCTCCCAATTAGTGGTACCATACAATATCCCCCAATCGCTCGAGGAATTGCACAATTTAAGTGATGATATAGCATTCTATGCTGGAGACATGTCTCATGATTTTGCCTGGTATTCAAAGAGAGTTGGCTTCTCTTCCATTTACGTCAGTTCAGAGCTTTACATGTTGCAAGACAGCAGTGATGGCTACAGAAGAACCAAAAACTTTGTGGATGAAAAGGTTCTTGGGTTGAAAGGGCTTGGTTCTGCTTATAACGATATCGAAGAATGGGGAATTTTCAACGCTATTTCTTTGGTGAACATGATCAAATCCCAGTTGGTTAGAGGATAGGTCCAATATCGGAGTGAGGAACAGAATAGAATACTGTTGATAGATTCATTGCAATGAACTGTATATATTTTATTATTATTATTAGCAAGATCTATAATACACGAAGAATATGATGAAAGAAATCAGGTTGCAATAATGGAAGAGAACAGAACCGTAGAATCATATAACTGTGTTTCAAAGTACTTTTCATTGTTGATCCATTCACTCTTATGAACACAAGGAAGTGCCTTAAAGTTGTACAATAAACTTTTGCAAAGTTGAATTCAAAATTATTCTATTGACTTATGCAAACATAGACTTTCTTTACCATTTTCTTATTATAAACTCCTCCAACCACCTAAGCTCCCATACTGGCTCTAATGGCCAACAACTTCTCTCTTGTTCCTTCAATCTTCTTTTCCTCCTCAGAGATCTTGGTTTCTGCCCTCTTGATCTCGTCTTCTATGAACTCGATTCTCTTGGTTACGTTCAATTTCGCTTCAGCAAACTCCTGAGGAACCAATATTGGCCCCGTGAGCTTATATATCTTGGACTCGTCGTTCAAGCTGTCAAACTCGTTCAACACGATCTTGTTCTCTTGGTATTGCGTCTCCAATTGAGATCTGGTAGAGATCAAGTCATTCAATGTATTTTGCTGCTCATTGAATTCTAGCGAGAGTTTTTCAAACTGCAGTTTATCGGCCATCCTATCAACACAATTAAATATCTATCTTTACACAAACGACTCTTTACTTGCTAAAGAAACACCTTTGAAGACTTGACAATCACCAGCTTCAAATCATCAGAATTCGATTTTTCAGTTTTTCTTTGGAGTCGCACTGTTGAATAGTACTGCGGCATGGGTGCAGTTTCCAATCAGGTTGTCATAGGCTTAGTTAAGTTAGTGGTGAAGATGGGATATTGGTGAACGTTGGGGGTATTCTAGTAATATTTACGTGATTTAGTTGCAAGATCTTCAGGAAACAACATGTACTATCTATATATAGAAAAAAAACCGGAAAAAAACATAATATCAAACATTAGAAACGGACTGTTTGGTGGCTCCATATAACCAAAGAACCACAGAACCACTAGTCCAAAAGAACCCACCAAGAGCTATCTCAGTGTCCCAGATACCGAGATCAATGAAACCGGAGCATAGGATGCTGCAAAACAGGGAAAAGCAATAGGCGAAAGTCAACGGAGACTTCTGGCTACGAGGGAAAGATGTCATTGTCCTTTTCGTTGACTATGATTTCTGTCACATGGACCTTGTACCGTCTATTTGTAGAATCTCCTCCATAGCCGTTCATTTCTTCGTAGTCTTCATACTCGTCATATTCGTCGGCGATGGCATCCTCGTCGTCTTCCACAAACAGCGATTCGAACGGGATTTCTTCAATGTCTTCTTCTATGCTATCGTCGAATATGGCGTCATCGTCGTTATCGACCTCCAACGCGGCTCCAAGGCCGAGCCCCACTCCGTGTTGCAAGAAATTAGGTCTTGGAGAGTGGTAGGATGTATGTCTACGTTGCAGTTGTGGTTGTGGTTGAGAAGGAGTCTGCTGGGGTTGTTGTGGGGAATTGATGGTGGAGCAGTTGACTGAGTTTGTTGGTGTGATGGACTTGGATTGGGAGCGGGAACGGGAAGCCGATTTGGAGAAGCTTAGAGCACGAATCTTCTTCTCGTTGGCCAATGATCGCAGTTGTTGGTACGGCGTAGCAAAGAGGTCTTGGTTGAAGATGAACCCTTGACATTCCTTCAACGAGATGATGCTGTAGCTGGAAGCATCGGAGTAGTAGCTGGGAGCTTCGTAGACGGAGAAGTTTTCGTTTTTGATCATTGAAGGAGAGAGAAACGAGTTTCTTCTGAACCACGGCGACGACGTGGATGCAAAGGACGAGTTTCTTCTCTTGATGATGGTGGGTTCGGGCCGAGACGACTCAGTGGGTCTCATTGCAGTGTTTGAAGCCGACGATTTGCGTCTGACTTTGGGGGGAACCGACGAGCTCATGTGGGGATGATGTGTATTTTGAACAGGGAGGGAGTAGCCAGTAACCAGATGAGGGTAGAAGGGGAAGGGGAAGGAAAATTAACAAAGGTAAGGATGATAAGGATGGTAATGGGTATTAATAAAGATGACACGGAAACTGACGCGGAGCTAGAGACCGATGGAGATGGTAGAAGCCAAGGTAGGGAAGGCCGAGTTAAAGGGGATATAGTAAGGTGTTGTTGAAGGAAGTGGTTGTGATCAACGTAGATACCAGTAGTAGGAAAATACTAATGTGGAAAGGTGATTATAGGTATAACCACACAGTATATAAAGTATTATACAATATAAATTCAATATATATGTACAATACAATATAAAATGTATAATATAAAATGTACAATATAAAATGTACAATATACAATATACCAATATACCAATAAATATATACAATATATATATATAATATGTATATATAAAGTAATGAGATGCACAGTTAACAAAGCTAACAAAAGAGAACTTAAAGAAGAAAGGAAAAGAACAAAAAAGACTAACAAACTTACAACAGCAACAGCAAGTGTATCGTACGAACATAAAGACACTACTATCACCGGAACAGGAAAGACAACGGGAACAGGAACAGGAACGGGAACAAGACAATCTTACAGTGCAGTGCAGTGTACACTACAACCAATGAGGGTAACCAGGGTACATTAGAGTGTACAATAGAGGGTATTACAGTGCCATACAGTGCAACCAGAGGTAATATACAAACTGGCCACGAAGAAGGATACCACAGTGAGTGGAGGTAGAAGTGGAGGGTGTAGAGGTATGAACAGTGGAATGAAGTGTGGAAGAGGAAGAGGAAGATGAAGATGAAGAGGAGAAGTGTGGTTATGAGGAAGTTAGTTACTGTATTAATAGATATATATAATAGATATATATAATAGATATATATAGATGTTAGCTGAGTAGAGTTACTAGTGAGCAGAGTAATCAACGAGTAGATAAGTAGAGGTGAACAGGGTTGAGCACTACAAATGGAACGAGTGTGGTTATGGTGAGAGAATGTCTTGTGACTGCGAGGAGTCTGAGAGTCTGAGAGTCTATGAGTCTGTAAGACAATGAGTGAGCCAGTGACGAGGTGAGGTGAGTCAGTGGACTGTAAGTGACTGCCGTCAGTTAGAAGATGAAATGAATTCACAGTGACAGTGACAGTCACAATAGATCACGATTCAATACAGTACATAAGGAGAAGATATGGGATATTGAAGCGAGTTTAAGAAAGGGTCACGAAGAGAAGATCATGCGACTGTGGAGGTGGTGGGGAATGGGGATTGGGGATAGCAACAAGGATAGCAACAAGGCAAGCGACAAGGATCCTATGAAGTACGACAAGAATAGCGACAAGGATAGCGACAAGGTGTGTGATGTCAATGTGTTGTGAGCACTAAAGATATGGTAGATGAAGCAAAATGTCACACAACATCATTGTCGTTGCAGAGGCCAGAGCCAGAGTCAGACCAGAACCAGGGCCAACACAGAACTAGATGTGCTGAAGAGTTGGAATCCGAGCTTCATTGAACCAACTGAGTTCAATCCAACCCAACTCATCCCATTGAACACAATGCCTTCACTGTGGAGACGAGACATGAAATGTGCTTATCGCTGCAAATCCCGAGGAAGTCAAAGCCTTGACGGATAAGATAAGAGAAAGAGAGAGCCCATGTGAGACGAGCGAGATGAGTTGACGATAAGGCCGACGTGAACAGAAGAGACGGAAACCGAGTCCGCCACGAGATCAGACGAGTAGAAAGGGAGGCATGGCGAAGCATATTCCCATGGAAGTGATTATATAATATGTTATAATATGTGCATTGACGACGATGGTAGGATAAATGTAGATGGTTGGTAGTAAACCAGTGGACAAGAAAGGAAGCAGACGAGTGGACTAAATTAGACATCTCGTAAACCATATAGGAATTCTTCGAAGTGGGGAGCTTCTCGGAAGAGTAGAACGGTTAAAGTATCCCAGAGTATATGAGAGTATGAGAGTATGAGAGTATACAGAGAAGATGGAATGATGTATAAACAGTTGCTACTCTTCAAATAATAAGATGAAACAGAATGTTAGTGTTAGCAGTTAGAAGCAGTGGGCAGTACCATCAATACAATCAGTACTGTCAGAGTGTCTCTCTAATAATGTACATGGTAACTGCAAAAAGAAGGGGACATTGTAAGGGCACATAAGACATCACCAGCTTATCAAGATACGATTATGCACACACGCAAACTCTGCAGCACATTATGGTGCTTGTGCATGTCCTATTGTACTAGCAATCTAAACTATCGTTACAGTAATGATACTATTACCCTATTCACATTACCTCCCATTAGCCGTTAAAACTGTGAATTCGAAGGTCCTTGGTTAATCCCCAAGCCCCTCTCTTTTGAGCTGTGGTGATACCATGCATTGGTAGATCTCGGTCGTTAAGAACTGATGGCCAATTCAAGATGGTTGAAAAGATGGTTGAGAATAGACAAGTGCATGCAAAATAACCATTGTAATGGCACAGACCTCCCATAGAGAACGGCCCTAAATTCTTTGTTAACCGATGGAGTCTTCCAGTCACATTCTTCTAGTCACATTCTTCATCTGGTTACAGCATTGGGGTCTAATAAGGGTCTTGGCAACTATTTTGCTCTCTTCTTACTGGAGTAACCATAACCATAGGCCAGAAATGGTCTTAGGAGCTCTCTCTAAACTATTTGTATCTGTTGGCCAATGGAATGGCAAGCCTTGTGCTAAATCGATTACCTTTACCTTGTACCTTAGTGACAAGAGTCACCACCAGAACTGTTCATCACCATTCTATTCTTCCGTAGTATAAACAGTCCGACGAACCAACTCCCAAGAACATAGCAAACTTCAATCCGTAAACCTCACGACCATCACTTGTCCGCATGGCAGTACTTTCTCTATTCCTACAATTAACCAAACCCATTTTATCAACTTTGTACATTCAAAGCTGCCTAAACATTAAATATATACATGTAAAATGATCCATAATTTCGTTTACTCATATGCAAAGAAGCAATTTAATCGACTTGCTCCTAATAGTATAGCTCATAGAATGGCTAAAACCTAAGCTCGTTAAGCCAATTCCTTCTCTCGGTACCAAAGTCCTCCTTTCTCCTTCAATTTGTTCATGACGAACTTCAATCCCTCTCTGGAATTGGACATGTTGGAGGAAAACCGGTTGTGACTCCATTGTTCGATTCTCTGCTTGAATCCTACAAAGTTCGATGAGAACTTGACCTTGCTCTCGACTAATGTGCTCTTTCCATCGTCACATGAGTATTTCAAATACTCCTCTACCTTGATAAACTTCCGATGGTCAACATTGGCGGTGTATGAAAGTAAAATCTTGCTCTTGGGGTCAACAACGCTCTTTTCAATGATCCACGAGTTCAAGCTGTTGCCCAAGAAGGGTTTAATGAATTGTGGCAATCTGCCCGTCTTGACCACCAATCTGGTGGTTCTTAAGCGGCCCTCATCGTCAATGTAGCTTTCCAAGGTATCGCTGCTCAAGACATGCTTTGCGTAGGGGTTTGGATATCTATTCAAGTATGCCAATGAGGCCGTTTCGAAGTTATGTCCGTATGACTGAGTGTGCTCGAAGAAAAGAACCATCTTGTGGGTTTATGCAATATGAGGGGAACGGTGTTAGTTGGACTTGACAGCTTTATAGGTAGCTAGTTAAACTGGGAAATACAACGCTAAAATAAAACCAAAGGGCAAATCTCAAACAAATAAACAAAACACTACAAAAAATTACCGACTGGTTGCTGCTCCGAGAACAATCTACAATCAATGAGCTTTCCTGGAAACCCCTTGTGACGTTAGAATTACTAATTACAATAGCTTATGGTTGAAAAATTTTGACCTCACAAGGCACTTTTCTTTTGGAAAGAAGACGGTTTGCGGGTGGGAATAGGGTGCAGCACGTGACTTATCTCCGTGTAAGCATCATTGTACCGAATGTGGTACGCTGGAAGCATCGGTTTTAGTGAAGTTAGCGACAAGGAGGAGTGGGGAGGAAAAAAGAGACCGGGAAGGGGGACGGTCGGATATTAAATGTGAGCCGATGGAAGGAGAGTTATGAGGGGGAGGGCGGTGGGTTCAGAGAGGGAAAGTAAAAGAGAGGGAGAGTTAAGAGAGGGACTGGTTAAGAGAGATGTGGAAGTGGGTGGAGAGGAGAGGGGAGCAGGAGGGGAAGAAAAGGAAAGGTAAGAGAAAGAAAAGAGACTGGGCTACAGAAGTGATGATGATGATGATGATGATGATGGTATGTTATGTTATGTGTGAGGAACGGATAGCGAGTAATACAAGAAACAATAAAGTAATAGAGATTTCAATTGGGATGAAAATTGGGATTGGGTAATCCATGGGATATATGGAAAAGAAGGGGGAATTTTTTGAGCCGTTGGCATATGGCAAGTGTTGGCTCCTTTCAATTTTATACAATGATATCTCAGAAAAAGACAAATAGAATAACTCGGTACCATAGTATACTATACTTGGAGGAAGGAATTACCAAAAAACTCTAAATATATTCATAAGCCAATGTTTATGTTACATATTCTCATATGGTTGCATTCCTTTCTGTGCTTCTCTAAGAGATTCTGTAATTTTTCGCAGCAAATCTCTTTTTGCTGCAAAAATGAGCTCAACGTTTCACCACTGTTTCAGGCTTGTAATGAACAAACATCAGTTATTACTATAAGAACCCCCTCGGTTCTACTTGTATGAGTAGAATTTATGCCACCTATTGTGCAGCAAGTTAAAACGAATTCGACCTTATTTAAGAATGACAACGAACGCCAATATCGAGAAATGCATTCAAGCATTCTCCAGAGATAAGGATCTAGCCTTCATGCTAGTGACCAGCTCCCAAGGCTCAGAGGTAGAAATCAACAGCTCCCCGCATTATGATCATCTAGTAGGTGATGTTGGAAGGCTATTTGAAAGATCAACCAGAAAAATCACCACCATAGTTCCTGCTACCAACAGAATGTACAACCTAACCTTTTCCCGTCTGAGAATATTGCCATTAATGACTCAGTATAGACATCTCTTCTGCACTTTGACACAAGACTACTGCAAGCTCCTAGCCAAAAAGTGGATCAAACTAATAGAGCCCAGAAAGCAATCTCTTCACCCATATAAGGATAGCCATAGAAGCAGGCCCAAATGGTGGCCCGAAACTATTCCCCACATAGAACCTGACCACCTATCCAAAGATAATCGAATCAAACTACTTACTAGCATAATTCGAAACCCAACGTTCAATTTGAAGGAGATGAAGAGAATATCCCACTCAATTAGTTACAAGTATCCCGTGGCAGAAAATATTGTCAATGAAATATTCTATTTGGCTGCTTATGATCAATTATTCTATAACCAACTTAGGAATTGTTCAGAACTCATCGAGGAAATCCTGTTAGAAACCAGAACAATTTTGAAACATCCAGTGATTCACATACCTGTAAGTCTTCTAAGCTGGAAGCTGACTGCAAAAAGCGGAATGCTAATGATGAGGGAAATACAGCAAAGTGATATAAATGTAGATGAATATTTTGTGAAACCAGGTATTCCTTCGAGAAGACTAGTTTTGTCGTCTGGATCAATTAGGAGAAAGAAGTGGTCAGAAGCAAGGCACGGTAGTCGTTTCCTGATGTTTTTTAGCAGTAACGCTACTCACCAGAAGAGCTTACCAGTAATTTCTAGGGATAGTCAAAGTATGGAGAAAGAAAAGGAGTATTATTCTTCTGAAGCAGATTTTCAACTTAGTCTGAACAATGCTCAGAATTCAATCTACACTGCAGGTCTGATTCCAAGTACCAGCGAGTCCGAGTCAGCTAAGTCACATCCTTAATCGTTTCCCAGCAAACGAGCTCTCAGAATAACGAAGGAGACTTCCAAACGGGCATTTCTGAAAGTTATCCTAAATAGTTAGTAATTCGCCAAATGCGTAATAGATCGAAAAATCTCTCCAATCAAGTTACTCATGATCCAGCCAATACCGTCAAACTAGATAAGAATAGAATATGGAGCGGACCATTACTTATTACTATACCCTCAATAATTAAATTACCTTGACAATTCTCTACAAACCCATCAACAATCAATTAACAAATGACTCTGATAGACAATATAATTCCAATGTAAAAAATGGCTGCAATTTTTTTTTGGGTGCAAAATTTCGCGTTTATATTTTTGTATTGGCGGTAATTCATATATAAATTGTATACTCTTTTTCTTCTACTTCTTTCTCTACTATATATTACCATTGCAACTTAGCTATTAATGCCTGCTCCTATTCAAGACTCCATTGCATCTACAGAAAAGGTTGTCTCCATTGCGGATGAGACCATGGCTGAGGTTGAGGATAACTGCCCAATTGCCCCAAACCAAAGAAAGTTTATGAAACACATTGGCCAGTATCCTATTTTGAACTCCTCAAAAGAAGCCGCCATGTCTCTCCCATATTCCAAGAATGTTGTCTCCACCTTCAGTCCTACCTTGAAGGCCATCAGAGAGACCCAGCCAATTAAGGCGGTCGCTGACACTGGCGACATCATTGCCGACTGTGCTTTGGATCAGGTGGACAAACTCTTACCAAGCTTGAAAACATTAGAAATCCACGACTTAACCGACCCAGTAACTAGACCAGTCAATGGAGCTATTGAAACCGTTCAGTCAACTATCAACACTTTTAATGATAAGGTCCAGAAGGACTTGGTTGATCCTACCACCAAGGTCGTCAATGACTTGAAAGACCGTCTTCATTCAATTGTTTTCGACTCCAAGAACGATAAGCCAGCAACTCAAGCCATGTCTAATGAACTTACAACTACTGAAGAGGGAGCGGGAATTACTGGTGACATGCCAAATTCCAAATCCTCCTGGGCGGTTGGATCTTGATTCAGTAGTATTGGTTACAATTTTTCAGCCATACTCTAGATTAGGTTTATAGTACCTCTTATCTTTATGAACTAACGGTGCTTTCACCAATATATGTTCCTACCTCTACACCTCTCTGTAGACCTAATGGTCAAATAAAGGATAGCGCCCAATGACGTACATATCCACAGGCCTACAATCAAGGTTTTTCTCATATAGATTATTAACATGCAATAGAAAGTACTATAGTTTACAACGGGGTCGAACAGTCCTCTAACAGACAGTCTAACGAATAAAAAACAAGGGTGGGTTGACGAATTGAAGACCGTCACATTTAAATGCTCTAAATAAATCGTAAGATTAATCCTTTGACTTCTTCTTCTTCTTCTTTGGCGACTCATCATCGTCAGCCTTTCTCTTCTTATCCTTCTTCTCTTTCTTCTCCTTCTTTTCTTTCTTCTCCTTCTTCTCCTTCTTCTCCTTCTTCTCCTTCTTTGGAGTAGCCTCAGTCTCTTCGTCTTCTTCGACTGCAGCACTTGACTCAGCAATATCACCGGCACCCAAAGCTAAAGCAGCTTTTATAGCGTCAGAGTTCTTCATTGGAGCAGCACCAGTGTCGTAGAAGTTCAATCTCTCCTCAACTTGTTTCTTTAAGATTTCACCGAAAGCAGTAGATGGCTCATCGGAATAGTTATCGATTCTGGAAGCAATGGAACACTTGTTAGCCAAGTATCTGGAAATTCTACCCTTGTTCTTAGCAGAAGCCTTTCCAATGAAAGACGAGTGGTAGATCAAACCGTATTTAGGGGTGTTACCCTTAGTCTTCAATGCTCTGAACAAAGCCTTTTCAGCACCCAAAATTTGGACGGTGGAAGCGGCTTGCTTGGATAAGTTGGTCAAAGAACCAGCATGCGAGATTAATCTGGCACCAACAACCTCTCCAATCAAAGTGGACAAGTTTGGAGCAACAGTGTGCATTTTATCAGTTAAGTATTGGTACAATTTGGTACGGTAGTCAGAGATGTTGACAACTCTTTCAGCAAAGGTTGAGACGTTCTCCATATCTTGCTCGGAGATGTCTTGACCCATAGAAATTCTGGCATTATCTATGACTCTCTGGGCAACACCAGAATCCTCGTTGAGTAAACCAGCGATGTCATGCAACGACTCATCGGTCAAAGAGGCCTTGTCCTTAATGAAAAGTGCCAACTTGGCGAAGGTGTAGTTGTCTGGAACGATCTTGGCCAACTCAGGGAAGTGCCATCCGTACCATTCCTTTACTCTCATAGAGAAGGTGTTAATATCCTTGTCCAATTGGTCCAACAAAGCGATGGCCTGGATGATGTGGTTATCGTTCTTTTGAACGGAGAACTTAACCTTAGCTCTGGAGAAGGCGTGACCCAAACCTAATTGGGCTCTCTCGATATCACCTTCGTGCAAGTCTTTGAACAACTTGTCACCAAAGACTCTGATTCCTCTCAAGAAGTCGTGTACAATTTCGTTAGAAAGACAGTCAACGTATGGGAAGAACTCCTTGACCGACGGACCCAAATTCTTATCGGAGACACCCAAGGTGATCTTGTTCTTAGCGGAGGACTTTGGTAAGTTCAACTCCAAGACAGACTTTAAGTATTCGGAAACCAAACCTTCCGAGATATCGTTGGCGTTCTCCAAAGCTTGGGCAGCACCCTTGAATGGAGCAAACGACACCAATTCAACCATCTTGGAGAACTTGGCCAAGTCGTTGGAGGCTTCTTGCACCTCTTTCAGTCTGGATGCAATGTCATCCTGTTGGATCAACACCTTGAAAATACCATATCCGGTAGCTTCTTCAAAGAGAAGATAGTCCAAACCAGCCATCTTGTAGTATAGCGCTGTGGTATGTACTCTTAGAATGAAATAATAGTCCTTCTACAAACTATTAATTCCTAAAATATTAATGTCTCTTCCCCTAAAAAATGCCTGTAGCGTTGAAAATTTCTCTTCTCATCTCATTGAAGTCACGTGAGAGGAATTTTCAGTCACGTGAGAGAAGATGTTGCAGAGGTTGTTGTATATGCAGGTAGTGAGATGGCGGAGAAGGTTTTGGGTGGGGCCCTTTTTTTGCATCTATTTGGATGGGGGAAGTAATAAGAGGAGCGAAGTTGGAGAATGTTATGTTGTGTGGAGGAGGAGGAGGAGGAGGAGGAGGAGGAGGAGGAGGAGGAGTAAAGTAGTAGAGTAAAGTAGTAGAGTAATAGAGTAAAGTAGTAGAGTAATAGAGTAGTAGTAGTAGTAGTAGTAGTAGTAGTAGTAGTAGTAGTAGTAGGAGCTAAGTGAAGAGTGAGTAGCAGGCTCTATTAGGTGTAATAGTAAGCATGAATGTAATATACTTTGTTAACAATTTGGGTATGCATGAATTTGTTGAGTGGTAGGGTTGGAGAAATTGCAATGGTCGTGAAAAATAAAGTGGTAGAGCGGTAGAGCGGTAGAGCGGTAGAATAGTAGAATGGTAAAATAGTAGAGTAGTAGAATTAATAGAATTGATATGGATGTAAAGTAGCAGAGTACAGCATTCATAGGGACCAAGGAGTAGTAAAACTGTACACAGCACAGTTAGTAGGTACTATTAACAGGGAATGCTAGAGGCGCAATAGCATTGCCTGTTGCTCACATTCAGCTTACAATGTATGTACTTGGCCCTTCTAGTGCAACATGATAGCGATGCTGCAAATCGTCCCTCATTACAAAACATATGCTTCTTTTTTATAAAGATGCTCTAAATCATTCTCAAGGCATTTCACAGTCTCAAAAGTTAAATATTGATTGTCTATTAATATTGATTTACAGGTTTCATTATCATTAAAATTTAGTTATCACATTCATGCGAAGTTGATGTCCCAGCCCAACTCTCGAAGAATAGAATGCCAATCCACAACATTGTTCCCCAGTGGATTTCCTGCCCACACCTTCTCGATAATGAACTGAGCCCTACCAACATTCCATGGTCCGTATAACTTCATAAAATTGTTAAGTCTACTCCGCATGATGTCTCTATCGTGATTTGTCACACAATGTATACCAGCCATAAATATTGGGAAGACCAATGAAGCTTGAACAGGTGTATCCAATAAGATATCGATACATTTTATAAGATCATTGTTGAGTACTTGAGATTCCAACATTGAGGGATTGCATTTCATAATGGACTGCTTCAAGAATAACTTTGCACTCAATTGGAATGCCTCAAAAAGTGTCAACTGAAACTCCAACTCCTCGTCGGTCATCCCAACCAAATCCTCAGGTACCGGTCTAGCCTCGTCAATCTCTCTTTCTAAGTTCTTCGACTTGTGGATCACAGTGTGCAATAGTCGACTAATTCTTCCGTGATCACTGATTTCTGATTCGTTGCCATCGTTGTCATCGTAGGCTCCACTGATTTCAATTGGAGATTCTGAAACAATACTATTTTCATTGCTTGCTGATGTAGGAGAATCTCTACTATAATACAGATGCAAAATCTTCTTACTTTCATACATCAAAGTGCTAATTTCTCCAATAATACGGTAGAGGTCCTTAGAGACACCCAAGAGTGGGTTTAAATTACCCTTAGAGAACCCCTCCGGATCCTTGAAAATAGTATCATAGTCTTTAGAAGGAAAATAAGTACCTCTTTCAGTAGAAGAACTAGCAAGTAAATCATGATATGCAAAGTTGGAGATTAACCAATGCTCTTCTTTCAGTCTATTGAAATTCAAAATACCTCCATTTGAACGTAGAATTTTCCAACCCCATCCTAAGTAGACTGACCAGTTTTTCACATCACCTTTGCAAATCTCTGCCCCACATAAAATCAACAATGTGGCAAGTTTATTTAGTACGGATTGACGATCATCATTTCTTGATGATCCCATATCCTTATTATTTTGCGTATTTTGCAATGACTTGTTTAAGTGGTCCAAGGCAAGATTTGCATACTTTACTCCTTCCTCTCCCCATTGACCTCCTAGGTAAAAGCCAGACCAAGCCAAAAGTGCATAGAGAACTCCCTTGTCCTTGTGGGCTAGCGGCAAAAAAACCTTCTGGTAGGAATTTGAGTCATTCTGTGAGACTGGTGCAATGGAAACCTTTTTAGATATCACATCGACGTAGTAATTGTAAAGATAGGAGCCAGAAGCAGAATTAGCCAATTCCGGTATTAAAGTGGGCCCAGCCGAAGGTGAAGCCACTAAGAAATTTGAAATCAAGGAATTGTAATTCATTGGAGATATTGGATCGTAGTTCGATCTTTGATCAGAGCGAAGAAACATGTTTGCCACTTCAGGTTTCATAAAGTCCAACACAGCAGATAGAGAGGGAGATGTGAGAAGATCTCTGATTTCTTCGGTTTCAGTATTGGTACTATGGTTCAGCTGAGGTTCATGGACAACTTGATCACTACCATCTTCGGAATCTTCTAGCAATGCGATCTTGCTACGATCACCATTATTGTCTTGTTGGTACTGACTCAATTCTTTTAAGAAATTTAAGAATGCAGAGGGGGATACAGGTGATTTATACGTATCAAGATCTAAGGGTGGTGGAGAAGAATCCTTTACCATATTGTCTCTGTTATCTTGAGTCTGTGAGTTGGGTGATTCTAATGGGTTAACAAGGTATTTTATTGCTGGAGACCCTTGCCTGTATGCGTTGTTTTCACTTGAATCTGGTTCACGTCGATTCATGATCTGTTCAAAATTACTACTAGTCAGTCCTTGACGTCCGTTAGTCACATTAGCATCATTACTACTATCGGAACTCAATTGAGCGTCAACTTTGGAAGATCTCATGTCTGAATTGTTGTACCTAAATACTCGGAGCGACTGAGGAGGGCTTTCTGGTTGAATCAACGGTGATCGAGACTCGGTGGCCTTTGTTATCAGTATACCTCGTTCATGAATCCTTGTCTCAAATTGTGCTCCGTTGTCATAGGTGTTTTCCACATCGGCGGGTTGTTGGAATGATGTTAAGGCGTCAGGAGACAAAGCTGCATCCATATTAGTGGGCGATACTGCCAATCGTACTGAAGAATTGTTTTTACCAACTTCAATAGCACTCTTTATATCTGGATAGGAGAAAATCAATGGCATTGGCAGTGATTGTTGGTTTGATGTATTGTTTCTTTTGGCTTCTTCCGAATTTTTATTATTGCAGTAGTCTGTAACACCAGTGCTATCTTCTTCTTTTATAGAAGAGGAAGATTTTGATTTCCGTTTCCTTAATTTCAGGTTACTCTCTTCCTGCTCCACTCGTTCCTTCAAGACCCTAATTTCCTCTTCACTCATGTTATCGTAGTCAACCCAGATACATGGCTTGTGTAGCCTGGCACAATCAGAACAACTGGGTTTTGCTTCGTCACATTTCTTCTTTCGTATTTTACAGGTAAGACATCCATTCCTCGATCGCCTCAGGTTACGGAATGAATAGAAGTCTTTTGTGTTTTTGATAACTTGAACAGTAGACGATTCTGGTGTTCCACTGGCCGAAGATAGCACTTGGGTGTGAAATTGGCTACCATATTGAACCTTTTGCTTCGCTACCAAACTATTCGATATGCCTTTGGGTTTAGAGACTCTATGCTTGTCTGTGTTGGGAAGCTGACCATTTTGTGGGGAAGACGAAGAAGAAGAAGTGCCATGGTTGAATTTTTTGTTAGCAGTAGACGAAGATTTGTCGGAGTCCGGGTTCTTCTTTGATCTTGAGTTGAATGTCACTAACATCATGACCGAATAGAAGGGGAATCTGTACGGATGACCAATATGAAAAAGTGATCAAATTGGCTCCTTGAAATCAATTAAAAATGGTAAATGAATAATTCTCAAAAGTGAAAAATTATTGTAGATTAGAACAAAGTGCCAATGTGCTTGGAAACGAACAATTCAGTAGCACGATAGTATAAAAAGGAGAACCTCTAAGCAACTTAAGACCCTTTACCAGCTATCAAATGAACAAGGGTCAACCAACGGATTAAAACAAAGTCCAAAACTCCAAATGACAGAATCTCCAACAGATCAAAAAGAGTCACTATAAGCGTCTTTAGCCTGTCAAAAATGGTTTCCAAAGCGCAAATCAGACCCCAAAGTTACCAGAAGCCTATTTACAGTCAGTCTTCAGGGTTGCAATGCAGTATTAACAACTCACGGAGTCTATGCCCAACAGCCTGAATAGTATAAAACCAACTAAGCCAAAAGGAACTAACAGTATACCACCTATAGCCGCCGAGATCTCAAAAAAATTCCTTAGCGGAACTGGGGTAACGGTCAATCCAAAGAAGGACTAAACGGGAACTGTTAGCGAAAGTGCCTTGAGGTTGCGAGAGGGACACTGTGAGAATGCGAGAATGCGAGAATGATGGAACCAACAAGGAAGTGTGTTCGGATGGGACGAAGAAGACAGAGTGGGGAGACTGCAGAGGGGTGGAATGTGGAGATATAATGAAGGTAGTGGAGGAAGTGGAGGTATTGGAGGTGGTGGAGATATAATGAAGTATTGGAGGTATTGGGGGAAGTGGAGGTCGTGGAGGTGGATATATATATATATATATATATGAGGCAGTGGTATATTAAGTATATTAAGTATATTAAGTATATTTTAGTATGTTGTTTTTAAATATCTATTGTTTGGTATTATGTTATTATATATATTTGTAGCCCTTGTGTAAAGAAACGGAAATTCAAAATAATGTATATATATATATATATATTTATTGATTCATATCATACAATTTAAGATGGATATCAGTATATGCAAATTTGACGAAGAGCACACAGCTATAGTCTTATTCATTGGCCCGTGTTACAATGAAATCTGATAAGAAAGTAAGTGCGTATCATATCGTCTGCTCGGTATAGATAATCTATGGAGTCCGCTAGAAAAATAGAAGCTTCCATTGCAATTGAAGCCGTTGGAGAAAAACCACTGTAGAATGAAACAAGGCGTCGGCTCAGGCACGGCCTCAAGGGGAAGAGCCTATCGGAAATATACTATTTACTATGACGTTTATAGCTTGTGGGTTCTTTTCTGTAAGCCAGGAAGATTGCGCTAACGCAAAGAAGCCTAAAGTGAAATTCGGTTGCAATCAGCGAAGTGAGGAAGAACAGGAACAGGGAAAAGGGAACAGGAACGTGAACCGGGGCTGAAACGGAAGCTAGAGAGGACTAAATGTAGGAAGAATAAGACTAAAATACGCTGTTATCCTGAGGATTCTTGTTACATGAAGAGGCCCGATCAGAGAAGAAGCATTTAAGATCATTGGCAAAAAAGCCTTTATTTCTTGCCTAACATTTGCTGGTGTCTTTTACCTCATTATGATGAAAGGAATGAAAGCACCTCCTGATTTCTCAGTAGGAGAGTTTTCTCCGATTAGACTAGTATACTAACGTCTTTGCATAGAAATAGAATAGCAGAACTAACTTCATTTCGTTATCATATCCCTTGTATTCTATTTCAAATCCATGTTCCAAATGATCCGTTCATCTTATGGCCGTCTTAGCGGCTATCCCAACTTGGCAGTTACGCAGATTAACGGTTACCCCCGAAATCGTGCCCTGGATCGGAAATATGGATTCACTGTGAATGCCGACTAGACCGGGGCAAGGTGAGAAGACCACAATATACGCTTAGACATGCCAATTAATGCATCTTCAAGCGTATATGACAGAATGTAATCACACTTTTATTCATCCCGCTGCGGCACGGATGTTTAACACTCCCTCTTCTTTCGACAAAAACTGCATTTTGAACACAACTGGTAGCGCCAACTCACACCACACACAAACCCCCCCCCCCCCCCCCCCCCCCCATTCCACATAACCACTGTTTTCCAACGTCTTCCATACGTTTCTTCGGCAATACTGGGCTCACACAAACCCAAATTTGCCCTCTTTGCAGGTTACGTTCCCTCCCATTCACACTTCAGAAAATTTCTCGCTCAGGTCGATCCTCCAAAATCCAACCTGCCTGCTTACTGTTCACCAATTTGGATTTTGTTAACGTATCCACTCCATACTCTTCTTTGACTGGATTCACAGAGACTTGTTTCACTATATTTATTTCGCTTATAACACAGCATTCATCTTACTCACACACACGAGCACACTAATATCATCGCACCATGTCTTTGAAACGTATTAACAAGGAGTTAGCCGACTTAGGAAGGTATGTACCCAGAATTTCCTTTAGCCCCACTGAGAACCGATAATGATTACGGAATAGTTCCCCCATGGAATGGCGTATCCATCACCATTTTTCGTAGATATAGCACTAGAGATAGCATAGATCCAACGGGATCATCATATAGCCTCCGTGGTGCTGCTTGAAACACCCGTCGTCAACGCCTACTTGGCTGTGCACAGCTCTTCAACCATTCATCCGTGGCGGCATTATTCGGTCGGACGAGATTAAGTGAGCAATCTCATTAGTCAGAATGATGATGAAACACCGACGGTTGAGAGCGCATGATGTTACGGGATGTTTGTATGTATAGAGATATACATGTCTAAATCGACTGTTCAGATCAAATGCTCCGGCGGCGTTGTTGATTCGGCGGCGTTGTTGATTCGGCGGCAAATGCTTGGGTTGCCGATGTTTCATCATGTAATCACTCATCAAGGTATCTCTGTCGCTTCGCTCCACAGGTCATAATACTAACATAATACTCCAGAGATCCACCATCCTCCTGCTCCGCAGGCCCAGTAGGTGACGATTTATACCACTGGCAAGCATCTATCATGGGTCCTCCAGACTCTCCATACGCCGGCGGTGTGTTCTTCTTGTCGATCCACTTCCCAACCGACTACCCATTCAAACCACCTAAGATCGCCTTTACCACCAAGATCTACCATCCTAACATCAACGGAAACGGTAACATCTGTTTGGATATCTTGAAGGACCAGTGGTCTCCAGCCCTCACCATCTCTAAAGTGTTGTTGTCTATTTGCTCGCTTTTGACCGACGCCAACCCTGACGATCCATTAGTGCCAGAAATAGCCCACATCTACAAGCAAGATAGAGCCAAGTATGAAGCCACAGCCAAGGAATGGACTAAGAAGTACGCTGTCTAAGGACATTTGCATGCTTATAATGAAATTAATGTTTTTGGTCAAGAAATAGAAATTCATAAAAGTTTCGAGCGGTAGTGCCTTTTTGTTCGCTAGCGACTGATAAGTTGTTCGGCAATGGGGATTCCAGTAGAGAGATTACATTAGGCGGTGGGTAACAGTCCTCAGCAAATATAGACTTCTTTATTTCGTTCGTTCACAGAGATCTTGTGTATATAATTTGTGGGTTTTGTTTCATCCGGCTAGGTGTCTTTGTATTTGGCTGCTGTTTGTTATTTGTTTTTCTTATACAGCTTTCATAATTATACATACTGATGGTAGACATGATTGTAGAAATATAGAGTTGTAGGATTAAATGGAAGAGTCCAGCCAGCCACAGTGAGCCAAGGAAAGGTGTGGAATGTGACAGGTTATGAGAGATGCTAAGAGCTATTCATTCAGAGGGATATGTTTAGGATGCGTGCTATCAGCAAATGGAGTAGTAGAGGTCACCCTTTAATGTTATGAAATGTGTAAAGTAGGTTCTCTTCAAATGTGGTAAGTGAAAAGAGTTGGATTTGACTGAAAGAGAGTCATTTTGAGATGAGATGGAGAGTAAGTATGGAAACACCAGTGTTTGCTATTAGATAAATCATCAATGATATGATCCTTTTGGGAGAGAAGAGAAATTGTCTATTTTACTTCTACAGTTAAGTTAAGTTGCATCCAACATTCGAAGAGGTCTTCTGATTAGCTAGGAGATAAAGCCAATGTAAACGAGGATCTAACCAGCGATTCATAAAGCCAAAAGAAAGAGCGGCTTCTTCTCGAACATTATTATGTATATATAATTCTGATACTATCCTATTCCACGGGGTATATCATATCATCTTACCAAACTGTCAAAAAAGAAAGAAAACACTATTCCATCCATGGTGAACTCTTACAATTTATAACCCCGATGAGCAATAACAGTGAGACAGTGTAAAATAAGGGCCATACAAAATTCTCACAATGGATGCTCACAGTTAGTAGCTCACAATTAGAAGACCTACTAGTCCTATGGAGATGACATTACGAATGTGTTATACGAATCTTTACCTAATTGCAGACTTACTTTTTACTTTTTAATGGCACTATTCCTGTTTACCCTTTCCAACCGTGCCTCTATCTTTAATCTTTTTTACTTATTCTATGTCTACTCTGACAACTCTCGCTTATGACCCTATCACATACATAAACTAAGGGAAATTTTACTATACAAAATATGTACGTGTTAAATTTATTTGCAGCCGTCCACAAACAAATTCACAATATATAAATAACAACATATCTACTTTTTCAAATATATCAACATATCAATATCTCAACATATACTATATCTTTTTTACCAACGTATCCCGATTATACCCAGCACATTCTTTCTTCACCCCGATTTCTTCCTCTTACGCACTACACCATCCACATCTAATAACCATTTCCACATCCGAATACCTTTCCCATATACTCTTACCCATAAATACTCTTCACCATCTACCCTTCTCTCACCCACTCCCGAATCTACCTAATACAACCAATGCAACACTCTCCACTCTCAACTCTCCAACAACCGGCGCTACCACCCTCTTTTCCTTCACACTGCAAAAAATCCATTCCTTCAAATTTGTCTCTCCAAACATTCTTGCGTGCAGTAATCCTCTAGGCGAACCACGATATTCTACAGAGTAGGACGGTAATCAATCACTCAACTCGGGATTATAGCAACTTTCAGTGGATATATACCCTTAACAGTACACGATAATCACAGCAGGCACGTTTCCAGAGTTCGAAACGGGTGAAAAGTGGTTAATCTGCCGTGTTATTGCTGCGTCTGGGTGCTTTTAGGCGTATCAGCGAGCTTGAAAAATAGACAAGAAAGTGGAGTCAACTCGATCAATACCCACCAATTCAAGTAAGAATTATCTCCAATTTTGTTATAGAGTAGCAAGAAGGTGAACCAAACGATTCTGAAATTTTGACGGATTTTGACCTTCTATCAACCGACTTATTGCCGACTTTCCTTTTGGTTGTAAACTTTTGCAATATCTCCAACTTCGGCGACTACTCAACAAAATCACCTTCACAATTGTACAAATAAACCATAAAACGGCAAAAAGCTTCCATTTTGTATTATTAACCAATAAATTTTGATCCATCATAATATTCCTTCCATTGAAACACCTACTCGCCGCTCAAGTAGTGATAGCTATTTACCATTGTTACAGCAATACTGAATATGGACAAACTATCAACATTTCAATTCAACAACAGCAAAAAACTCTTTGAGTTGGCAAAGAGACTCCATTCAAACAAGTTCTTCGAAACTTTTCTCAACGAGGCACACTATAAGGTGCTAAATTTCATAATACACTTGGACAATTACGACATATGGCATAACTTCCTCGAAGGTAATTGCTCCATCACCATAACAAAATCCAAAGACCAAAGTAATGGAGAAAAATCTGCATCTGGCAACGACGACAGTGAAGATGATGAAAGAAGGGAAGAAAATGAAGAGAAGGATGAAGATATGGAGGAGCAGCCCGAAAAAAATGGCAAGCAGAACAAGAAAGATGCATATGAATCGCCCAACACTAACGGAATAGAAGATTCTTCAGAACTTTTATTTGAAGAAGGCCCGAAGATGATAAAAATGCTTGCATTGCATATTAGGTATCTTCTTTGGGAAAAGGCTATAGACTACTACTACAATGCGAAGAAGATGGATGACACTTCGGATGCTGTGCAAGAGGTTTCGGACGACTTTGAGTTAATAGACACGTTAGATTCATACTCTGATGACGACGACTCTACGGGGAAAGCGGAAAAAAAGGAAGAGGAGAAGGTTCAGCCTAAGATTAGAGATGAAGAAGATGATTATGATGACGATGATGACGAAGACGAGGAGGACGAAAAGAAAGAAACTGAACCTGTCCTTGTTAGTGAAAATGCCGAGAAAACGGAATCTGAATTGAAGTTTAACGATGAGAAGCAACTCGTGATAGAAATACCGATATCAGTCATTACAGCATCTACTGCAGCCAATGCCGATTTACAAACAGAGAGTCAAGATAATACGTCAATCGCTGGAAGTGCAGAGCCACAAAAGTCATCACCTATTCCTGGATCTACTGGAACAGCAACTTCCACAGATGATCAAGAGAAGCTCATCAAGGAATTCAACAAAGTGTACCATAACTTCGAATATGATAGAGAAACATTAATTAAAAGAAGAAGATTGGAAAAATCAGATATGCAGTTGGAAGACGCCAAAGGAGGTCATTCAGACAGCCGTACCAGCGATGGCATTGCAGGATTGGACAATTCCGCTACAGATAGCATGGGTATTTCTTTGGGCTCTGGTAGCACCTCCTTAAAACACTTATTATCAACTATTCAACAGAAGAGAGATGATGTTCCATTAAATGACCATGAATTAAGATCTCTTTTCATGGACGTGAGAAAGAACCGAGGTAAATGGGCCAACAACGATCGAGTAGGACAAGAGGAGTTGTATGAAGCCTGCGAGAAAGTCGTCGTGGAACTCAGAGGATACACTGAACACTCAACCCCTTTTTTGAATAAAGTCTCCAAGAGAGAAGCTCCTAATTATGGCCTCATCATAAAGAAACCCATGGATTTGAATACTGTCATGAAAAAGCTTAAGGGCTTGTCGTACAACTCCAAACAGGAATTTGTAGATGACTTGATGCTTATTTGGTCCAATTGTTTGACTTATAACGCCGATCCTAAGCATTTCTTGAGAGCGCATGCTTTAGCAATGCAGAAGAAGACTGCAAAATTAATCCCCTCTATTCCAAACATTACAATTAGAAGCCGGGTTGATATAGAGAAGGAGGAAGAGCTCGAAAATGAACGTGTGGGTACGCCTGTAGCTTCTGCTGGTAAGTCTATGAAGAAGGGAAGGAAACGATCAAGGCAAGACCAAATAAAAACTGAAACAGATCCAAATAGTCCTATAGGTACCGCTGCTACTTCTGCAGTAGGTTCTCCTTTACCAAGTAAGTCATATTCTGAGACGCCTGGCATTGAAAATGGCAATCTTTCGAATGAAGAAGACGAAGAAGAAGAGGAAGAAAATGAAAATATCAACGGGGAAACCAACGGCATCTCGGAAGAAGATGACGAATTTGATCCAGAACTTCAAGCATGGAGGTCCTTGACTGCTAAATCCAGAGCGCACTATTGCTCTGAAAGGGCTGACCTCTTTGATGAGCACTTCCATTTACGCTCGGATGCAAGAGCGATTATAAGGCAATCAAGGGAAATGAACAATTTCAACCAATATTTGTCTAACAAAGAGGTCATTTCGAAATCGAGCAATCTTTTGGAAAATGACGAACCGTACCTTCTCGAGTATGATATTACTGGAGGATTACCAGGTCTCAAGTATAAGGGAGTAGATAAAGACGAAGAAGAAAGAAGGGAACAGCAACTAGTCGACGTCTATTTGCAACAAGTTAATGGAGATGCATCCAAGCTCCAGTCATCATTTGTATTACCAGTGGATAAAGGATTAAACAAGATGTATTTCGAAAATATTAGTGAGATACAAGAAATCAGAAAGATTTGTTTTAAGATCTCCCTTATTCGTCAAATGCAGACACAGCAGTTTGTTCATCATACTCAGATGAAACAACCAGAAATAGAAAAATTGAGAGAAGTTGATGTTGACGCTGCTTCCAAGTTACCTAACCACGACCCATACAGAGACGAAATTCAATTTTCGGTCCTTCGAAGAACAATGGGTAAAATCGCCATGCAGACTGGTTTCGAAAGCACATCTCCATTTGCAATTAATACTTTGACTCAAGTTGCCGAAAAGTATATGGGTAATTTGATCAAAACGTTGAAGTTGCACTTGGAGTCCAACTCTTCAAATAAATTATCCGAAACAGAGATTTTATTGTTGAGTCTTTTGGAGAATGGTGTTGACAAGCCCGATGACTTGTACACATTTGTTCAGGAAAGAATTGTTAAGCAACAAGCCAAACTTAAGGACTTGAGAGCGAAATTATCCAATTTTTTAAAAGAATTGTTGAGACCAGGTTTAGAAAACTTCAACGAACGTAGTTTTGAAGATAATAGCGAGCAATTTATGACAGGAGATTTTTCTAATGACTTGGGAGATGATTTCTTTGGATTCAAGGAATTAGGGTTGGACAAAGAGTTCAAGATGTTGAGTTCGTCTATACCTATTTATTTGTTGCATTCTCGTTTGCACAATTCGTTTAGCAACTCTGGCAGTTCCAGTAAGAGAAATAAGTATGAGGACTTGGAGAACTACAATCCACAGAACTTAAGTGCTGCAGACGTGGATAAGCAGATCGGATTATTGATACCTTTCTACTCTAAATTGAATGAGAAATCGAAGACTCATTTTATCAAAATGCAAAAGAAGAAGGGTGAACCAACAGATTTACCCGAGGATCACCTCTTGGTATTAATAGAGGATGAAGAATTACCACAGAAACAGCGTAACATCAGGCCCAGGTTACCACCTACTGGTAAGATTGCTGCTGTCAAGAAGAAAATTGTTGCAAACTCGTTCTTTTTGGATGATGTTTCTGATGAAGAAGATGAACCCTCTGTTAAAAACGAGTTGAAGAAAGAAGATACAAATGACATAGACGACTTTTCCTCGCTTAGCAAGGTAGATCTAGAACTCAAATCGCCAACGGTAACTTCGGAGGGATAGTGTATTTTATGTATGTATATATTGATGTAATATAACCACTGTACTCAATTCAATTTCGACATGCTGGAGGTTTACATGTTTAGTAGATAGCATTGATAGTGACGCGTTTTGGGAGAGATGCACTTGATCCTACGGTCAGAGATTGGTGTTTGGGGGTGTTTGGTCTAATTCTCCGTTGCTCTGGAACGGTGATGCAATACAGCTCACTTAGTTATTTACTAGTATTCTTGTATATACTGTGACTATAGCCATAGGCAAAGCAACATATCATATAAATAGAACACATAAAGAGAAGAAGACATATAAAAGTGCAATCCCTTAGTGTAATCCTCGTTCAACACATGTCCCCATAAATCTCCAATACTAAATTTGCACCCAAAAAAAAAAAAAAAAAAAGTCACGGCCATCCTAAGCCCATACCAGAGAGCAACTAATTAATACCAATAAGTTCCTCCAGCAATGGGAGAAGTCTATTCCTACTTGACCACATTTCTTTGTTCAGAATCTAAGAAAAAAAACCTATAACCCATTCATTCAGCATATAGCGATGTTATTCTGTACTGTTTTTCGCTACCCATTTCAACAATTATTACAGTGTCCCTCAGTGTCTTTCAGTATCTCTCATTGACTCTCACTAACTCACTGACTTTCACGACTCTCACTGACTCATTCACTCTGTATCTCTCTATATTTTCCATTCTGACCCTTTTTCTCCCTTCCCCCCAAGTCTCTCTCTCCTACTCACTCTTTCTATTACGCTCGTAATATCTCCCTACCTCATTACCCACCCACCTTACCCACCCACGATTAACTGCCACGTTCAGCGTACTGCACAAGTAATAATACAAAACGCCGCGCTCCCAACCACCTGGCGGTTAACAATTTTACAGTGCCAACAATAGATTTTTATATGATTTATATGTTTGTTATAGATGTATTAGTGTTGTATTAGTGTTATATTACAGTTATAATAACGTAAGATTTGCTCATTTGTGGCTCCGTACAATCTATACTACGATTAATTTCCCCTGGATAATAGTTTCTGTAGAAAATAGAGCCAAATGTGGTAAACTAACTGGGATACTGATACGGTAGAACTCAGAAAGAACACTCACTCAGGATTAGGGATACAGCAAGAAAGAAGAAAAGAAGAATAAGAAAAGAAAGAGTAACAGTTACAGTAACAGTAAGCAAAGAAGTAAACGAATAAAATTAAGAATAAGAATAGGAATAGATCCTTAAGAACCAAAAGACTAAGATATCAGTAACTCAAAGAAACTAACCCAAATACCTGTAACTTCATCTCATCTCAAGACTCATTTTCCATTATGAGCAGTGATACCTTGAGATCGCCTCCGCCTTCAGTATCTACAAATTTATCGAAACAAAGCAAAGAAGACCTCGTAAAAAGAGATATCTTCGGAAGAACTATACTACATTTACTCATATTATCAAGCAGATACGATTTACTAAAGAATCTACTTAAAAATCCAGACGTGAAATGCGTTCTTTCACTTACAGATTATGAAAACGGATGGAACTGTTTGCACTATACCATTTTTCACAAGCGCCTTTCGTGCTTTAAGATTCTAATTGAATATTTCAAGAATACCAGCGCCAAGCAGAATCTGCTTATTGCAAACAATACTGTATTATACGAACTCCTTCGATGCAAGGATAGAAACGGAGCGACTCCCATTCAATTGCTTGATAACGACTTCAAGGACTTAATTTGGATCCCCGAATATATTAATGAAAAAAATGAATACCACATAGCATACAGATACAAGAGCACGGTAGCACTGGAAGGAAAAGATAATTCGGAGTCATTGCAAAATACGGAAATAACAGAAGGAGATAGAACAACACCGACAACTGGCAATGTAGAAACGTCGTCACCAGCCATTGTAACAACTGAGACGAAGAGACCTGCAATACGATCCCCAACTTGTTCATGGAGTCAGAAGCGTGGTGGTTCTGAGGTTTATATGCTTGGATCGAACAACAATAACCAGCTCGGCTTAGGGGATTCAACGAACAGATCTGTACCATCCAAACTTTCGCATGCAAATTTCAAAGTTACAACCGGCGAAACCACAAAACTCCAGGAAATCCTTACCAAACCAAGATACAGACAAGTTGCTCTCTCAAAGAACCACTCAATAATATTGACAAAAGATGGTGAACTTTTCTCATGTGGCATTGGTTCCAGAGGCCGCTTAGGTCACGGATTTGAGGATATGAATAATTATTACAGATTCAAGAGAGTCGATTTTTTTGCAGGAGATGACCAAGAAGATTGCAAGACTTTGAGGGACGTTGCAATTTCCAATAACCATTCTTTGGCCCTAACGACAGACAACGAGGTCTATTCTTGGGGGTTGAACAGTTTCAGGCAGTTAGGCTATGAGTCATCCAACAACACTGCTAAATACAATCAAACAAAGGGGTTTCTAGAAACATTCGAGGCAACGCCCACACTTGTTCTAGGTGACTTGAGAAAAAATTCTGGTCACATTATTGGTATTTCCGTGTCGAAGGTACACTCTGTTGCATATACAAAAAATGATCTTTTCTTCTGGGGTCTTAATGTTGGACAAATGGGAATTCCTGCTAATGATAGTAATATAGAAGTGAAACTCCATGATAATGTTTTTAGAGGAGAAATTCAACCAACCCCTAGAATGGTTCTGTTGAAAGATGAAATCAAATGCATAGCCACCAGTGAGTTGTGTACATGGTTGGTCACCACAAAAAATGATATACACTTTTACTATAACTATCAGCATTTAAAATTACCGAAGATACCAGTGAAGGCTTCCAGCGATAAACACTTTGACATCTTTAAGCCTACTAAACTCACTCAGGCGGTTGAAATTAAAAAGATAGTCAGCAAGAACCATGAATCATGTACCCTTCTTTTAGGTAATGGTAGCGTTATGACTTGTACTGTCAACGTGAAAGATGTTCGGAATACCAAGTATACTTCGCTATGGAAGGCATATGATCGCGATATGGTAGTAACAGACATTGACGTTTCAAATGATGGATCTATTGTATTATGTACAAGGAATGGGTCAGTTTTCGTGAAGTCTAGTCATTCAAACCAACGTAAGAATTCCATGACAGAAACAGCTCTTCCCATTGGTATTACAAAGAATAAATTTAAGAAGATAGATCATTTAAATAAAGTTGTCCAAGTGTGCTGCGATTTCAATTTTCTTTCATTTGGGTTTATTCGAGATGATATTGACACATTTCCATTGAAGTTGCAGAAAAATGACTTTCTTCGAGATATCAGGTACTTGTCTTGCTTGAATGAAAGTGATTTTTCCAGAAAGCAAGAGCAGTTGTTGAAGGTTAACCATAAGTACCATACCTACATCTCCAACTTTTTGTATCCTAGTGATATACCCGAAGTTGAGAATGATGAAGACGACGATACAACTTTGGTAGAGGAAACAAGAGATAGCATCGAAGATATTCTCTCTACTGGGTATAATGATAAGTATGATAGAAACAAGAACAAGAGGCAGAGACTAGAGAATACTCTCGACCTTGTGTTGGATTCAGAGGACCAGTCCATGGCCGATAATGTGAAAATGGAATGTGGAGTTCTTGCAAGGGAATTTTCTGCAAGGGCATTTGAGGAGAGCAACAAGGGCTATGATTGTAAAATTACCTTTGAACACCACAAGGATGTCATCTTTGGATTTCATAAAAAAATCTTCGAAGTGAGATCAAAAGTTTTTGAGAAAGTGTTGAACCCAACAAGTGATGACGAGATGTTCGTTTCTGACGAGTTCGTAGCAAGGTATCACGATGTCGGACTGACATTCCATATTATGGCTGACTTCGAAATCGAAAGTATCTTATTAATGATCTACTCCATTTACACAAGTAAAAAATTAGATCTCTGGTCTTGCTATCTGTCCAGACACAGCTATCCCCCTCATTTGAAAAAAATATTTGATGAATACAACCAGCTCATTTCGATGTTCCGTATTTCGGATTCAATCAAGTCTTCACGTGGATATGATTCCCTTCTTAAAAACTTTCAAAGCATGAAGGATAACTCAGGGGATATAACCATTAGGCTAAAGGATACTGAAATGAAATGTCACTCTTACTTGTTGAAAGCTAGATCGGCGTTTTTTGAAACTGTCCTCTCACCTCGCTGGGAAACAGATACATCCAGTATTCTTGACTTTGGAGGTCTCTCTTCTCGCCAATTTGAGATAATTTTGAGGCACATTTACGGCTATAGTGATGATGAGTTATTTGATTGTTTTGATTACTCTTTTAATGAAAGTGATGAATTTGTCAATGACTTACTCGAATTGATAGAGATTTCAGATGAATTATTGCTTTTTCAATTGAAAGCATTATGCCAATTGGCTATATCTGACTTCATTTCACTAGATAATGTTATCCTTTTGTTGGTTCATGCTGATTACTTATCGGCCCCCAAATTATTCATGAATTGTTGTTGGTACATTTATAATAATTTAGAAACTCTATTATTTGATTCATCTTTCAAGGAGTTATCTTTTGAAATACTCGAGAAACTTGAAGATCAAATAAAATACTTCAGGAACTGCAAACTGATCAATTTTGCAAATGAAAAGGGTGAGCTCAATCCTGAAACTTTAACAAATATATTTGAGAACCGGTCGAATCAACTACTTGGTATGTTTTCCAATGACGTGGCGTCCTTCAATGAATTTTTTGTCAGCGACAGAAAGGGTTATTGTGCCTTTGAGCCATTAATCGACGTAAAGTATGAAGTCAAAAAGCCACAAAAGGAAGTTCCACTGAAGAAGAAAAAATCGAGAAAAAGTTCCACACTTGTAGCTGATATTAGCGACTTCCGAAACAACATAACAGCTAAGGAGAAAGAAAATATTGATGGGCAAGTTGTTGTGGACGAAGAAAATTCGTTTGAAATTGTTCAAAAGCGTACGCGACAGAGATCTAAAGTGAATGAGTCCAGTCCTTCTCCAACCCCACCTAACTCCACTCCTTCTTCGAGAAATTCTTCAGTGGTTAATGTGGCCCAAATTCCCACTAAGCCTATCAATGTTCCCGCCCCTCCGAAGAATAATGTACTCAGCGGCTTGAGTCCTTATTCCAACTGGGCTTCAAGACCATCTTCAGGTTCCCCCATTCTTACTGATCGTTTTCAGCAACCAGCGCTAGGAAAATCTTCTGAAGCTATTTCCAACGGAGAATGGGCTAAGAGACCGGTAAAGGCAAAGATCGGACCCGTTATGAAGCTTTCGCAAAAGGAGCGTAAGAAATTAGCGGCAGCAGCGGCAGCTCAAAGTAATGACAATTTATACCCAAAGGAGAGTTTGGCAACATCCCCTGTTAATCCATGGCTATCTTCTGAAGCAGCTCCAGTACCGGTTCAAGACACCTCAAAGGATTTGCCGGTTCTTGGAAGTTCCAATAAACAAGAGAAAGCCAAACCTACCAAGATTAAATCAAAAACAGTTCCTTCGAAACTGCAAGGTCACGGACCACTGCCTCCAGCAAATCCTCCAGGTGTTTCTATGCCAATATCGGGGTCCACTGGGTTTGTTCCGTTTGCAAGTGCTCTCTCGCCGTTTAGTGGTATTACTTCATCTTCACCATTTAACAACGTCTATTCAACTCCGTCCTTGACAGAGGTTATGATTGAAGAGTCATTGAGAATTGAAAGAGCCAAGATGCAAGAAGCTGAACGTAAGACCTTATTAGAAGTTCAGAAGGAGCAAGAATTTGCAAAATGGTGGGAAGAGGAATCTTTGAGGGTCCAAAAGCAAATGAGTGGAAATAAGGAAGATAAGGTGGACCAAAGGAAGAAATTGGACAAGGTACCTAAGTCCCGGAAGAGCAGTGGCAGCGGAAGCAGTAGACGCAAGTCGGAAGGAAGTTCTAACAAAGGACAAGGCTCAGGAAGTTCGAGAGCCAATCCTAAACGATCAGACTCGCAAAACAAAGAGAATAAGAATAGTAGTAGCAGCAGCAGCAGCAACAACACCAACAACAATAACAACAATAAGAATAACAAGAAAAAGGCGGACAAAGAGAAGAATTTAAGAGAGGAGCAACTTGCCTGTTAACGACCCTATGTACTATAATATCAATAACGAGAACGACTTTATTTTCTTATTTATTAATTATGTCTTGCAAAATGCGTACGCATATGAATATATATATATTACAATGACCCAGGTAAAACAGGAAGAAGCATCATACTCCTAGTAATCTATGTCGTCAGGAAACCAACCAAATTCATCCAAGTCTACCATGTGACCATCCAGAACAGGAACTCCTTCCTCACGTAGCTTAATAGATTGAATATACTCTCCATTTGAGTTCTCGCGTGGAGATATTTTACCAGCGCTCAGAATGACTCTCCACCAAGGCAAGGTCTTATAATCCAAATAAGGAAATGTTGAAAGATCGTCCGCCTGGGTTTCTTGTAATTCTGTACGTAGGCTTTCTATTATAGCATTGCAGTGCTTTAATGACGAGCCTACCTGACGAGAATTTTGGGGTTTACCTAACAAGTACGCTATATGTCCTATGTGATGTTAATAGAGACACGTTAAATGGAATCTGGAGACAAATGAATCCACAAACACAAAAACATACCATAACTTGTTACTTTTCCAAACGGAATTTGGGAGACTACAGCATATACGCCGTGATGGAATTGTTTACTCTCATCAGTTAGTCTCATCTATAGTAGTTACTAAGGAAGGTCATTACATGGTAGACCATATGTTAAACCCTTCACCATCCTTATGAGGAACAGGTTGGAATGCACATAATAAAATATGTCAAAGAAAAAATATCCATGCCGCAACAATTTCTTTTTCAAGCTTTAACTCATGAGCCTTTAAGCTAACAGATGAGACAAGGCACAACTACGTTATCGTTAGATGAGATAGAGATTGGAAAGCTACAGTTTTCAAAATCATTTCTATAATTCAATATTTATTTGTTTATAAATTAGTTCTAATATACACTCCAATGACTAGATGAAAAGAGATGCCATCTTGAGGACAAACCGGGTCTTCAAGAGACACTCAAAGTATGCTCAAAAATGATATATATCAGTTAACTTATAAAGCTAATAAAGCACCAGCAGCCAAAGCAGCGGCACCGGCAGCGAATTGTCTGGCAGCAGCACCCTCGTAGGTGGTGACATTAGCTGGGGCAGTGACGTTAGCAGCAGAAGAGGAGACAGCAGCAACGGTGACGGTTCTGGCTGGACACTCAGTGACGGACTCTGGGCACTCGGTGAGGGTAACAACGGTGGAGGAAGAGATGGTCTCAGTGACAATACCAGCAGAGACAGCGGCGGCAACGGAAGCGAAGATAGCGACGGTGGAGAATTGCATTGTGATTAGTTATTAGCGAAAGTAAGTAGTTGGAAACTAGAAGATCTGATGATGATAAAGAAAAGATAACTTATTTCATCATAGAAGGAATTGGCACCCATATTTATACATTAGAAAAATTTTATCTTTAGACCTACTGGCGAACTAATTTGCCATATTGACGCCCTATCAGACCCATTGGGCTCATTTCATTTCTAACGAGCCTCCACTGAAATGATAGAGAACAATTGCTTCATCTGCCTAATCAAAACAAACATTGTGAAAAAAAAAATTGGCTGGTTTTGCCTATCTTGTTGAATTTTCCAGCGTCGTGCTATTTACTACTTGCCTGTTTGGGACGTGCGGCCGCGCCCCGAGATTCGCGACTGCAGGTCGTGCGCTGGGAGTTGCACCAAAATCCATACACTCACCAGTGATAATGTGTGCGGGCCGGGACACATGCATACTGTCACTGTACAATATACCAGTTGTATATGCAAGAGTTACATAGTAGAAGCCGGTGACAGGAAAAATTGCAGTTTTACAGTGATTTTACTGCGATTTTTACTGAGTTTTCAGTGTTGGAGAGTCAATGTTTGGGTTTTGTAGGGTGTTTTATCTGGACCGACTTTTACACCGCGCTGAGTAAATGTCAATCCGGATTATTTTTTGACAATTTGACGCAGACGACAAAAGTTGCCTGCAAAATTTTCATGCCGCCTTGACGTTTTGGGGAAGGTCCCCGAAGTTAATGCTGGAGCCCATTGATGGAGTTACTGAACACAAGACGGTTCGAGACTGATTTTCCAGGACCTTATCATGAGCTCATGGAACGATGGACTGGCTGTATGGATCAACAAAGGTACCAGCGGTAATCCTCGCAGCCAGTTTTCTTCTTGCACAGCAGCCCGTTCAGGAACAAGTAACAACAACCCCATCTTATCTCTATGTGCCTACCTCTTACGAAGTTGCACAATCAAAAAATCAAAAAGCTGCAATTTTAGCCCACGCTCCCACCGGTGGTTAGTCTGTACTCCCCCTTAGTATCGTTTTTTTACCTGCTAAAGTATACCATTACCACATGGACGCCCTATTGATTGTTTATGCAACAGTCGTGGTGGTGACAAAACAAAACAAACAAAACAAAAAAAACAAAAAAATCCCACTAAATTTTACCGAGACTCGTGAATTTCTCGTGGCACGGCCCCACTAAAATTTTTTTTCGCTGCCAATGAGCCAGGTATTTTTGGGCCATATTGCTACAAAAGGGAAGAGGCTTGACATGTGGTTTCTTGATTGGGATACAAATTTGATGAACTAGGAAAGAGGGTTGTAAGTCATAAACTCGGTGGGTTTGTGGGTTGTGCATGGCCCGCAATTAGAACCTGAATAAAGGATCGAAAGCAGGGCTAAAACCGAAGACTAGTGGTGGTAGTGATTAGCGACGGCATGAACTTGGCTACGCTGAAAAATTGCAGCTAACGTACCACCAGAATAGTGGAAGGTAGAGAGAAGAGGAGTTTCTAGATCACTCCAGCAATAATGCAAAGATACCTCCCAAAATAATGTATAGTTGTAGTTCTAGAGGTTTTTGTTTAGTAGTTTAGAAGTTTAGAGGTTTAGAGGTTTAGAAGGTGAATGCTGGATCAGCATACTAATAGGAAACACTACAAATTTTGTACGTCATAACTCAAACTATCAAATTTACTAAAACAAACAGGATCCTCGGAACCCTGTTGCCGCAGGGCTTCTTATGTCAAATAGTTTAGTAGTACTTATCTGAAATACTCTGCTTTACATTGGTCCCGCCTAGTCTGTCAATTTCCCTATCTCTTTATAAAACTATATGCATTAGGCCGTCCTTCATGTGAATCGTTTCGGATTAAACTATTTCGAGGTGTCCCGTCGCTTATGCTGTAGTAGAGACACACTATTCAAGAAGCTGGGCGGAGTGACGTAGAATCAGGCGGGTTTAAATTAGGCGGTATTCTCTTAGCTATGCCGTGTAGTTAGTTACCGTTGAGTCTAAACCAATATTTTTGTTTGTGAACTACTTCCTTAGTATTCGTCTTTTTGCAGCTATCCAATATGAGGCAGTGGCACCAGAGTATACTCTGTTATAGATAACACAACAAACTTTGGGTCCATTTCACCTTCTACGAGATCTAGGGTCTATCGTTTGTTGCCAGTTGCTACATACGAATATCCATAGACCTTCGATTTGTTTGTTTATGCTCGTCTTCTCCTTCAGAGAAGTCTATACCTATTCTATTGGTTCATTAAATCATTAGCCTATATAGTCTCACATTGCGAAGTGAAACCCGAGAACGTTTCAGAATGGCTCCTTTAAAACATATCAGATCACAAGGTTCTCTCAATTCTACTCTAAATTGGCCCTAGCACCTGATGCAAAGTTCTCTTGGCTCTCGTTCAAATCTTCGATTTCGATTTCGGGTTCTCTTGTAGCTTCAGCTTGTGGTTGGTTTTCTGGATCCACCTCCCCTTCTTGATTTGGTTCCTCTTCGGCAATATGAGCTTGAGCTGTGGGTTCAGCATCTTCATCTTCATTTGGATCTAATTCGCTTCTTCTACGACCTCCTTCCACAGGTTGATTCGTGATGAATGACTTGTTAAGAGTGTTATAGGCTTGACGTAATGTCTGATAGTAAGAAATTAAGAGATTAAACTTCGTTTCGTTAACTTCAGCGGCAGAGGGGCCCTCTCCATCAGGAGCATCCAAAGGAACAGAATTCAAAGTCTCCTCAATGGAACTGTAGTCTAAAGACTCTTCTAAAGTGAACGCTGGTGTGAATCTTGAATCATACGCAGTTCGTAAAGTTTCAACCAATTCAGAGAATAACTTCACTTTCTCTTGCAACTCCTCCACCTCACTACTTCTCCAAGTGATTATCTTCGCATGTACTTTGAACTGAATTGATGGAATTGTAGTTAGCACTGCTAAATATATATCCTTCCACAAATTCTCAAAGATGTTTATGTATGGGTTCTTCTCTCCTAAGATAAGTTGATAGTCTCTCGTACGCTTGACTCCAATTGATACAAGCTCGTCTACTAGTCCACTTGCTGCTCTGGAAACTGCTCCTAGAGTGAGATGTCTGATATTTCCAATCTGAAGAAATACGTTATCGTACCAGTTTCTTGGTCTCTCTTCCTCTTCTCCTTGCTGCTCTTCTTCTTCCTGCTGGACTCTGTTTTGAACATTGGTTGTGGTGAAGAATATAACATAAATACACAGCACGAGGAATGCATAGATAAGGTACTTGACCCAATGGTCTAAGACACCTTGAGGGACCCGTAACCCCAACACATGGAAAAGGATCACCACCTTTACCATGAATGATATAACGTTGAAGCCAGCTTGTAATATGGAAGTAAGTATAGCTGCATTTCCCCCAGGTCTCTGTTGAGCTGGCGCAGCATTTACTTGCACCGGTTCATCCCCTTCTGCTCTGATGTTGAGAGGTTCGATTTCTATTCCTTCTACTGCCACTATTCCTCGTGCTGCTTCCGGGAATTCATTGTTAACGTTAATCGCATTGAAATTTGGAACAACAGGAGCATTGACTCGCTGGCGATTCGTGTCTACATCTTCATTGTCCAGATCTTCTACTACCACAATGTTATGTCCGACTCTGAAATTGTTAATCGGTATTGTAGCACCCTGAGACGGATGACGTGCACTATTGGTTAATATAATTTCCACTTCTTGAACGGGCGATTCAAACTCTCCGAGTGATAAAGACGAATTGACCTTGGCCAAGCCTGAAGGACTTAAAAGCAAGTAAGGTTGGTGATTTCCAGAGTCTACCACTATGCATTGGGACGAGTTGAGGGTAAATTTCTTTAACTCTCCACCAACGGTAGCAGTAAACTCAAATAGAACCGAAGATATGTCAGATTGAGATATCAAGAAGCTATCCTTGCCGTTTCTTCCAGAAGAAGTTGCTGTTCTACTCGAAACAATCTTTTCATAGGTTTCTCCTGTCAATTCATATAAATCTGAACCACCTACTTTAATGCTAGTAGTTGAACTATGGAGAACCGAAGGTTGTTGTTGTTGTTGTTGTTGTTGTTCCTCTTCTTGTTGTTGCTGTTCTTCTTGCTCTACTTCTTCATCTTCATCTTCATCTTCATCTTCATTTTGCCCAACTTCTTCAGCTTGTTCTTCCTTTTCCAGTGGCTCTTCCTCAGTTACTTTCCTTGCTACGTTCTCAAATTCTTCATTTTCCTCTTCTTCCTCTTTCTCTTCCGCCACTTCTTCCTTTTCCTCTTGCTGTTTCTCCACTTCTACTTCCTCTCTCTCCTCTCTCTCTTCTCTCTCTTCCTCTCTCTCTTCCTCTCTCTCTTCCTCTCTCTCTTCCTCTTTCTCTACCTCCTCTACATCATTCGACCTATCAACAACTTCCTCAGAAACTTCTGCATTGCGAATCTGCTCAATTGCTTCGTCACTCATACCGCCAATACTATCAATTTACCTATTATCTTAATGGCTGCAAGGAATATCTTCAAATTGCTCCATATACTTAGTTAATTACTGTGCGCTGTCATAGAAAATGGGGAGAGTTGGGTCACGTGAGTTTCTTGAATCAGTCTGCAGGATAATGTAAGAAATAGACGGGACTCTGGGGAAACAATTTAGTTATGGAATTACTTAGTTAAGGAGATTATTGTTACTTTTACCCGCTAGGTAAGTTCTTGGACCTTTTAAAGTACCAAGAAACACCGGAATTTGCCCTTTTTAATATACCCTTAAACCATTGGATGTTAACGACCTGCATGTAATATTTAGGTCTGGGTCACGTGAAAGTAGCCAGATCCTATTATATTAAATAGGGTATACGAAGGTAATTTGGAATTTAATGGGTATAGATAGTTCCATTCAGCATTATATTGTTCTTGAGGATCCCTGGACTACATCTCCTCTCAGAAAAACCAAAAAAAAAAAAAACCAATCAAAATATCATAAACTCATAAACTCTCGTACTATTATTATATCTTTCCTCTATTCTTATGTGTTTTATTGATATGTACATGAAGAGACTAAGCTCTGCTTAACTATGTATAAGTACTATGTCTTGATGGCGTGGTATCTCTTACCTCTAAAGGCAAACAACTGGCTGTTGGAGTTGAAAGTCTCTGTAGGGTTGATATCCACCAAATCGATCTTTGTACATGCGAATAAGTTATCGGTTTGATTCATCAAAACGTCCATTTCGTCATGTAATGGGTGCTTTTCCAACCATTCGATTTCACGCTTCATGTCCTTGTCGTGGTAACCTGTAACGTAAATAGGACATTTAGACTCTAATAAGCCCTTCATGGCCTTGTCCCAGTAAATGGAGTCAGCGGTCGAGAAACCAGGATGGAATAAGAAAAATACATCCAAGTAAGGGTCAAATGGGAACAAATCTCCCATGTCGTACAATTCGTGGAAGTATTGAGTATGGTAATGGATAGTAAGCTGTTCATCGTATCTCTTAACAAGAGCACGTCCGTATGGTTCATTAGTAGGAGCGAACGACTTTGTTTCACGATCAAAGTAACATTCAGGACCAACAAGGTGGATCTCGAACTTCGAGTCTGGGAACAAGTATCCGAATTGCTTCCATACGTAACCAGGCAACAATGACTCCATCTTGGCTCCAAGAATGAAGATTCTCAATGGTCTTTCTTTGAATGTGACGGCATCTGAGGACTTTGCAAAAGGTGGATATAACGAGTATTTTAAAGCAGCTATGGACTTGAGACCTTCCAATGTGACTGGACCCTTTGGAGTTCCTGAGTATGGAGACCATTTGTGGAGTAAGGCAGCAATTGTCATTGGATATGTCAAAATCTTGGTAGCTGCTGCCAAGTTGAATTCAGTGTTCATTGGTGCAAAGTCTCTGGTGTAGAAGAATGAGTCCCAGTTGGACAAGTTGGTACTGTAATCCTTTTCTTGTTCTCCAGGGAATACGAACTCATCGAACTTGCGGCCCGATCTGACATCATGTTCGTATAAATTGACCTTCTTCAATCTCTCGTAAATCTTCTTTTCGTGATACTCCTTATCGTTTTTCCAGGCTTCTTCTGAATGGTGAGTTGGAATACCCGAGTACGGACACACGAAGTTCACTGACTTCTTTGTCACCGGACAGAGTGCTTTTGCTCTTATGAAAGCTGCACGTGTACGGATATCTTCGTATGGCGACTCGTCCCAATTGTAGAGTTTACGTTCGGCCTCTTTGTTTTCTGGCTTGTCCAACGCTAACATCTTCCAGAAGAAAGAGAAGTTTCTCGTCTGATTTATGGAACTGCTGGATGTTCTCATCACATTAGAGATAGTGTTGATATTTACCAACATTTCGGCTTTTTTGCTGAAAACAACTGATCTTATGGGTATTTAATGGGTTGTAGACGGTTAAACAATCGATTTTTCAGCGAAATTCTGCTTCTAACTCCGTATTTCTGGCACTTTCTGGCTTCTTGTTGAGTGCTGTTCAATGTCTTACTTAAGAACAAATAACACCGATATATCCACGGTTATTCCTCCTAATTCCAACAGGAAAACGTATCCAATAGGGTTATACCACTTTTCTGTTCGTTCTCAAACGCAACCGGTGCTCTGTTCTCACTACAAACAGCAAAATACCTCTATCGAAAGACCGATCTCTTCTTCTTAAATCGTTCCTTAACAGCTCATTTTTTTGTATGGGATTTTTTTCAAATTCCGAGCATGGAAAGCGTGCCGAGATTTACGCTGAGGAGGGAGGATGGGGCGGTTGAATTGGGGGTTGGGGCTATTGAATTGGTGGAAATTGGGCTGGTTGTAGTTATATAGGGTGGTAGACGGGTCTGGGAGAGTTTGGGGTAATTTGGTGGTTTTTTGGTGGTTTTTGATAGACCTCTGTATTGTAGATTACGCTGCAGAGCGTATAGTGAAAAATTGGAAATAGATGCAAAAAAAGTGGTTTGTACGGTCTACGGTGAGAATGGGGACAGAATTGGTGAAAATTGAGCTTTTGGAGGAGTTTGGAGATTGGGAGCAAAGTGGGTTTGTTAAGGAGTATTTTGGTCTATTTGGTAATTACGGTCGACTGGGGAATGATACTCCACATTGGCCATGAAATAGGCCATGGGATTTGGGGTATAATGTATGAGAGGGATACGGTAAAAGATGAATTTAGTATGAGAAATATGCTAGAAGTACACTAGAAATACACAAGAAATATGCTACAAATACGCTAGAAATACGCTAGAAATCGTATTATGTATTCTAATATGACATATGTATTTATACTTGGAACTACTCAATAGTCCACCACACGCGACTTGCGCATCACAAGATTCATATATTCTTTACAATTCGTCATGTTCAACTTCCTTTGCCGGGACAGGTTCACCTGGAGTTTCGATCACTAGTTGACCATCAACTGTGAGAGTCGATTCTTCACGCAATTCTTCCGGCTTGGGAAGAGGTCCCTCCAAAATGAGCTGTTGTTGATGCAGAAAATCAACGTCTATGGGTTTTTCTTCCTTAACGGTGTCCTCCTCCTTTGGTTCTTCTGGTTGAATATGCAAAGTATTTGATAAGGTTTCGTCATTGGTTTGGGATGCCTCTAAGGAGATGACACTCACCAGAGATGAACTTGCCTTTTCCACTGGAGCGTCACGGGAAGAATCTTCTCCATTCGATTCAATGGCAGTCTTATGTTCTTCCTGTGGTGGAGGCTCGGATTTAACCACTTCTGGTATCTTTATTGATTCTTCCACAGCCTTTTCTTCACTTACCTCTACTGCCGATTTGCTTTCTGGTATTTCCTTGGTAGAATCGTCAATTTGTTCGGATTCTCTGGTTTCTGTAATCGTTGGAGACTCCTCGTTTTGAGGAATCGTTGGGGACTCTTCTCTTTGAGGTTTCTCTTCACTTGCTTTCACTTCATCACCTGATACAGTTTCGCTCTTTAATTCGGCTTCATTCTCTGTTTCAGCTTCGCTTGGTTTTGCATCTTCGCTCAGTGGTGAACTATCTTTATCTGGCAATTCGCTTGCTGAAGTAGCCTTACTGTCTGAATCTTCACTCTCGTGCGCAACTTCATTCTCTGGTTCAGGTATGCTCTCTGATGGAATTTGGCTTTCTGAAAGAATTTTAGTATCTTGTACTACTTCTTTTTCTCCTATGACATTATCTTCCAGTATGCTCTCAAGATCTTCACTTTGTTGTACAACACTTTCCTGTGCGTCGCTTTCATTTACTTGATCCTCTTTATGATCGTCTTTCTGCTCAGCTTTGCTCTCTAGCACCGGCTCGACCAGTGGTACTTCGCTCTCAGGAATTTCACTGCCTGGTACTTCACTTTCAGGTACTTCACTTTCATGTACTTCACTTTCATGTACTTCACTTTCATGTACTTCACTCTGTTGCACTTCAGATGCTTGTACTTCTGTTGACAGTTGTGGTTCTGTCTGTTGTTCTCCGCTCTCTTTTATATTACTAACTTCAACTTCTGCCACTTCACTTTCAACCACCTTGCTTTCTTCGCTCACGGTGACTGTCACAAAGACGGTCTTCTCTTTCACCACCTCCTTCGTCTTGGCTTTCTTCTTACTTTTGGTTTTTGGTTTTGCTTTTACCTTGTCATCGGTTATTATCTTCGCCTTAGTGGCCTTTTCACCATCTGGATTCTCTTCTGTTCTTGTGAAAGATTCAAAATTCCACTTGTTGTTAGGCGCGTCAAAAGACCTGATCTCCACGGGATCTCCATCCTGATCTTTCATTGTTTCGGGATCTACAAGTTGCATTCCTAAATCATGATCGTCTCTAGTACCATCCCTTGTGATTCTAACCATAGTTATGAATTTTCCATAAAAGTCATACAATTCATACCATGCAACAAATGTATCTTGCCAGTTTAAAGTTGTGGCAATACCGTTATCTAAGAAGATAGGCGAAGGAAACTTCCTTTCCAATGCGGTTGTCAATACTCTTCCAAGCTTATCGAGGAGGTCATCTGTTGAAGAATACTCTCCATTAAACTGGAGAACATAACGATTATTCCAGAATGCACTTGAGGTAGTAGGTTTCCATTTGGGTATACACACATGGAAACCTGAACCACATGGGAAGATAATATAGTCCGCATAGTTGATCTTGAATCCCTTTTTCAATGGAAACAAACGAGTAGTGTAGGGCAAGTCGTCTCCATAGTAGAAAAATTCCTCGTATTTAACTAAGTCGCTAGTCATCTCGTTCTTCTGATCAATAAGTTTGCAATCTATTTCTTTCACTTTGTCTTCATTGTTAACTGGTCTGAACTCCTCTATAGCACATAACTTCGGCACATTTATCACCATTTGATACTGGCACGTCTTGATTTCTTGTACTTCTACGATTTCTGTAATTCCTCTGTTATTTGGGTCACATTTGTAAATGACTTCCACGGATCTAGGTTGTCCTGTGACATCACAAATGCCACCATTTTTCAATTCGTGCAGCAATACTTTCTGTGAATGGTAAGTACTACCAGAAAGCAGGCTAACGAATGGGTTGAGCATGTCGTCGTGGACTAGGAAATCCCTTGGTTGTAAATGATTCTGCAAGTCCTCGGCCTGGTTCATTATCTTTGCTTCTACGT